>NC_056630.2:151034507-151371590 GCF_002870075.4 Lactuca sativa | reverse complement strand
TTATAAACTGTTATGTTTTATATATTTCACAAATGGTTTTCCACATTTTATCAGTTAAAAGCATGACATTAGAACACATGAACAATATAATTTGTACACTGTCTTGTCCTCGGTAACATTCCACAGAGATACGCGAATGGAGGATTATCATATTATTACTAGTAAATTTGTTATTCCTGTATGATTGGAGACACGTCCTCGGCGAACACTCCACAGAGATACGCGAGTGGAGGACTACACCCGTAACCAGAATCTCTGGGATTTAGAGAGCATGACTTGAGTGTATAGATCTATACGGGGCTGACTACCCCACACCTAGCTGCTAGCTACAGCCGAACCGAAATGGTTCAAGGGTGACGAAAGTCATAAGGTTGTGGACTACTTATTGCCACAGGTTCAGTCTTTAGTATGGTTATGGAACTCGCAATTAGGATAACAGACATTTACTTATAGTAATAATGAATAACTTATACATCTTTTACATTGATAACCAACATTCAGGAAAGTATGAGACTTTCCTGGGAAACCTTGTACATAACCAGGTCTAACAGAATACATCTTTACAATGAAAACCAACATTCAGGAAAGCATGGGGCCTTCCTGGGGAACATATACTTAACTAGAAAAGTGTAACAAAACAGATAACATTACACCTTTTACAAATGATAACTAACAATCAGGAAAGTATGAGACTTTCCTGGGGATACATTGGAACTCAAGCAGAACAGTTTAACAAACTGGATAATCAAACTATACATTTTTCACATGAGTAACATGTTTTCAGTGTACAAACCTACTATACTTTGTAATTGTGAAACAACAATCAACTTTTAAGAAAATGTGGGATTTTCTTGGCGTGTGTTACATTTTTCAGAAACAGAAAGGAAGCATGAACATTTTCACAAAACAAAACTACTTATGAACTCACCAGCGTTATGCTGATTTTCAAAACCACTTGTGTTCTCAGGTCAACGTTAGAATAGTTACCGAAGATCCTTTTTGCTCGAAGTTGGAGTGCTCAGAAGACCCGTTTTATTTTGTTTATATATATATATATATATATATATATATATATATATATATATATATATATATATATACTATGTATCACAACTGTACAACTTTACTTTTGAAAATAATTGTAAAACTTTTATATGTAATGTAATGGTTGTTCTACTTTACTTACTATGTACATTGGATTTGATACTCAACGTGGAGTCAACCCCGGAAATGTTTCCGCCTTCGGTTTTCGGGGTGTAACATTTGAAACTTACAAGTGGTTTAAAAACCGCACCATACTTATCAATGAAATCAACATCATCTGCACCATTATCAATAACCTCAAAAGCAGGTTTCTTCAGATTGATAACAATAAAATATATGTGCTTTTGCTTCAAAACAGGGAAAAATACCTAACATCAACATGTATAATATTATGAAGAAAACATTAAAATATATATATATATATATATATATATATATATATATATATATATATATATATATATATATATATATATATATGTATGTATAAAAAAAACTAAATATACCATATCAACATCCTTCAAAAACTTCAAGTCTCTATCACCAGAAACACTGAGAGAAGTTGTCCATGAAAACTTTATATCTTCCAATTTCCTTCAAATGATTATATTCAAATGACAAAGTTTGTAATATAAAAAAAAGCATGAATGATTATATAATAAAATGTAAATATTTAATAAAAAATTATTAATGATTATCAAAATATGAAAAGAAAAACAAAATATAAATCTTACAGTATCAACATTCATGAACAATCTGAGTGGAGAATTAACAACATCTCTGAATTTCTCTTCATCATTTAGTATAGTATACCATGAATCAAGAACACTTGCATGCAAATAGGTTTTATTATAAACACTTTCATAATTAGCTCTAAAACCCATAAGATCTTATTCCATAAGCAAGACCATATCCTTGTAGATATTTATTTAAATGTTATTAAATTTAAAGAATTATAATTATAAAAATAAAAAACTATAATTAGAAAAATAAAAAAATTACCTTGGATTCCTTGAAGACTGAAATCCATTTAGAAGAAATATTTTCTACTTGGTTTATAATCAATTAACCTTTCCTTAAAAGGTGACTTATAAACATAAAAAACTTCATTTCTCTCTTTCCTTTGACATCTACTTCTGATGTTCCTTCTTCATTTATATCTTTAGATTTGCCAGACTTTGCTTTTGATGGACATTTTTCATTTATCACTCTAGCATGGTTGGAAATTGGTTTTGATGGTCCTTCTAATTTACCCAAAGGGGATGTAAAAGAAACTGGACTAGCATCAATAATATCAACATTTGGAACAACACACTGTGGCTCACCACATGGTTTTCCCAAAATCTATCCTTAATCTTTTTCTTAGCCATCTGTTTAGGAGAACTTTGACTTTGAGATGCCTTTTTGGAACCTTGAGAATCTTAACTAAATCCAAGACTAAAACTTGGACAAGAAAACTTCTCAACTTTCCCATCTGCATTGTACTTTTTCAATGATTGAGTCTTGTTTAAATCCTTCCATTGTATAATTTGTAAACCTTCTTTAGCAGTATCCACCAAAAAAATTATAAAAATTATGAATAAACAATAATTATAAACAAAATCATATATGAATAAACAATAATTATAAACCAATTACCTCTACTTTTATTTTTACTTGAACAATCCTGTATTGCTTTCCCTAAATCCGAATCAACTTCAACACCTTCACCTTCTACCACACCTTCTCCATCCTTCTTTGCTTTAGAAATTTCAACTAACACTTCAGCAAAACCTTTCAATAAACTTGGATGAATTAATTCATCTTCTTTCTTATTTTCTACAATAACTTTATCAACAATATGATCTGAAAATTACTTCTTTCTTATGATCATCCTCACGCAAATTTACACTCCCTATATTACTAAAATCATAAGTGAATCAAGTATATAAAATATTCGAATATATTTTATGTATATGTCACATCCCCGAACCAGACGGCGGAAACGTCCGAGGGCTGTCGTGACTTAATTGAATACCATAACATTGAATATATATGAAACGTAACAACATTCGTCACCATGCATTAATATAGTACAACCAATAAAGTTTACATGAAGTACATTGTTTAAACGTTACATTCCCAAAAATAAATTGTTCGATTCGTTAATAAGTAAACTGCAAGCCATCACTGAGTACATTTTCCTTTCATTCACTGGTTACCTGAGAATACAAGTATTTTGGAAAACGTCAACATGTGAAATGTTGGTGAGTTCATAAGCGGTATTTGAAAAACAATGTTTTGTATTATTTTGAAAACCACCAGAAAATCCGATATTTTCTGAAAAGAGTTCTTGAAAACATTTGTGAAGATCCATAAGTATGCTTGTTTCTTTCTATAGTTGTAAAGGAAATGTTCATCAAAATTGTGTACGTTTTGAAAACCGTATGTATTGAAAAACCCTAGGAAAACCCGATGTTTTCCTAATTCTTTGAATTCCATGAAGTTGAAATAAAACCATTGCAACGCGTGAAGTTATCATTCCCAGGCGACGTTGGATTATTTTTGCGCATGATTAATTGCTATAAACACGCGTTACACAAACGACCTGTCTATAACTGTACTAACAATCCCGTAGGCGTCGTCCGTACTAATCACGTTATCCAACCGCCCTGACTTCCCCACATCCGAAGAGAAAGAGGACACGAAGACCCCGATGACTCCATTAACCGGTTGGGGATAAAAAAAAGGTACGAGGGGTCCCTGACCCGCCTCGCATGAAATGCCGACTTTACTAGCAATACCAAAGGACCCTTGGGGACCGATAGTATACAAGCCATTGAAAGTCCTTTTACGCTGTGGTAGATCGTGTAAGACCCAACAACTCATAAGATAGAAGTCTTCGGGCCTTAAGATCAGGTCATTGGGCTAGCTAGGCCCAACGAACAAGATTTTAAACTTTTGGGGCCCAAAGATAGTGCGTAGACATTTGTGCACTCTCACGTGTATATTAAATTCCCAAATGGTACTTGTATGAATCGAGGTATTGTCGCGTTAGTACTTTCGGATTTTTATTGGTTCGAGACCGAACCAATTCGTTTAACAACAACTTTTGGTATTGTTGTATATTGTATTTCGTCGGTAGTCGCGGTGCCATTATTTGATCAAATTGCATGTATTGAATTAGCCTTGAAAGTTTTCTGTTTTCAGCCCCTCATTGTTTGTAAAATTTACTTTTTCAACCCTCTAGTTAAATAACTTTCTGGTTTGGTCCTTAAATCATTTTTCTTGACATTTTAACACCAAAAATTATTGAAATTAATATTTTTCAGCATATTTTTCATTGAAAACAGTTTAAGTCCCTGAAAATGCAGTTTTCTCGGTTATATGTCAATTTGGGCCCTTTAACTTTATATTTTTAACATTTTATGTCCAAAAATTGAGTTTTTAGCCCAAAGGAAATGTTATTAAGCCATTTAGCTATTTTTCTTGGAACACTTTGTAAGTAGAAATATATTTGATGCTATTATCATTTAACATAAAGTATATCTCGATTTTTAGGGGTTTATGGCTAGATCCAACATTATAAACACACAAAAACACACATATAAGCATAGAAATCATACAAGGCATACAAAACACATATAGATCTACACTTTCACTTGTATTCCCCCCCCCCCCCCCCACAAAACTCATAAAAACAGAAAATAGGGGGTATGAAGCTCACCTTAGGGTGTGATTTCGGTTTTTTTGAAGAAAAGATGGAAGAAAACTTGGTGATTTTTGGCTTTAGCACCCTTTTCTTGAAGATCTCGAGTTTGATGTGCTTCTAAGAGGTAAGATCACGGTTTTGGCATGGATTAGGAAAAGATTTTGATGACAAAAAGATTCTAAGTCATAGATCCAAACATAATCTTACCTTAGATGAAGAATTTGCGGAAATTTCCTCTTGAATGCTTCCTAAATTTCGAGATCTTTGAATGGAGAGGGAGGAAGTTTTCTTGAGTGTTCTTGAGAGAGTTTGTGAGATGTGTGTGTGTTTGAGATGGCCGAGAGTGAGTGAGAGGGAAGAAGGAATGACTTTGAGGTGATGCATGCATGGGTATATGAGATATAACGCATGGATAACCATGAGGTAATAGTGAGGTGTCACTTGAAGGTCAACTCTCTTCATCTCCTCTTGGGTTTGGGCCTTGGGCCGAGAGTTTTGAAGGGAAAAGGAAAAATTTGGGCTTTTTGCCCCTAAGCCCAATATTAGAGTTTGTTTGGGTGTGTTTCAACCTAAAAGAATGTGATATGACTTTTACATTTTTGGTGGACTAGTTTAGGTTATTCATGGATCAAAGCTTTTCATTCATTTCCTTCTAGGCCCAATATGGCCCAAAATGTTGAAATAAATTAATGTGAGTCCAATTAGAGCCCAATTAGGGTTCTAAGCCCATGATAGTCAAATTGGAAGCTTATTGGTCCATTTGGGTCCAATAAGGAAGTCCTAGTCCAAAGTGGACCTAAACAAGAACTTCTAGGGTTTCCAATTGTTTGATGACTATTTGTATTACTTGTATGATGTATTTGATTGAAGTTTTTGATGTCATAATAATAGGTGTCACACATGCTCTTAAGTTTTTGATTCACATTAACTTGAGTGTATAGATTACATGACCCAAAATTTCCAGTTGTGACAGTATAAAAAATACATACATAAATACTTACCATCATCAAATTCATTTTTCTCAAAACCAGTCAAATTGTCATTCACATCATCTTCAACTCGTTTCTGATTTATACAACCATCAACCAAGTTTTCAGTACCTATAAAATTCAAATATAAAAAATTAAATTCATATATGATTAAAATATATATAATAAAAACATATGCTTACCTTGATCCAAAGTATTAAGAAAACTTTCAACAAATGGATCGCACATGAATTGACTAAAAGATACACCTTCTTGACTATCAATTAGTCCAAGACTCTTACTAACATTTTCTACAACGGAATTTAAATTCTTGGCCTCTTCATTATTGAATCCACTTCCATTTCCTTGTCCATCATATTCATCATTTTTCTCATTCAACAAATCATTATTTTTACGACTATTGTCCTCATATGCATGATCATTAACATCACCTTTACCTTCAACATCATTTTTACCAATATTGCCCTCATATGGACCACTTCCATCCCCCTAAGCACCATAACATTTCTCTTGATCATCATCTTCAACATTTTCATGATCATTCAAAAAATCATTCCCATAATGTTCATCATGATTTACTTCTGTGATTTTTTTCATCATCATTAACTTGAACAAAAGCAGGTGTCAATATCGGTTCTTTACTTTGTTGTGAAACATAATGGAAATCAAAACTTGTTGCGCTTAAATCTTCAACAGGAAATAATAATTTCCAATTTTTCAAATTTTGACTTTGAGGAAACTTCAACACTCCCTCATCTATCTTTACAACAAGATCCTTTTTCAAATCCTCCATCTTCATATACATATATGAAAATTTACTTTCATACACCTACATAAGAAAAAAATATACTTAAAAATAAAATACTTAATCATAAAAAGTCATAAATGAATACACTAATAAAATAATAAATGAATAAAACTATAAAACTACCTCCATAATACTAAATTTAGTAACATTAAACTCTTCTTCATCCTCATCACATAAATCCCCATCACCATCAAATTTATCCTCATCACCACCAGATTCCTTCTCATTATACTCAGATTCTTGACATTCTTCTTCAACATATGGTTCATTTACATCTCGACATCCAAATCCCCCATTCTCTTGTAAAAGATCCTCAAGAAACATTATCTTATCTGACGTCCAATAAAAAACAGTTGGACGTTTGCGTGTGACTTGCAAATGATCAAAATTGAAACTATCCACATACAACAACTACAAAAACATATATAACAAATAAGTTAATTTTCTAAAAAGATTTACTGATACAATTTAATATATCATTAATCATAATATAAATGAATAATCATATATGATTATGATGTGTAATATATAACTATACAAAAAATAGACTATAAAATCATATATGATTATACAACCATATATGATTTATAAAAATCAAATATATCATTAACCATAATATATATGAATAATCATATATGATTATACTGTATGATATATAATTAATCACAATATATATGACTAATCATATATAATTATGATGTGTAATATAATTAAACAAAAATTTAGACTATATAATAATATATACTTATATAATCATATATGATTTATACAAATCAGATATATCATTAATCATAATATATATCAAAAACCCTTCCATGCTTTCTTGTATATAATGGCCAAAAAGAGAAAGGAGACCATAAAGTAAAAGGAGAGAAAACTTTGTTCCAAGCATGGAAAAAGAAGACCATGCTTGTTCCCCTCCCTTAATTCCGAGAAAACCATGTCCAAAAGAAGACAAAAGTTGTCTCATGGCTACTTTATATACACATACATGTTATCTTTATAAAAATCAATCATTTTTATAGAGAATTCCCAACATATATATATATATATATATATATATATATATATATATATATATATATATATATATATGATGGGTTTTAGGCATAAGAACAATCCTATGTGCTCATACAAACCCTAATGCTTAGATCTATGTTTCTTTATTGTACATGCAATGAATCCAATACTTGCAAACCCTAATCTAGCATACATAATTCGAAATCAACACTATAAGAACAGATCTAAGTGATTACCTCTTTCAATTGGCTTGAAATCCTTTGGATCTTTTTGTTCTTGAGCTTAGAGTCACAAGTGTAACTCCTTTAATGGCTTACAAACACCACAAGCAAGAAGGCAACCTTGAGAGAGGAAGGAGGGTGCTTAATTTCGTCCTAGGGTTTCTCTTGGGAAGCAAGTGGCCGAAAATCAAAGCTTAGGGGTCTTTTTTATACTGTAGGCTGCTAGGGTTTCAGTCTAAACCCTAATGGATAGCTTAGTCACCAAGCAGCCCAAGGAACCTTCTTGAATAAGGCCTTGGACGAAAATATGATGATCCTTCATCATATTTTCGTTCCCCCTTAGTCCATTAGGTTTCCCAGCCTAAAACCCAAGTATCACACATTTGACAGTTTATGCCCCTTTATTCAATTAGGCTCTTTTAGTCACCAAATAAATTCCTAATTAATTTATGACTAATACTAACTAAATAAATATGATTTCTCTTTTAATATATCATTCTTATAATATATTAATAAATCATAATATCCTATCTTTCTCATCAAATTAACTTGTCAAGTTGCTTCGGTGAAGGCAACCTAAAAGGACCATGCACAACTGGATCAAGTACATACCAAGTATAGTTACGAGCTTAGACACTAATCCAATAGTCTCTCACTTGGATAAGTCTAGTAACTATATCTCACATATGACTTCAGAATCCGGTTTAACAATCGTAGCTCTTATATGCTGCTATCAAATGTGATCAAAATCTTGTCCTTTAGATAAGGGATCATCTAATCCTCTGTTCTAGATATCATGCTGACAATCACATGGAAAATAGTCATACTTATTGTTCAACATATTGTTCCTCAATCTCTGATTTGTTTAACATAGAACTTAGTTGAACACATCAACTTTGTCCTGACCGGGCCCGACACATAAGTCAAACCAAATCATCAAGTGGCCAGACATCGCTTTTATCCTCTTAGAATAAAAGGAATAGATAAACTTCGACTTATATGCATTTATTATTCAGTGGCTAAATCATACACAACAATGTGTTTTATAACATCAAGTTACTGATGCATTTACACATTGTCAATGCACAACTAACCAATAAACAATAACCATATCTCTAGGTTTAAAGATTATATGATATTATCGTCTTGCGATCACTCGTGATAAATTCCAAGAAGTGATACAAGAAAGCGCGGGTTTATTCGAATGCTCAAATCACAATTCATAAGCACTCATGCACTTTGCAGAAAACCTTTGCCATGTCTAATACCTTTTAAAAAATCTACAAACAAATTCATGACAGTCTTCTTTCATATCTACTTCCAACATATGAGCGACTGTGCACTGTTTGAGTAATCGTATTTTCCAGGAAGTCAAAACATACAAAATTGAAACAATAGATAAAAAATCAACACAAGATAGTATCTTTATTTATAAATAACACACCTTTATTCATTCATCAAATGTTAAGTACAAATTTATCCGTTACAAGTTTCCTATGTAAGCTAAACTTATATCGTCCTTCAGCCCAATGCTCTTAGCATGCTGTAAGTGCTTAACCCTGCTCAGTCCCTTCGTAAGGGGATCTGCTGGGTTATCTTCTGATGATACCCTCTTCACTACGAGGAGTCCCTATTCTACTCGATGTTTGATGAAATGGTATTTTCTTTCGATATGTCTGGATCTGCCGTGATCCCTTGGTTTCTTGGTTAAGGCAACCGCTCCTTCATTATCACATAAAATCGCCATGGGCTCCTTTATGGATGGCACAACTCGAAGGTCTCTAATGAAGTTCTTCAAACATATTGCCTCTTTCGACACTTCACTTGCTGCAGTGTACTCTGATTCACACGTTGAATCAGCTACAGTCTCCTGCTTGGAACTTTTCCAAGTCACTGCTCCTCCTTTAAGGGTAAAGACCCAGCCTAACTGCGAACGGTAATTATCCCGATCCGTCTGGAAACTAGCATCACTGTACCCTCGTACCCTCAATTCATCACTCCCACCGAGGACTAGAAAACATTCCTTGGTCCTCCGAAGGTACTTACGAATATTCTTGACAGCAATCCAATGCGTTCTACCAGGGTTCCCTTGATATATACTGACCATGCTTAAAGCGAAGGCCACATCAGGGCGAGTACAAGTCATAGCGTACATGATAGCGCCAACTGCGAAAGCTTAAGGTACTCGACTCATACTAAAACACTTTAGTACCTTATCAAAGTATGTATCCGGACTGAGTCTTATTAGTCTTTTACTTCTGTTTTTTACTATCCTTATTCCCAGAATATATGCAGCCTCTCTGAGGTCCTTCATAGCGAAACACTTCCCAAGCCAGGACTTGACCTCCTGCAAGGTTGGGATGTCATTTCCTATGAGCAGTATGTCATCGACATACAATACAAGGAAGCTCACTATACTCCCACTGGCCTTGACATACACACATGACTAATCTTCGATTCGCAGAAAGCCAAACTCTTTGACCTTCTCGTCAAAATAAAGATTCCATCTGCGAGACGCTTGCTTTAATCCATAAATGTATTTCTCAAGCTTACACACTCTATTTGGATGCTTCGCATCGACAAAACCATTTGGCTGATTCATGTAAACATCCTTAGCCAACTTTCCATTAAGAAAAGCGGTTTTCATGTCCATTTGCCATATTTCATAATCATGAAACGCATCTATCGCAAGCATCACCCTAATAGACTTTATCTTCGCAAATGGTGAGAAGGTCTCATCATAGTCAACTCCAGGAGTTTGAGTAAAGCCCTTTGCAACCAATCGCGCTTTATAAGTGTGCACATTCCCATCCATGTCTATCTTCTTCTTGAAGATCCATTTACCCCCGACTGTCCTATGACCTGGCACATTATCAACCAAATTCCAAACTTGGTTGTCATACATGGACTGAATCTCACTGTCCATTGCCTCTTTCTATTTAGCAGACTCTAGGCCTGCCATGGCTTCCTTGTAGCTGCTAGGTTTGTCCAAATTTACTAGTGTACTATCACTAATAAATGTATCCCCTTCAGTAGTAATATGGAATCCATACAAGTGGGGTGGAACACTAGCCCTAGTGGAACGTCAAAGAGGTAAGGATTTGTCAACAGGTTCAACATGAGTTTCCTCTTCAAGTTCAGTGCCAGTATTAGAAGTTCCTTCTTCGCTTTGTTCTTGAATCTCTTCAAGATCAATTCGCCTCCTACTGTCCTCTTGGCTTATGAGTTCTCTTTCTCGGAAAACCCCTCTCCTTGCAACGAATACAACATTGTCACTCGGTTTGTAGAAGAGATAGCCAAAAGATTTATGTGGATAGCCGATGAAATAACACTTCTCACTACAAGGTTCAAGCTTTTCGTGAGTCTCTCGTCTTACGAAAGCCTCGCAACCCCAAATCTTGATGTGTGCCAACGAGGGAGCTTTCCCTATCCACATCTCGTGAGGTGTTTTGGCAACTTTCTTGCTGGGAACTAAATTAAGGATATGGGCGGCCGTCTCTAAGGCATACCCCCAAAAAGCTATTGGTAACGAAGCCCGACTCATCATAGAACGAACCATGTCCAACAAGGTCCAATTACATCTCTCAGCCACACCATTCAATTGCGGCGTTCTCGGAGGCGCCAATTGCGAAACGATTCCGTATTCTTTTAGATAGTCTTGAAATTCAAGACTTAGGTACTCTCCTCCTCGGTCTGACCGAAGCATCTTGATTTTCCTGCCCAGCTGATTCTCCACTTCATTCTTAAACTCTTTGAACTTTTCAAAGGTTTCTGACTTTTGCTTGATTAAGTAGACATATCCATATCTGCTATAATCATCCGTAAAAGTCACGTAGAAGCGGCAAGCATCCCATGTGGTGGATCAAAAGGGCCCACACACATCGGTGTGTATGAGATCCTATAGACCATCACCCATTTCACAAGTACCTGTAAAGGGTGACTTGGTCATCTTCCCACGCAAACAAGATTCACAGACGTCATCATCCATATGGTCGAGTGACTCCAACACTCCATCCTTTTGGAGTTGGGCTATGCGTTTCTTGTTTACATGGCCAAGGCGACAATGCCACAAGCATGCTTTGTCTAAACTATTAGACAAATCAACATTCAACACGTCATTTCCTAAATTGTCTACAACCAACACAGATTCATATATTCCTCTACAAGGAAATGCATTGAAATAAAAAACACCATTCAGATAAACATTAATAAAACCATTACTATTATCAAATGAATATCCGAAACCTTGTCTATATAATCCATGAAAAGAAATGACGTATCTTGCCATATCTGGCGAATAGCAACAATTGTTTAATTCTAATCCTAATCCATTACTCAAAACTAAAGAATAAACTCCGAATTTGGTCATAGGTGATGTTCTTCTGTTTCCCATTATCAAGTTTATCTTCCCATGTTCCACCTATCTACTTCTTCTTAGGCCCTGCAAATATGAACAAATGTGGAAGCCACATCCTGTATCAAGAACCCATGAAGTAGCAAGTGATGAGTTGTTAGATTTAATAGAATACATACCTGCATAGGTGGGCTTTATCTTCCCATCTCTAATATCCTGCAGATATTTGGGACAGCTTCGTTTCCAGTGGCCCTTCTCGTGGCAATAAAAACACTCTACTTGTTTAGTGTCGGAGGAGGGCTTAGTAGGACCTGCTTTAGTTCCACTAGAGGAGGAACCATATTGGGGCTTTCCCTTTTGGTGGCTCTTAGATGGAGCCTTCCTCTTCTTACCTCTTCTTTTCCCAATTGCCAACACAGGGGCCGAATTAGTAGGAGTTGATGCAATAGATTTATCCTTTAGGTTGCACTCAGCAGTTCTCAACAACCCTTGAAGCTTGCTCAAGGTGACATCTTTGTTCATGTGGTAGGTCATTCTGAACTGGTTGTAGCATGGAGGCAAGGAATGGAGAATGATGTTGATAGCCAAATCCTCATCAAATTTAACATTCAACTTTAGAAGACGATCAACATACCTCTTAATCTTCTGCAGATGTGAGATCAAGGATTCTCCGCTCCCCATCTTAGCAGTTATCATGTTGGTGATGATCTCATAGCGCTCTTGCCTCGCGCTTTGGTGATACCTATCCATTAAATCTTGGTGCATCTCGAATGGATACATGTCCTCATAGGACTTTTGGAGTTCTGCGTTCATAGTCGCGAGCATGATGCAATGAACCTTCGTTGCATCACGTTCATGAGCCTTAAAGGCAACGATTTCTTCAGCAGTGGCAGTTTCTGGATTGATCTTTTCAAGTTTCTCATCGAGGACATACTCTTTGTCCTCGTATCGAGTAATCATTCGGATATTTCGGATCCACTCGTTGAAGTTGTTGCCATTAAAGATCACTTTCCCACACAAATTCATGAGTGAGAATCCACCAGTAGCTGCAGGAGTGTTGTTGATAGCGTTTGATATCTGAAAATAGAAAGGAAAAGTTTGATTAGAAAGAATCCCCAATTAAACACCCAAATGAAAAATTAGGGTTAGGATCCAACAACATTATTTACAACTTAGAAAGAGATGTCGTACTCTAAAAGTAAATAATTTGAAGGTAAGTGAATGACAATTCACTAATTTCCACCATGAAAAACGAAATGAAATTAAGTTTTAAATGTATTTGAAAACTCCTAGATCTTTGAGATACATTGAACTTTTCAATGGCATGTTTAAATCTCGATATGCACTTCAAATTTTCGACTGGGATACCGAGGATTGCAAACAAGTCGTGATTAACCATGCGAATCAACATGGTCCACCCAATGTCTCTATCACCTAATCAATGTGCCGGTAAACCACACATGCTCCATTAATCTATGACAAACATCGAGCCACCCTTTTCCACCAATGTCAATCCCAAATTAATCTGCCGGTTAACCACACACGCTCCACTAATGATTGACAAAGGTGCAAAGTGTAACTCTATGGAATAGCATCATTTTCACATTTTGCCCTAAAGTAATTAAGATTTGGAATTTGTAAAACATTATAGTTACTTTGTAAATTCATTATACTTATAATGAGGAATTAAGTGTCATATCCTATCCGTTCGGCTAACGACCCTCCACCAGTCAAGCAAGCGGTGGGTGTGAGTGTACACTCATTAAGCGCCATTTTATAAGCAACAACCTTATACCCACCTTATAGACCGGCTTCGTGAATGAGGCCTACTAGCGATAAGACTAGCTTATTCTTATACATATATATTAATTAATCTTGTAATAATATAATAGTATAGGGTTGAATTTTAAACTTGTAAAATTCTAAGGGTTTCAAATTTAAATCATTCAAAATTAAACTTTTAATCGTAAAATTTACATTTCAAAACTTGAGGACAAGTTTTGAACTTTTCAATACACAATGGATCAAATATCAAATAAGATAAAATAAACAATTAATTTTTTGATTATCTATATTTGACCTAATCCAATTTTAGTTACAAGATAATTAGCAAATAATTTAAATAATCCATATTTATCATATAAAGAAACTATTATTCAAAAGATTTGAAATTATCTTTTATTTTGGGGAGGATAATCATTTGCATAAAATAAAATTTGTATTTAATTATCAAAAAACGATTTTGGCATCAATCCTACAGCAAAATAGCAAGTAAATCTTGAAACATACTCTGTCTGACTCCCGGACTCGCCGAGTCAAGCCTGGACTCGCCGAGTTGAATTGGGCAGAGGCAAGAAAATTGATTTTAAGTAGAAAAACGACAATTGCATCACATACAACAGAAACCAATCAAGGCTCTGATACCACTGATGGGTTTTAGGCATAAGAACAATCCTATGTGCTCATACAAACCCTAATGCTTGGATCTAGGTTTCTCTATTGTACATGCAATGAATCCAAGGCTTGCAAACCCTAATCTAGCATACATAATTCGAAATCAACACTATAAGAACAGATCTAAGTGATTACCTCATTCAGTTGGCTTGAAATCCTTTGGATCTTCTTGTTCTTGAGCTTAGAGTCACAAGTGTAACTCCTCTAATGGCTTACAAACACCACAAGCAAGAAGGCGACTTTGAGAGAGGAAGGAGGGTGCTTAATTTCGGCCTAGGGTTTCTCATGGGAAGAAAGTGGCTGAAAATCAAAGCATAGGGGTCTTATTTATACTGTAGACTGCTAGGGTTTCAATCTAAACCCTAATGAACAGCTTAGTCACCAAGCAACCCAAGGAACCTTCTGGAATGAGGCCTTGGACAAAAATATGATGATCCTTCATAATAATTTCGTTACCCTTAGTCCATTAGGTTTCCCAACCCAAAACCCAACTATCACACATTTGACAGTTTATGCCCCTTTATACAATTAGTCTATTTTAGTCACCAAATTAATTCTTAATTAATTTATGACTAATACTAACTAAATAAATATGATTTCTCCTTTAATATATTATTCTTATAATAAATTAATAAATCATAATATCCTCTTTTTCTTATCAAATTACCTTGTCAAGTTGCTTCAGTGAAGGCAACCCAAAAGGACCATGCACAACCAGGTCAAGTACATACCAAATACAGTTACGGGCTTAGACACTAATCCAACTATATATATATATATATATATATATATATATATATATATATATATATATATATATATATATATATATATATAAATTTCTTATTTTATATAAAACTAGCTTTTATATAAATTGAACTAGTTTATTAAGATATAAATATAACTTATAAATAATCATACTTTATAATATGTTTCATAAGTTGTTGTTTCTCCAATAAATATTATATATTTCCACAAATAATAAATTCCCAAATAGTAAAATATTATTTCCATGAAATAATAGTTTTCTAGTTAAATACAAGTGTTGATATATTTATTAATAATCAAATTATACTATTAAATAATCAATTGACGGTAACTTGCTATATGGTGTGACCCTATAGGATCATATATTATTAGCAACATCATTCTTTAATGACTTTTAAGCATACCAGATCTTTCAATCTCCCACTATCACAAGACTCATCATAGATTGATGTAGACAGTGGTGAATGTCTAGCAACATTTCACTGCCCCCATTCATCAACATCCAATTCCCAAAAGCTCTAAGCTTCAATTTATGTATTAAGGTAAGTTTATCAATTATCCCTTTGATATAGACATCTTGTTGAACATGAGCATTGGATCAAAATCATCTCATTTGTAATTCAATTTTAGGTAACGCGCGTTAGATGTCTAATTCTCAACACATAAGAGGAACAAATCCCATCTTGACTACATATGCCTCTTGTATAGTGCACACCATACCTGAATATGACTTTTATAACTACCCGGTCAAGGAACACATTTGGTCATATGAAAGCACAGCACTCCCTACACTTAAGTCCCACTATGTATCTCAGGTGTTAAGGATACAAAGATAGTACCTTTTAATCAAGTAGCACTCATAACTATGATATTTGAGATGGTCTTGATGTGGGTCCATTCAATACTAGTTCTCTAACAAGTACCTATGAAACTTGGTTACAACCACTTGCCAACTTTCATATTGTGAGAGTCAACCAATCCATTTCATATTAGTCTTACTTCATAATTGCTCCCACAATCATGACCAAACATGAACCTTTAGAATAATAAGATTATTCATGTATTAAACATGTTAATATAGAACACAACAAGTATTAATGTAATGATCATATCCCAGTATATCAAAACGTTATGTAATAGTTGTTGTTATAATGTTCTAATATCCAAATACTAAATCCAAACCAAAATCCTCTTTCTAGAATAATAAAAGTCTTATGGCCTAAGTGTGACCACTCATACTTAGCTTAAAAGGAAAGACTTTATTAATGGGTTCGACTAAATTTAATTTGTGTGAATTTCGCGAATACTATATCTCCATATTTGACTTTTACTCA
Organism: Lactuca sativa; assembly: GCF_002870075.4. Taxonomy (NCBI): domain Eukaryota; kingdom Viridiplantae; phylum Streptophyta; class Magnoliopsida; order Asterales; family Asteraceae; genus Lactuca; species Lactuca sativa. The sequence continues at coordinate 151,354,907 of NC_056630.2, read as the reverse complement.
AGGTATAGTTAAACATCTTGGAGAATATGATTGGTGTTATTTCGTGACATAGAGTCCATTAGCTTGATTAAGTTAACTCACGAAGTCACAAAGATTTCTATGTGATCCTTGAACGGCAGAAATCAACATAGTTTTTCAATGAACTCATTCATCCAATCATATTTGACATTAACTTTAAAAGTTGTGTATTCTTATTTTGTAGTAGACCGTGTCATTATGTTTTTGCTTGGACCTCATTCCAACTAAACTTACTCTTCATTCAAAAATGAAGTCATAATCCAATTATAATTCATAATTATCTATATTTATTTAGATATCTAAATCCTATGTAGCTCTTTACATTAAGATTTTATTCTAGACTAATTATCTCATATACATTCTCTTAGCTCTTCTTAAGTACTCTTAGAATGTTCTCACATTCATCTAGTGACTTAACCATGTATTCAATTTTGTATCTCATGATATGACATAAATAATGGATTCATTTGACAAGCAAATAGAATCATTTCATCTATCTCAACCAATGTACTTGTTCCTTTGAGACAAACTCAAAATGTGTCATGTAACAATGCAAAGAGTCATCCAAAGGAATTCTGTATCCTGACCTCTTTCAAGATATTATAATTTCATGCAAAAAGAATTTTAAAAAACCTTTAACATTCATATTTATCTATCTCTTATAGATTTTACAATCCAAGAATTTATCTTGTCATTCCTAAGTCTTTCATTTTAGAAATACTTTATGAGTCAAGGTGAAAACCATCTTGCATAGTCAGAATATCATTTCAGATGATTAAGTATGCCTAAATAAAGGTGCCAAAGTGTGCTTTATCCTTTCCTAGGCCTTGGGTATTAACTTAGAATCCTTCCTTGATGTATTTAGCACGTAAGAAACACCAAAAATCTCTCATTTATATGTGTTTGCGGTTTGGGGATCTCCCAAAACCGTAAACACCCCAAAGTGAGTATAAATGGCCCATATTCCTTCCTTATGCCTTGAATCAAGCCTAGACTTTTACCTTGAAGTGTTTAGGACTTGAAAACATCATAAAAACCATGTTCCATAGGAGTTTATGGCAGCAAACTCATGGAGAAATGGTCCATGGGTCGTAAACTCCATTTAGGTGTGTATTGATGCCACAAAACATTTCCTAGGGCTTAAACATGAAGTAGGAATGCTTGGAATGACTTAGAAGACTTCAAAACATCAAAGGGTCAAAACGTTGTGAGCTTACGGCCGTAAACTCAAGGGATTATGACCGTAAACTCAAGGGGTTATGGTATTTAGGGAGTAAACTCATATTAGGGGTACCCTTGAAACCTAAAACCCAATAGCCTTGTACTACAACACTTAGATGCATCCTTAGCACTTATAACACTTATGTAAAGTGTTTAGCATGTCTTAGGACGTCTTAACTTTGTTATTTAGTTGTTTAAACGCTAATTGGTTACATATATGTGATATTATATGTTAACTAGGATCATAGAGTGTGTGCAAGTGTGACAACCCGTAAAATTACTCCGTCACGGTAACCCATTTTCGTCAGTAAAACCGTTTGTATTTCAAATTTTCCGTTAACATTTTGGATTAGGTCATTTAAATTAAAACTTTTATTATGACCTCATGAGTGTCCAAACCCATTTAAAAACACGTTAAAACATCCTAATTTCTAATTGGAGAATTCTTTAGTTTCGACCACATCGGGTTACGACAAATTAATCGGGTACGACCATTAGCCTTGTTTAACGTCGGTATCGGGTAGATTTCCACCGGGTCTCAAACTCAAACCATATATAATATTGAGTGGACCTCATTTGAGGCTTTTCCACTCTCTCTCACTACTCTCTCTCTCTTCAATCTAAATCTTTGATCCAAAATCACCAATTTCAAGCTCCAAAATCACCCACTTCAAATGGCTTTCCAAAACATTTTTACTTAGTTAAAACTCTTTGTTAAACTGTCTTGCATACTGATTATATCTTTTCAAACCCTATTACAGTTGTGATTCAAAACAAATGTTTTCCTTATACTTTACACTGTTCTTATCAAACAAACTGCTTTCAAATCGTTTTACAATTTGACATCAAGTCATCCTTTCTTAGATACTAAACTTTTCAATGGTTTTACAAAACTCCTTTTATGCTTTTATATTTTCAATTGCATGCCTATATATGTATAGCTACATAAGTAAAGTTTAAAGGACTTAGGAAGGTTAGCTCGCTTTATTTCCTTTTCCCCGTTGAGATGTGGTCTGGTAAGGTATCGGGTATCCGTCCGAAGGTCGTTTAAATATTAGTTATATATCATGTGTACATATACAGTCATAAAGGTTCTTCCAGTCAATTCAATACCCTTGGGTAGCAAGGGTATATGTCCATGTTCATACTTACCAGTTACATTACTAGTAAGCTACCATAGGGGTAGTTCAGGAAGATACTAGAACTATTACTAGAACGCGGAATCATACAATGAGTCAGTTCATTCATGAGTTAATACTTGCTAGATAGAGAGAGAACACACATTACAGCTAGTACACATAGTACATTACTATACATACTAGATAGAGAGAGAACACACATTACAGCTAGCACACGCAGAACATTATAGTACATACAGGCTAGATAGAGAAAGAGTACACTTTACAGTAGCACATTCATTACATGTACAATCATGCAGTTATGTGAACCATTAAATGGGTCATGGCACTTCCTGCCATGACCATTTTTGTATCCCGAATCTCCTTAATTGGGGAGCGTATGAGTTTGCGTATAGATCTAAACTGGATTGACTATCCTACACCTTGTTGCTCGCTATAGTGGGACTTGCAAGTCTACGGGTGCCAAATGTCATTTGTTACGGCGTCTTATATCGTCGTTTTACTAGAGTCGATAGCAGGATACAGGTCGATCACATGTTACTTTAAATTGCAGTAGATTTAAGGTAGTTAGTACGGTTGTAGTTATTTGATACTACACCATAGTACTTTTTCATTTTCCCATTACATTCACTTTGTGAACATTCACACGATGCACAATAATGTAGAAACTATATTTTTGGTTAATGATAGTCAGATTTGGGAAAATACACACCCTTACAAGAGACACACACAGATACTAGATGCCTAGGTAGAAGGCTACTTTCAGTAGGAAGCATAGGGCTTTCCAGGATGTTCAAAATGTTTTCATACTTACATTTCATACACGTACAAATACTTACATTTCATATACGTATAAATACATTCTTACAAATTAAGTCACTAAAATACTTATGATCTCACCAGCTTTAAAGCTGATACTCTCTTTCAAAATAACTTGTATCCCCAGGTCAACAGTACACAGGTACCGATGCAAGGTTTAGAGAAGATGGAGCTCGTTCAAGACTCATCTTTCATTTTGATTTATACTTTAGTGTCTATTAGACATATCACAACACTTGTATTAAAATTATATTATTAATGCAATGGATGATGTTGTCGCTTGTTTACTACTATTCATTGTTGTGATATTGTACATGACGTCCTCCGCCCCAGAACGTTTCCGCCGTTCATGGTTTTGGGGTGTGACAGATTGGTATCAGAGCATTTTTATAGTGAATTAAGTATATCAACCCATAAAAGATATACAGACGATAAATACAATGGGATTAAAATACTCTGACCAAGAGTTTATACTTTTAATAATAAAATATTTAATTAAGTATATGTGCTTGCATTCATACTAAAATCAATGTTACTAGGACAGTACAAAAGAATTACGATTGTTGGACAACACAAGTGGACTTAGTGACATATAGTCAAAACTGGGAAGATATAGCCTGATCAACTATATTATCCGAGGATTGACTAGCATGTGCCTAAGTGTAGTTGTGTGGTTGCAACAAGTCTAAAATATTACCAACAATGCCACAATGAGAACGATAGAACATAAACCTAAAATACTATAGGGGTATTTGGTGTTATTATAAGTACTTCATACTTGAGAACTAAATGGGATCTTCATTACTAAGTTGATAGTTGCTAAGTGGATACTCTAAGGCTATATGTAACTAGGATGTTATAGACTTAGAATCTGTGAAAATTTTGCTTTACCCTATTCTTTGTGAATTTGGAGTTAAGGTCACTTATTCGAAGGTCTATCCTGTTTCGATTACATATAACTGGTATGCACTTCACAAATAGTGATGTAACTAATGAAGATTTTCTAAATAATTATCTAGATAGTTCGTCTAATAATTATTTTCTTACCCCAAATTCTCACGTAGATAACATGGTTGGACTTCATCCCCACGACAATCCGTACCTTCCGAACGAAGTCATTGCTGGATGGTTTGGAGAAGAACCAGAGAATGACCATCCTATCCCTTTGAATGATCACCATGATGAAGACCTTTCGGATGGTGCTAACTCCGAACCCGAGGTTGAGAACCTACCCCAGGCAGCTCCCTTTCCAAATCCTAGCCCACGTCCGGTTTTTCATGGCCCGATGCCTCCGTGGGTAGAATGCTTGGAAACATGGAGCCAAGGACAAGATCATCCCATGCCATTTAATGGTGACTGAAGCTTTTACGACCCGAGCAATAGGGGCTCAGCAGATAGAATCTTGCCAATCCTGGTCCACAAAGTGGCTCGAAATGAGATTCACGGCAAGACAGCCCTACATCAGATCACAGAAGTTGTCTCCAATGCGAGAATGCATACCCTCCGCACCATTCGCCTGGAAGATGCTCATGAGAGATCTGAGAGAGACCATGAAACCCTGCTGCAAGCACTGGCTGAATCACGAGCCGAAGTCATAGAGCTCCGAGTACGCCAGAGGGTGTACGAAAGACACCTACTTGATGTAGAACGCCAACTGGCTGAACTGAGAGTTTACCAGAGGGATGCACGTCACCAGTAGTAGATGTTTTACTTTATTTTCCTTGCTAAAAGGAATTGTTTTTTTCTGTCTATGCCTGATGTGGCATTTTCTATGAAACTATCTTGTACTGTAAGTACTATAGTTAGGTCTTTATGTTGTCAAGGACTTTCTACTCTGGATATGATGTAAGACCTTTTACAAGGTCATTTTTCCCGAACTTTTACGTCATGAATATCAAAGATATTGGCCGTCGGCTAACTTCTGTGTCATTCTTTATTCAAATACTTTCATCATGCTATCGTGAGAGTCTACATGAAACCCACTCTAGTTGAGTTGTTGAACTAGGGTATTCTAGCTCAGGGATAATTCTGAATTCTTCTTCAAGGGTTGGATCATGTTATTTACCAACCGATGTTACCCTGTTTCAGATGGCAAGCGTCATATGACCATACTACGAACTTACTTCTATTCTATTCTAGGACTGCATCATAGGGATGTAGATCGAACTTTTGCAAACATACTTCCAATCCGTACTAGGACTGCATCATAGGGATGTAGGTCAAACTTTCGAGAACACACTCTTAATCTTTTCTTGAACAATCGAGGTACAACTAGGGTTAACCAGAATCGCTCACAAAATCCTTATCTTTCGTATTACAGAATCATGTCTTCATCCGGAAACAGTCAGCCGAACAACAAAACCTCTGTTTTTCCTATGGACACCACTACTTTTCAAACCGCAGTTACAGTTGTCGTGACAGCTGTCCTTGCACATCGAAGTGCTATCAGCGCAATCAATGCTGACGAAGGGGTTGAAAATCCCGATCGCAGTATGAATCCAGGAAGTCATCAAACGGTAACAGTCGCAGGCTCGCAAAGCCGAAAAGCAGAGAACAAGAAACGAATGCTCCAAGCCCAGAAAGAACACAAGAAATCCCAAAAGCTGGCCATGCAACAACAACAAGTGGAAACCCCTGCCATCCCCATACCGAACAGACCATACGAGGGAAAATTTCCGAAGTGTGATAAGTGTAGTTTTCATCATCATGGGGCTTGCCATGAGATGCAATGTTGCAATTGCCTAAAAATAGGGCACCATGCTCATAGCTGTGGAGCACCGACACGACCCATCACTCAAGCCCTTGACATCAGAGTCAACCAGGCTTACGATGGTGGTGTTAAAACTAGACCCTATGAAAGGAAAGTTTCAAAGTGGATGAACAAGGAGAACACTCGTGTCCATGTCACTCTAGCTCGACACATCACTTCCACCACCAATGTTGGTGTCGTCCAGATATGTGACCAATACGGTGAAATTGGACACCTCAAGAAGGATTGCCCAATAGCGAAGAACTCTGGCGCAGACGGGAAAATACTAAGGATCACTGCCGCAGGAGAGTCTACTCCGGCCCCACGTTAATGTAATTAAGGCGTTTTATAGTAACCCACATATAAACCATCCAAAACTAGTGCAACTAGAGTCTTATCTTTTGCGAGATCCCGTCAGTAAAGAGATGCCCGTGCTGCGTATACTTGTCTTTTGTAGTATACCTTATTCGCAACAATAGTCTTGTAGTAAGTCTAAAGTACAGTAACTCTGTTGATGGTTGCACGGTTGTGTTTTGTCTGTAACGCCTTATGTTCAAATCTAATGTCTATTAGTTCCCATATGATTCTGACATTACCATACGACTAGATTCAATTTGATCCGCACAATACCAACTCCTTACGTACATCTCTTTCTCCGAAATCGCCTTTCCAGCGAAGTCGTCATACCAGGTCACCGAAGTACTCATGCATGGAGTACCTCATGTTTCTTATCCCTTCCGAAGAAATCTCAACAAACCTCCCCGAAGTACCACTCGTACAGTACGTCAAGTTCAACCCAAATATCCATACGGTTGATCTATCGCTGAGGAATGTATACATAGGGGTGGTATATAATCAAGGTTCTACAGGTTTAGAATTGATGATTCCACTTTAAATTCTTTTCCTCGTTGGGATGTGAATGTAAAGAAGAATCATTTATTCGACTATCTTTTCAATCTTAATTATATACGACTCGTATCCACAAGATTGTGATCGTTGAACCATGTATGACTTCTAATATGAACTTCAGGACGGAGACTGCCCAAGACTACGAGTAATCGCATCGTCATGTGAACAAACTTAGAACCCATTATGACTTCTGTAAACAGATCGCCCTACGGTCTAACGCCCATGGAGATACAAGAACCGTCCGTACAGTTTAAAGAGTACTCAACACTAGAATAGAAAGACCAAGCTTCTCATCCTAGAGAGCTTCGGTCTTATTTGTCAAGAAGATAGACGGATTGCTTCGTAAGTCCCTCATCTTCAGAGACCTCGACAAGATTCCCATTAGAAATCATCACCCTCTGCCTTGCATAGATGAGTCGGCTGACCAACCGCAAGGAGCTATTTACCTTTCAGAAATGGACCTGAGATCCGATCATCACCAGTTTCGAGTGTTAGCGAAGGATGCCCCAAGGACAATCTTCCAAACTCGATACGGACAGTGCGAGTCCGTAGTGATACCCCTCGGATAGGACCAATATGCCCGCAGTATTCATGAGCTTAGTGAATAGGGTACGCCATTCTTGGATCAGTTCGTCATTCTCTTTGTAAATGATTTACTTATCCACTCTCGTAGTAAGAAGGAAACCATGGAAACATTACCCTCAGAGAAACTCTTCGCAAAGTTCTCTAAATACGGGTTGTAGATTCGAAGAGTCGAATTCCTAGGACACATTATTCGAAATGTGAGAATTTTGAGGACCCTTCCAAAGGTCAAAACCATTGAGAATTTGTCGGTACCGAAGACGCTTACGAAACTCGCCAAATTTTAGGTCTTGCAGACCTACTATCGTAGTCCATTCAGAACTCCTCGCAAATTTCAGAAACCCTTACAACTTTGACCCAGTAGGGAGTGGCCCTTGACTGGGAAGATAAGCAAGAAACCTTGAAATTCCAAGTGAGAGACCAAATTCTTTAGGAAATCTCACTCTGGGAATGGCTTAATACGCTTCGTAACACGTGGAAAGCTAAATCCAAGATAGTCAGGACCTCCGAGATTCTTATCGGAATCGGTCCTGTATCTCGTAGACTAGACCTACTCCGCGAGCTTAGTAACGTACATTCTACACTTCACGTCTCAAACTTGTAAAAAGTATCGATCTAACGAGACTCTTGAAATCCCACTTGAAGAGATCGAGTCCCACAAGAGCCTCACCAACGTGGAAGAACTGTAGTGACCATGGACCGAGAGGTCATGTGAACGATTCATAGTCGTTTCCCTTTAGTGAAGGTTCGTTGAGATGCCAACCAGGGACCCGAATTCACTTGGGAGCACGAGAACCAATCGATTAGGAAGCATCCCCACCTCTTGGCTTGATTATTCATGCCTACTTCCTTACCTAAATTCTAATTTCGGGACGAAATTCCTTCTAACAGGGGGATGATGTGACAACCCAAAATTTCTATTCTGTACAACCCTTCAATACAATAGAAGTCAGAAAAGTTGCTGCTAAGTTTCAAACTTTTTAAAATGAGTTTGAGCATTTTAGGATTTACACTTTAGAGATATCAGGAGAGAGGATGCCCTAGGGTTATGGTGCAGCACTGTTATTCCAAAACTCTAAGAAATTAGAGTTTTCTGCCTGAAAAAAATATCTTCTGCCAAAAACCCTAAATTTGGGAGTATATATATGAGAGTTAGTCATTATTTACACTTTTTCCAAATCTCAAGATCCAAGTCCCATTTCTCTCTCAAGTATCATCCAAAAGTTTTTCGAGATCTTCGATCTAGTAAGTGTTTCTATCTTTCTTAAGTTGTTATATGACTTAATCTAGTGTTTTAACACACTTCTAACCGTGAAATCATTCCAAAAGGGTCAATCTTCAATTTACACCAAGAACACACACTTGTGTTCTTGGCCTTTTGGACCTTTTCGAGCTTATAACTTGTAAGTGCTTCTATCCTAGAGTCTTACAAGCTTTGTTACACTGCTACACATCATGAAATAGTTCCAAGAACACCAAGATCATGGTGTTTACGGTCCAAGGAGTTCTTGGACCGTGAACCCCAAATAAAGGTGCCAAAATGTGCCAAAGTGTGCTTTATCCTTTCCTAGGCCTTGGGTATTAACTTAGAAGCCTTCCTTGATGTTTTTAGCACACAAGAAACACCAAAAATCTCTCATTTATATGTGTTTACAGTTTGGGGATCTCCCAAAACCGTAAACACCCCAAAGTGAGTATAAATGGCCCATATTCCTTCCTTATGCCTTGAATCAAGCCTAGACTTTTACCTTGAAGTGTTTAGGACTTTAAAACATCATAAAAACCATGTTCCATAGGAGTTTACGGCAACAAACTCATGGAGAAATGGTCCATGGGGCGCAAACTCCATTTAGGTGTGTATTGATACCACAAAACATTTCCTAGGGCTTAAACATGAAGTAGGAATGATTGGAATGACTTAGAAGACTTCAAAACATCAAATGGTCAAAAAGTTGTGAGCTTACGGCCGTAAACTCAAGGGTGTATGACCGTAAACTCAAGGGGTTATGGTCTTTAGGGAGTAAACTCATATTAGGGGTTCCCTTGAAACCTAAAACCCAATAGCCTTGTACTACAACACTTAGATGCAATCCTTAGCACTTATAACACTTATATAAAGTGTTTAACATGTCTTAGGATGTCTTAACTTTGTTATTTAGTTGTTTAAAGGCTAATTGGTTACATATATGTGATATTATATGTTAACTAGGATCATAGAGTGTGTGCAAGTCTTCACTTGACACCTAGCATCCTATACAGTCCGTTCATCCCAACCACTTGCTACAGGTGAGTTCATACCCCTTAATCAATGATTTAAATATTTTTAAATGATTTTATGGGGGGATACAAGTTGAATCATGCTAGTTATTATATTAATCACATGTGATTAATAAGTAGCATACAAAAGGATTTACTACTCTTTTAGCTGTTTTACCAAACAGTTTACTTCAAATGGCTTTCCAAAACATTTTTACTCAGTTAAAACTCTTTGTTAAACTGTCTTGCATACTGAGTATATCTTTTCAAACCCTATTACAGTTGTGATTCAAAACAAATGTTTTCCTTATACTTTACCTGTTCTTATCAAACAAACTGCTTTCAAATCGTTTTTCAATTTGACATCAAGTCATCCTTTCTTAGATACTAAACTTTTCAATGGTTTTACAAAACTCATTTTATGCTTTTATATTGTCAATTACATGCCTATATATGAATAGTTACATAAGTAATGTTTAAAAGGACTTAGGAAGGTTAGCCCGCTTTATTTACTTTTCCCCGTAGGGATGTGGTCTGGTAAGGTATCGGGTATCCGTCCGAAGGTCGTTTAAATATTAGTTATATATCATATGTACATATATAGTCATAAAGGTTCTTCCAGTCAGTTCAATACCCTTGGGTAGCAAGGGTATACGTCCATCTTCATACGTACCAGTTACATTACTAGTAAGCTACCATAGGGTTAGTTTAGGAAGATACTAGAACTATTACTAGAACGCAAAATTATACAATGAGTCAGCTCAATCATGAGTCAATACTTTCTAGATAGAGAGAGAACACACATTACAGCTAGTACACACAGTACATTACTATACATACTAGATAGAGAGAGAACACACTTTACAGCTAGCACACATAGAAGATTACAGTACATACAGGCTAGACAGAGAAAGAGTACACTTTACAGTAGCACATTCATTACATGTAGATTCATGCAGTTATGTGAACCATTAAACGGGTCATGACACTTCCTGCCATGACCGTTTTTGTATCCTGAATCTCCTTAATTAGGGAGCGTATGAGTTTGCGTATAGATCTATACTGGATTGACTATCCTACACCTTGTTGCTCGCTACAATGGGATTTGCAAGTTTACGGGTGCCAAATGTCATTTCTTACGGCGTCTTACATCATCGTTTTACTAGAGTCGGTAGCAGGATACAGATCGATCACATGTTACTTTAAATTGCAATAGATTTAAGGTAGTTAGTACGGTTGTAGTTATTTGATACTACACCATAGTACTATTTCATTTTCCCATTACATTCACTTCGTGAACATTCACACGATGCATATTAATGTAGAAACTATATTTTTGGTTAATGATAGTCAGATTTGGGAAAATACACACCCTTACAAGAGACACACACAGATACTAGATGCCTTGGTAGAAGGCTACTTTCAGTAGGAAGCATAGGGCTTTCCAAGATGTTCAAAACGTTTTCATACTTACATTTCATACACGTACAAATACTTACATTTCATATACGTACAAATACATTCTTACAAATTAAGTCGCTAAAATACTTATGATCTCACCAGCTTTAAAGCTGATACTCTCTTTCAAAATAACTTGTATCTTCAGGTCAACAGTAGAATGGTACCGATGCAAGGTTTAGAGAAGATGGAGCTCGTTCAAGACTCATCTTTCATTTTGATTTATACTTTAGTGTCTATTAGACATATCAGAACACTTGTATTAAAATTATATTATTAATGCAATGGATGATGTTGTCGCTTGTTTACTACTATTCATTGTTGTGATACTGTACATGACGTCCTACGCCCCAGAACGTTTCCGCCGTTCATGGTTTTGGAGTGTGGCATATTACTATATATATATATATATATATAATTACATCTCAATGTTCATGACTCTTAGTCATTTGTCAGATTCAAGATCTGATATAACATTTTGGTAGTTGATGGTTTAACTAGAAACCATCAAGAACTCATGAATGAGAGATCTACATTTCTCAAGTCATAGACGATTTCTACCATTATTGTGAACAATTTGTGTTCATGAATAGCTACTATTCATGTTCAACAATTCCTTGTTGAAACTAGTGCCAACAATTGTTACGTCCGACTATGGTTCTTGAGCTGCTTCAAGTTCGACGTGCCTCCTAGTTGCTTTGTCATTAGAAGCTTGCTTTATGCTAACTCAGCTTTCAGAGGAATAAATGAACTTATTCTTGGTGGGTTTGTATAAATAATCTAAATGCCCTTCTAGAATATTTTACAATTACGTAACTAATTGGTGTTTTTATTCTAGATACAATTAATAGTGATTGAACTATAATCCAAAAAAGGTTAAAAGGATGATATTTCTACCAATTAGAAAGTAAACTATATCAAGTAAAGTTTAATTCACCTTTTATCATCACGAAGACTTTAGATGGTACTACCGGGTTGTATCTTGTGTTTAATCATAGACATTCATTAGAAAAGAAGTCATACACCAAAGTGTAGAGTTCCTTAATAATTATTTTCTCTACACTTTAGTGAAAATATTATTAGGAATCTTTTATATATAAATAAAATTCACATATGTCAAATAAACTACATTATTTTCCTTCAGATACCCCTTTCTTGAAGTTGGAATATGTGGATTTCATTTATACAATAAAGATAACAATGTCATGGATAAGTTTGATTTAAAACAAGTTTAAGTCAAAAGTGTTTGCATATTCAACTTAATGTTATTTATAAAATGTTGATATTTACTTTGTAATTCTATTAAGATATCTAGTCTCATAAATAGAAGTCAACAATTTCAAAATATGAGTATTATCGTTATGAAAAACGACGTAGTAAATAACGAAACATTTAAATAAATAATTGAGACATAAATATTTATACATTCTAAATTCAAAACACAGATTGTTCCAAAACAAACATTGTTTTATAATACAAGCACTTTATGCTCTAAGCATAAATAATAAACTTAACTTTGGGAGTGTAGTTCCAACTTGCTTGTGCTCAGCTAGTTACTCTTCTGTAAATATTTGCAATCAAGTTACAAATATTATATTTACATTTAAGTACCAAGTACTTGAGTGTTACACGAAATATATGAGTTCTATCCAGTAGATACCTAAAGTACTAGTCGCTTTAAGACTTTCTTTCTAGATAAGAGGAAAAGTTCCTCTACTAGTGTCTAGTTTCTTCACAAAAGAAACAAGATCCATATATGTGGGCCTTATTGGATTTCTTGTGCTTAAAGGTGTTTTTTTCCATAAACATTGGTCTTTTAGATCACACAATGTGACTCTTTTAGCCTTGTACTATTCTAGCAAAATATCACTATATTTATTGGAATATATATATATATATATATATATATATATATATATATATATATATATATATATATATATATATATATATATATATATTATCCAGAACATCATAGAAGCCATGCATAATTGCTCCTAGTATGATTTTAGAAGCATATTGAGCATCACTATGATGCATTTACTTGGTATCATATTCAAGTCTATTAGTCAAGGCAATTTGTTTAGTAATAGGTCCTTTAAGTGTATACAATTTTACATCTCTCTCACGAGATTGTATCTTAAGACATGAACCCATTCATTAAAGTTGTATATTTTGAATGTTATTGTTTCATTAAGTCATTAAAAGAGAAATGACAATTCATTGTTATGAGAGTGGATTATATATCTACAAAATTTTAACAAAATTCATTTAGTATTTTCAATATTTAACCTTTAATAATTAATACCCTTTTAGTTTCTAAAAACATTAATTATCAAAGTCTAGGATCCAAGTTGCAAAACAAATAAATAGTTAGGTATCCATTATGTCATTAATCCGAAGTCAACCTGGTACATATCGATTATCCATTATATCTTACCATATAATCCCTAGATTTATGGGATCACTAATAACAAATTTAATTAGACATGTTTGATCCCATCTATGCCTTAGAACTCTTTTGCTTATGTATCATTTGTCACAAGAGATTTCCGATCAAATCATCCAATTTGAAAAACCTGTGTAATCGGAATATAATTTGGTTATAGAAATCGCGAAAACACCCCGACAATCAAAAGATAACACCAAATGGTTAGGTATCCTTTATCCCATTAGTGCATATAATAGAAGTGCGAGTGTTCTTTAAAAAGGATTGCATAGATTTGAAGTTTGTAAGGGGTCTTTGATGTTTTCATAATTCTAGTTTAAAAAAACATGTTATATCGTGGTTATAGCATGCATTCAATAAGCCATGGTATACTTTAAAAAAAACTTATTTCATATTAAAATCACATTTTTTAACAATGTTCTATATATAAAACCCGATTTTATATAATTAATGCAATCAAAGTTTTAAATTAATAACTAGTATTAAGCTATATCATTTGAGCGCTTTAGAACATTTGGAAACCTTTTAATAAAACTTCATTTTATAAAATAAGGTTTAGAGTTTGATAAGTTTACAAATCTCTATTTTAAACTTATACAATTTTAATCCCGAAATTTTACCACTTACTAGTTTTAATGATAAAATTTGTTTTATTGTAAAACTATTTTTAGCATCTTATGTTAAAAGGTAAAGTTTATTAAAACCAAACTCCTTGTAATGTTTATTTATGTTCAAATTATTTTGCATTTGAAAAACTAATTTATCAACCATAACATAATAATAATAATAACATAAACATAAAACAACACAAACATGCGTAACAATTAAAACATATGTGCAAAAACCAAACCATTAAATAGTAATAATTTTGTGAGCCATCACAAAATTATCAAGTCCATTGCTAAATGGATGTAGGGACTTTTATCTTGTAAAGTCTTCATGTGCTCCAACTTGCTTCAACACCTTATAGCAAGTTTATAAAAATAATTTTATGAAGTTTGAGAAACTTTAATAAAATCAAGTTTATAAACTTTTGATCTTCAAAATGGGTAACACCTTCATTATTGTTAAATTTTTATAAAAATAAACTCTTTCTAAAACTAATCTATTACTTACAAAAATTAACAAAAGAAAACTATCTATTTAATTATTACATACCATATGAATAACTAAAAAATTACAACCATTTTAAATAAATCAACACATGAAACAACACAAAGGTCCACGACTAGTTTATGCACGTCATACATATTTATATACTAAACAATATATCAAACAACTCTTTGTTTTTCTAAGTCAATCTTTATGACCAAAAAGATGCATGTAAACTTTTGGTCCGAAAATAACAATTATAAACATTTTAAAGTTTCCATAGAAAATATATGTGGATTTTTCTTGCAAAGAAAAAACCATCCATGTTTTCCAAAAACAAAGATTTCATTAACTTAACAAAAATCTAACTAATCTTGCAAAAATGGCTTTGATACCAATTGTTGGTTTTTATTCAAAAATCCGGTTTCACAACCGGTAAAAATGACAACGAAAGCTTTTTATAATGTTGAATAAAAGTAAAACTATTTTACCCACTAATGATTATTTTCCAAGAGTTAGAAAGATAAAACAACCATAGAAGGGAAAGCATAACAACCTTTGAAGACTTTGATCCTCAAGAGAGGTTGGAAGTTGATGAAGTGTGGCATGAAACTCTAAAGCAAGAGTTCTCTACAAGTATCCACCAAGCAAGAGTTGAACCATCAAAACATGCTAGTATTCACTTGTAATTTGTTGTTCATAAGCCTTTGAGATATATACTAAGTATATGTTCAAAGGTGAAGCAACAAAGGGGCATTCTTTGACATTAAAATGCAAGAGAATGGAGGAGAAGGGAGCCTTGCGAAACCCGAAATTTGGTAGCCCAAAGAGACCAATAAGCTTTCAGTTTTGGCACTCCAAAGAAGAAGAAGAAGAATACTTGCAAGAAGTGTATCAAAAATCCTTCCATGCTTTCTCTTATATAATGTCCAAAAAGTGAAATGAGACCATGTAGTAAAAGGAGAGACACCTTTGTCCCAAGCATGTCAAAAGAAGACCATGCTCGGTCTCCTCCCTTAATTTCGAGAAAAGCATGTCTAAAAGAAGACAAAAGTTGTCTCAATGTTAGTTTATATACACATACATGTTATCTTTATGAAAATTAATCATTTTTATAGAGAATTCCCAACATATATATATATATATATATATATATATATATATATATATATATATATAACTAGTCATATATAAATATCTTATTTTATATAAAACTATCTTTTATCTAAATTGTAACTAGTTTATTAAGATATGAATATAAATTTCTTATTTTATATAAAACTATCTTTTATATAAGTTGAACTAGTTTATTAAGATATAAATATAACTTATAAATAATCGTACTTTATGATATATTTCATAAGTTGTTATTTCTCCAATAAATATTATATCCACAAATAATAAACTCCCAATTATTAAAATATTATTTCCATGAAATAATAATTTTCCAATTAAATACAAGTGTTGATATATTTATTAATAATCAAATTGTACTAATAAATAATCAATTGACGGGACTTGCTATATGGTGTGACCCTATAGGATCATATATTATTAGCAACATCATTCTATAATGACTATTGGGCATACTAGATCTTTCATTTCTTACACTCAAACATACAACTCTCTTCATTATTCTCAGAAATATAATCCATGTTTGAAAGTAATGAGCCACCAGATGGTAATCCTAACATCTCATGAACATATTTACTATTAACACTAACTTGATAATTCTCAAACTCCACCTTCAAAGTTTCAAAATTAAAATGATCAAGAACATAATAAACAATATTTAACGGTACGCCAATCATCTTCATCCGTAACAAACTCCCAAATCTCATAGCCCTGACACAATCCTTATGTTCTGTACTTCAACCTTGAATAACACCCAACAATGACCCGAGTGAACATATGTTCTTCAATGAAGGAAACAACTGTTTTCTCATTCATCACAACTTTAGCTTATCTCTTTGGTTTTTTTGAACATCTAGGAAGACTCTGAAAATCAAAATCATCTTCATCAGATTGTTCACATTTCTGACTTAGAGTTTTGACATTCTCAAAAACTAATTTCTTTCCCTTAACAATCAGGTTCACTTTTGGTTGTTCAATACCACCTCCTTCTCCTTTTCCTTTTTGGAAGATGATTGTGTGTGCCTTGAGCTCTCTAAATTACCTTTTTTAACTACAAGTTTTATTAGAAAAAAAATAGTGTTAGTAAAAAAGAAAACATAATACATATAGTCGGTTACAAATGAAGAAACATAATCACTTATGGTTGCAAAAACATACCTCTATCATTTTCATAATCACTTATGGTTGCAAAAACATACCTCTATCATTTTTAACCTTGGAATTTTTCTCTAAAATATCTTCATTTTCCCTCTCATAAATAGAAACATTTACTACAAAAAAAAATTAACATAATTAGTAATTAATACAGAATAAAAATGCATATGACTAATAAACTATGATTTTAAATCACACAATCACTAACGATTATAAACAAACGGATAAAATCATTTATGATTAGAACTAGAAATAAACATGTAAATAAATGTCACGTTCAATCCATGGAAGAAATCACAAAATCAGTTATGATTACAACAAATACCTTTAATATTTCTTCTCATTGAAATTTTCTCTTTAACTTCTCCAGAAAGATCTTCATATTCACGTTTGATACATAGAAATACATAATCACAAAATATGATAATCAATTATGAATAAAAAATAATATAAGAAAATGCAACAAAAAATGTCACAAAAATCTCTTTGAACATCGATTATTTGAACTGTACCTTCGAAAATAACACCACTTCTACCGCCTTCGAGATTTTTTTTTGAACTTTTTTCGAGTATAGTTTCTTTTGAAATCCTTATTTGTAAAAATATAAACAACTACTTACATCAAAAACCACCACAAACAAACATAATAAAAAACGGATGAACTGTAAACGAGAAAATCATCAAAATCAAGTAAAAATGACGAAAAAACTACTAAATCAAAACAAAAATCATCATTATCAATATAAAACTACAGTTAACTAATTAAAACAAACATGCATTATCAATAAAATAAAAAATTACTCGCATTCTAACCTTTCATTTCGATTAACGAAGATGCGACTTCGTTTATATTTTCTCCTGAAGACATTTACTGACTTTTTCAAACTTAATTTGCACAACTAACAAAAGTAAACTAGGGCAAAATGCGATAAAGAAAGAAAAAGAGGGTTTTGTGAGAGTTTCTAAGTGAGATTTTGATCGAGAAAGAAAATAATAGTATATGCGGTTATAGTATCGTAGCCTCTGCGAAACTAAAATGATTCTTCGCAAGATTACAATACTAGCCCTAAAATGGTTATTAACGGCGTTAATTTGAAAAGGTACCAACATATTTACAATTATTCCACTGCCACATTTTACAAATTAAGATCATAACATCAAAGGGCTATCACATATCTCACAATCTCTAACTTTTTATTAATCTTAAGGGAACCAACATATATATATGTATATATATATATATATATATATATATATATATATATATATATATATATATATATATATATATATATATATATATATATGGTCCGGTTCCGGTAATGATTTTTTTTTTCGGTGAGGACTCGTGATGACACCTTAAAAAAATTGAAAAAAAAAAATGAAATAAAATATAAATCATAAAATCGATCATAATATTATATTGGAGAGAAAAAAAAATTTGGATCATTCAAATTTGAATCGTTGATCATAAAAAGTGAATAATGAATCACAAAAATGATCTATGATTCAATTTTAATGATACAATTTTTTTTTATCCAATATAGTATTATTCTCGATTTTATGATTCGTATTTTTTTAAAAAAAAAAATTAATTTTTTAAGGTGTCCTCATTAGTCCTTACCTAAAAAAGAGTCTTCACATGATCTTGTTTATATATATATATATATATATATATATATATATATATATATATATATATATATATATATATATATATATATATATATATATATATATATATATATATAGGTTCAGGTTCATTTGAGATCATTCTAATTTTGTGAGACCGTGAGACCAAATCTAAAAATAATTTTAAAATGCAAAATAAATGGAAAAATCCAAAAATTCTTTTTCTAAATATGATTTTCGGAACTTGAATTAACTAAAAAAAATAAAAAAAAAATCCCGTTTTTTTTTTTAAATACATGAAATATTCTAATAGAATATTACATTGTACATATTCTAAAAAATAATTTTAAATGCAAAATAAATGAAAAAAATCTAAAAATTCTTTTTTTAAATATTATTTTTGGAACATGAGTTAACTAAAAAAATAAATAAATAAAAATCCCGTTTTTTTTGAAAAATACGTGAAATATTCTAATAGAATATTACACTGTACATATTCTAAAAAATAATTATAAAATGCAAAATAAATGGAAAAATCCAAAAATTCTTTTTTTAAATATTTTTTTCGGAACTTGAATTAACTAAAAATAAATAAATAAAAAATCCTGGTTTTTTTTTAAAAATACGTGAAATATTCTAATAGAATATTCTACTGTACGTATTCTAAAAAATAAATTTAAAATGCAAAACAAATAGAAAAATCCAAAAATTCTTTTTCTAAATATTATTTTCGGAACTTGAATTAACTAAAAAAATAAAAAATAATAAAAAAAATCCCGTTTTTTTTGAAAAATACGTGAAATATTCTAATAGAATATTACACTGTACATATTCTAAAAAATAATTTTAAAATGCAAAATAAATGGAAAAATCCAAAAATTCTTTTTTTAAATATTATTTTCGGAACTTGAATTAACAAAAAATAAAAAAAAATAAAAAAATGCGTCTCACGGTCTCACAAAATTAGGCGGTTTCACATGAACCTAACCCTATATATATATATATATATATATATATATATATATATATATATATATATATATATATATATATATATATATATATATATATATATATATATATATATAGGGGAGGGTTCAATTGAGAAAAAAAAAGGTTGAAAATGGGGGAATCATTCTTAACCAATCATTTACTTTGCGGCAAAAGCCTCCAACGTACCGGCGGAAATGGGAAACGAATGCACATGTGTTTTCCAACATAACATATTTCCTTAAACTATGCTAATCATTACCTTAATATATACAAAAACATAGTTTTTTTTCGTTTTTTTTTTATTTTTATAAGCTATTTTTATCAAAAAATGATTTTAAATATACCAAAATTCATGATTTTTCATTCTCTACAAATAGACATCCATATTGATATAGTTTTAGGATAAAATAATTTTTTTTTATATTTTCAGCTATCGTTATTCATAAGTGAATAACAATGCATCATGTTTTATTATAGTACATTCGTTATTCACTTATGAATAAAAAATATGATTTTTTTTTTTACAATTTAAGTATCATTCATATATGAATATAACATATAATAAACATAGTATATTCATATTTTAATATTGGACGATGAATTCACTTGTGAATATTAACATAGTATATTCACTTGTGAATATTAGATGGTATATTCACTTATGAGTATTATATGATATTTCATATGTGAATATTACATGGTATATCACATGTGAATATTACAGAGTATATTCATTTGTGAATATTAGATGATATATTCACTTGTGAATATTACACAGTATATTCACATATTAATATTACAAGGTATATTCACTTATGAGTATTTGAAGGTATTTTGACAAATATATATAATTTTTATATGTTATTCACATATGAATAACATACAGACTTGCATATTTGTTTTGTGTTTTTAATTATCATATACTGATTCAGGTGAAAAAACATATTCATATGTGAATATAACGTGATAATTTAGTTTATGCATTTCATCAAATAGTTGGAGTGCAAACAAGTTAACTATTTTAAAAATGTTAAAAACATCAAGTTATCAATTCTATATCAGCATATACTTCCGATTTCGACTCCAGATGCGACATCCTATCTCTGATCGATTTCTCAATTTGATTTTGATTTCCGAAAATCCGATTGGGAACCTGTGAGTACGGATTTTAAGTCCCTCAATGTCGACTGTGACTGCGAGTCCAGAACTCCGATTCCAATTTCATGAAGAGCGAAGAAATTCCGGTTTAGTTGAAGAAATCTGGATGACTATTGAAGGTTGGAGGAAAAATTTTGATGATGAACGAACAATTATCGAATTCTCTATAGTTACGTATTTGAGATTGAAGGTTATTACAATATTTACAAGTTTGCCACCGTATCTTTTATGATTAGATTAAATGAGTGGCTAAGAATGATTCCCCCATTCTCAACCTTTTTTATTTTCTCAATTGAACCCA
Organism: Lactuca sativa; assembly: GCF_002870075.4. Taxonomy (NCBI): domain Eukaryota; kingdom Viridiplantae; phylum Streptophyta; class Magnoliopsida; order Asterales; family Asteraceae; genus Lactuca; species Lactuca sativa. The sequence continues at coordinate 151,333,842 of NC_056630.2, read as the reverse complement.
CATCTCTCTCTCTCTCTCTCTCTATATATATATATATATATATATATATATATATATATATATATATATATATATATATATATATATATATATATATATATATATATATATATATATATATATATGTATGTATATATATAGGTCGGCCCTTAACATATGCCTGGTGTGCGACTACACAGTGTCCGCGTTGTCTAGGGTGCTCGATTTTTTTACCTATACTGTATATAATATATGTATATTAGATGTTGAGGTTAAAATAAACAAAAAAGTTGGTGACGAAGTTACCAAAGGCGCTTGAAATTCAAGTTTTAGACTCAAGATTGAAACTTGGCGCTAGTAATTCTGTTTTTAATTTTGGGAATAGGACTTATTAAGGTAATCAACTTTTCGGTATGTTCACATCTGGGTAACTATCTTTTTTTGTACACATATAGGTAACAAACTTGTTGGAAGTGTTCACATATGACCATTATGACCTGCTATAGCAAGTTAAATCCTAGATGTGAACGCTTTCAACAAGTTCGTTACCTAGATGTGTATAAAAAAAATAGTTACCCAAATATGAACAAAACGAAAAGTAAAAATTAAATTACACGAATGGTCCCTGTGGTTTGGGAGAATTTGTGTTTTTTTGTCCCTAACTTAGTTTTTTTTTTAACTTGGATGGTCCCTATTGTTTACTTTTGTTGCACGTTTGGTCTCTGTCTTTCGTAAAAATACTATTGTGCCCTTATTAATTTATTTTTTTAATTACTTTTCTTATTTATGTATTTATTTTTTACATATTTAAAATTTTAATAGACCCCACATATTTGTATCTCTCCTTGGATGATCCCTACTGTTTATTTTTTAATTAATTTATTTTTTTTAACTCGGATGGTCTCTACTGTTTAATTTTGTTACGATCTTGGTCTCTGTCCTACCTAAAAAGACTATTGTGCCCTTATTAATTAATTTTCTTGTTTATGTACTTATGCTTTCTATATTTAAGTAAATTTAATAGACCCCACATATCTGTATCTCCTCACCATCCCATCTATATTCCTTCTCAACTTCTATTTATTTTCCATCTTTAGTGATATTGACGTCTTCATCATCCCTTCTTTTTTCGGTCATTTAACTCCGTCGAATCAACACCACAACCTACTAAAGATGAAGATACAGTAGGTTATGGTGCTGCTTCGCTATAGTTAAAGTACCAAAAAACGAAGGATGGTGAAGACATCGATATTACTAAAGATGGAAAAGAAATAGAAGTTGGGAACGATGAGAGATGGGATGGTGACCGGTAAGACTCAATTTAAAGTTCTCAAATCTGGTTTCAAGTTTACGGTGAGGAAATACACATATGTGGGGTATATTAATTTTTTTAAATATATAAAAAATAAATACATAAATAAGAAAATTAATTAAAAAATAAATTAATAAGGGCAAAATAGTCTTTCTAGGTAAGACAGGGACCAAAACTGTATCAAAATATACAGTACGAACCATCCGAGTTAAAAAAATAAATTAATTAAAAAATAAACAGTAGGCTTCATCCGAGGAGAGATACAAATATGTGGGGTCTATTAATTTTTTTTAATATGTAAAAAAAAATAAATACATAAATAAGAAAATTAATTAAAAATTAAATTAATAAGGACATAATAGTCTTTTTAAGAAAGACAGTGACCAAACGCGCAACAAAAATAAACAATATGGACCATCCAAGTTAAAAAGAAAAAAGTTAAGGACCAAACACAAATTCTCCCAAACCACAGGGACCATTCGTGTAATTTAATTTTTAGTTTTTGTTTTGTTCATATTTGGGTAACTATTTTTTTTGTATATATCTAGGTAACGAACTTGTTGAAAGCGTTCACATCTAAGATTTAACCTGCTATAGCAGGTCATAATGGTCATATGTGAACACTTCCAACAAGTTTGTTACCTAGATGTGTACAAAAAAAAGATAGTTACCCAGATATGAACATTCCGAAAAATTAATTATATTAACAAGTCATATTCCCTTTAATTTTTATTATTTCTTTAGCTACTTCTCATCCCTTTATATCAAGCGTAACAAACAACACAAACACGTCATTAGATAAATTCATTTATATCGCACAAGGAATTATTATCTAAGTCAAACAGGTCATTAATTAGTATATAAGTCCAATTAAACTAGTTATATCACATAAGAAATTAGTATGTAACACAAACACACAATTAATTACTATATAAGTCCATAGCCCCCTTTCATTTATTTGTTGAGTTTACGCAAATTCGGTAGACGAAGGAAGACCCGAAGAACATGTTTGTTTCTTCTTCTCTTTTTTTTTTCTAATAGTAATATTTACGATTCTTAATTATTAGTATCTTTTATAATCATTAGTATTTTTTTTTTTTCTAATTTAAATTGTTATTGGTATTGTTCATTCAACATTTTGATATAGTCAAGTAGATTTCTAGATTTCTTCTATCATAGTTTTAATATTTATCGAGTAATTGGTGATTATTGTTATTTTATTTGTAGAAATTATGCCTCCTAAGTGTTTATCTGGTATTCAAAAACATAAAAAGAGAAAAAGGATTGAAGAATTAATAAAGGCTGATAGTGGTTTTTTAGATAAGTTTTCTCAAAAAATTAACAAAATAAAAAAAAATAACTAAAGTTACCTGAAAATCGAAACAATGATGATATTTCTAATAATTTGGATGTTGATGTCGATGGAGATTGTATCGATATACATCTTTCCAGGTCCAAATAAATTTTTCTGACTGAATGAACTAGAGAGACTGTTTGATTTGAACAAAAAAATGGGTCTTTCCAGTAAGATATGTATTTCCTAGAAAGCCCACAAAATCATATCTTTCTGGTTAAATGAGTTGGAAAGACAATTACGCTCTAAACCTGGTCTCTTTCTTTTTTGGATTATTATGATTTTTTAAATATATTTTTAATTTCTTTTTTATTGGATTATTAATGTTATTATCTAAGTCAAACACATATTTAGATAAACTAATTCAAGCGTAACAAACAAGACAAACACGTCATTAGATAAATTCATTTATATCCCATAACGAATTATTATCTAACTCAAACACATCTTTAATTAGTATATAAGTCCAATTAAACTAATTATATCACATAAGGAGTTAATATGTAACACAAACACGCTATTAATTATTATATAAGTCCATAGCCCCATTTCATTTATTTGTTGAGTTTAGGCAATTCGGCAGACGAAGGAAGACCCGAAGAACATGTTTGTTTCTTTTTTTTTTTTTTTTTTTTTTTTTTTATTTTTTTTATTTTTTTATCTCTAATAGTAATATTTACAATTCTTAACTATTAGTATCTTTTATAATCATTAGTATTTTTTTTTCTAATTTAAATTGTTATTGGTATTGTTCATTCAACATTTTGATATAGTCAAGTAGAGTTCTAGATTTCTTCTATCATAGTTTAAATTTTTATCGAGTATTTGGATGATTATTTTTATTTTATTTTCAGAAATTATACCTCCAAAGTATTTATATGGTAGTCAAAAACATGAAAAGAGAAAAAGAATTGAAGAATCAACAAAGGCTGATAGCGGTTCTCTAGATAAGTTTTTCCAAAAAAAAAACCTAAAGTTCCTGCTCAAAATAAAAAAAAAATGATGATATTCCTGATAATTTGGATGTTGATGTCGAAGGAGATCAAATTAATGATGCTAATGTTGATAATGTTAATGTCGATGGAGGTCGTCTTGATGTTCATGATGGTAATGATGATGGTGATGACATTGAAGATGATAATGTTGATGATGATGATGATGTTAATGTTAATGTTAATGTTAATAGTAGTAATGTTGATATATTCGATCCAAAAAATTGGGAAGGACTTGTTGGATTAGGTGTCTAAGTCCATAAATATAATTGGAATGTAATTGACCCGAGAGTAGCATGATCCATTTGGGTTGCATATCACCAGGACAATTTGATAGGTTGGACTTTTGAGAAGAGGATATTTATGATTTATTAATATATTATAAGTTCTAATATATTAATATGAAATCATATTATTTAATTAGTATTGATCAAGAAATAATTTGGAATTAATTTAGTGATCAAAACGGACTAATTAAATATACGGGGAGTGATTTGGTAAATCATTCGTTCTTATGGTGTGGGCCAATGATCCATGGTTCTTTAGGTTGGGCTAAACCCATGTGACATGTAACGCCCTGTTCTGAATTAATTCCTAGTCTAAGGATGTGGTTAGAAGGTTGTTCATTATAAGGATTATGACTTTTGAGAAAGTAAGATCTAGGCCCACATGGTACCGGTGATGTATCAAAAGTGATCCGGGTAATCGGCTCGTGTTTTGGAGCCTAGGAGTATTTCAGTAATGTGGCAGTTCGGGCTTTTGTGGAAAATGAATTCTTATTTGAAAGGTTTTAGACTTGGAAGTGTGGCTAGGATCGTAGGGTTTCCCGCCACCTTTCTGTGGATATAATGTCTGTTGAAAACGGACTAAGGACGAGGAAGTTATAGCACTTTGAAGTTTTTGGCAAATTTGGTCCTTGAATGGAAATATATAACAAGTAAGTATCAAGCATGAAAGGTGGTAGGCGTGAGGGTACGCCCAACGTAAGTTGGGTTACGCCCAACGTATAAGGGCGGATGGACGCGGGTGCAGAGAGGCGTACGCTCAGAGTCCCTAAACCCTAAATTTTAGGGTATGTCACTATATAAAGAACATTATACCCTCAAGGATCAGCCTCCATTCCACCCCCAAGAACTATTATGAAACCCTAAACCTTCTTTGAGTGTTCTTGGAGCTTAGAAGGCTTTGTGAGAGCATTTTGGTGCTTTGGATCCATTCTTCAAGGGAGCAAAGGTCAAGGCAAGGTATTGGTGCAAAAGAGAAGTTTCAGATCTTGGATTTCTGCTTCACTTAAGAACTTTTCAAGGTATAAAGTCATGAGCTTGATGATTAATCTCTTAGGTCTCTCTTAGGATGAGTTTATGGGCTCTTTTGGTCCCAAGAATGGACCTTTATGACTCAAACACGTTTTTAGGTCCAGGGTTGCCACCCTGAGTGTCATATTAGTCTTTTATGCAGTAGAGTTTCAATCTTTAAGGACCACTTGTGACCATGCATGAGATCTAGACATTTCCATTGAAGTTTATTGCTATATTTCAAGTTTGGGTCCATTTGGTGGGTTGCAAGCCACCAAGTAACTGACTTTATCGATTAAGATGTTGAAAAGGACTTGGATCTGTGATTGTAGCTTCTGGACTAGAGTATTAAGCACTTAACGGGAAAGTGACCTAATAGGGGAGTACGCTGAGCATACATGCAGGTACGCCCAACGTACGCACCATTTATTTTGTAGGCTTAGTGTACATGGGAGTACGCCTAGTGTACTCATCAGATATGGGCCTTGTGAGTTTTGGGCCTCGGTTTGGGCCATTCAGGGGATTTTGGTTCTTTGGTGCTTAGTGGGCCACCAGAAGTCAGATAATGTGGGCCAAGAAGATATTTGGGCTTAGGGTAAGGCCCATTAGAGGGATTGGGCCAATTTAGCAAATTAGGCCATTAGTGGGCTACTAGTGGGCATGGAAAGCCTACCTAGTGTTAGGTTTTGTTTTGGGTGTGGGCCTTAGTTTTCATCATACTAGGCCAAGGGTAGAATGGTCATTCCCCCCCCCCCCCCATGCATGGATTAAGGATTTTGGTATGGAACCAATTGTTAATTGGGTATATTGATCGGTATTGATAGCTCAGGAAGGGGGCAAGGTAGCAACTAAGGATTTTTTCATGGAGCATCTACTTTCGAGGTGAGTCTTCTCACCATACCAATGGGTCTAAGGCACAAAGGACGACTCATTTTATGATAGTTGGTATACTGGTTGTGTAGAGGTGTGTGGCATGATTATGTGGTAATATGCGGTAAAGATAGCCTTTAAGGCTACGGTAGAGATAGCTTTTACAGCTAACAGTAGAGATAGACTTTATGGCTAAGGGTAGAGATAACTTTTATAGCTAATTGTAGAGATAGCCTTTATGGTTAACGGTAGAGATAGCCTTTATGGCTATTGGTAGAGATAGCTTTATAGCTAAGGTGATATGTGATATGTGGTAGAGATAGTTGTATATCTAAGATGATATGTGATATATGGTAAAGGAAGCTTTTATAGCTGATATGATATGTGTTATGTGGATTGTGTGTGTGTGGGGTATGATCTGGGGAAAGGTGTGACGTACACTCTCTCTCAGGCGTTTTCACGGGACACTCTGATGTTTGGAATAAAAGTTGTATTGGACTTATGTTTTGAAAAAAATTATAACTGGATTCTTAATGTTGGAAATGTGTTTGATTATTCTAAAATGAACATTTTTTTGTAAAAATTGGGTCGTTACATGACAACCCATGGATGTGTTGGATTTGGTGTCTAAGCTCATAACTATAACTGGTATTTACTTGACCTGATAATAACATGGTCCTTTTGGGTTGCCTTCACAAGTGCAATTTGATAGGATGGTTTTATGAGAATAAGGTTATTTACCATTTTTTAATATATTATAAGTATAATATATTAATATGGTTATTTAATTAGTATTGTCCAAGTAATAATTTGGAATTTATTTTGTGGTCAAAAGAGACTAATTAAATATGGAGGGATTGATTATGTAAATCAGTGATACTTATTTTATGGGCTAAGTGATCCATGATTATGTAAGTGGACCAAACCAACAATATAACCCATGGATAGTCCATGGAGGTTAAACCCATGGATCATAGGAATGTGGAAAGTCATGGATCATTAGGGTTTACAAAGTGTAACCCTAGCACTTGCCACAACTATAAAAAGCCCCCTCCATGCTCCAAAATCGGTTTCACCTTCAAAAGAGTCAAGTAACTTATTCTCTTTGAACCTCCTTTGCATATTGGTATTTGTGAACCATTAGAGGCATCACACTTGAGGTGCTCAAGTTTCCAAAGGTCAAGAACTTTACTCTACTCAAGAGGTATGTATCCTAACTATGTTTTGATTAGATATAGCTTCAATTGTATGCTAGCTAAGGTGAATGCTTTGGAAAAAGAAATTGCATGTATAATTAGAGAAAACATAGATCCAAAGCATTTAGGGTTGCATGTGCACTTAGGAAGTGTTATAGTGCTCAAAACCCAACAGTGGTATCAAAGCCTAGGATTGTTTTCTATTATATTTGATGCTTTCTTGTTTTCAAAGTTGGAAAAATCAAGTTTTCTGCATTCTGACTAATGAACTCTCCGAGTCCACTGGGGAACTCAACGAGTCCATCCAGAAATGAAGCTACTCGACAAGTTGAGTTCATGGACTCGCCGAGTTGGCTGATCAGGATGCAGAAATTCGTCTTTTTGGCCAAAATTGGATATGGTCATTAACCCAAACTGGTTTGAATCATAAAAATATGCTTTTTAAGATATGATAGTGATCATACTCATCCAGTAGAAAGATAATTATCAAAGTTTTAAAATAGTTGTTGTTTTATATGATAAACCAAATTGTTTTTAAAGTTGTTGATATAGAATTGCCTTGTATATGAGTTTAGTTAGACCAAGAATTATATGATAATTTAGATGTTAGAAATATTATATAATTGATGTTTAATGACTTCCATAACTAGTCCTCAAGTTATGGAAAATGAAAAGTCTCATCATTAAAATCATATTAAACTCATAGGTTATGAATGTGACGAGTTTTGACTAGTTTCAAAACTTGCCCTCAAGTTTTGAAATGTACAAAAGCCTCATTAAATGAAATTTTAATTCCAAACACTAGAGTTTTAAAAGTTAAAATTCAACCCTTATAGTTTATAGTATTATAAGTTTAATAATATATATGTATAAGGCAAGTCGCTCTTACTGTTAGTAGACCTCATTCACGAAGCCGGTCTATAAGAGGGGTATAAGGTTACTGCCTATAAAATAGTGGTTTAATGGGTGTCGGCTCTCACCCACCGCTTCCTTGACTGGTGGAAGGTTGTTAGCCGAACGGGTAGGATAGGACACTAATTCTCCATCATTAAAATTATAATGATAAATATATAAAGTAACTAAACATTTATTTAATTCCAAATCTTAGTTAGTTTAGGAAAAATGTGAAAATAGTGCTAATCCATGAAATTACACTTTGCACCTGTTAAGTTGTTAGTGGAGCATGTGTGGTTAACCGGCACACTAATCTGGGACTGACAATGTGTGGAAAAGGGTAGCTTGATGTTAATCTTAGATCAATGAAGCGCGTGTGGTTAAACGACACATTGATTAGGTGATTTGTAACATTGGGTATGCCATGTTAATTTGCATGGTTATTCATACCTTTTTTATGATCCTTGGCATCCCAATCACAAACTTGAAGGGCACAATCGAGATTTAAACATGCCTTTGAAAAGTTCAATGAATCTCAAAGATCTAGGAATTTCAAACCAATTAAAAACCTAATAATCTATTTTGTTTTTTCATGGTGGAAATTGGTAAATCGTCATTTACCTTCCTTCAAATATTTTACAATTGGATTACGGCATCCCTCTTTGCAATTGTAGAATATTGTGTTGGATCCTAGCCTTAATGTTTCATATTGGGTGTAATATTATGGATTCTCATCTAATCTAAACTTTGTTCTTCTTCCTTTTCAGATGTCTACCCCAAACAATGCTTCAAAACCAATTCCTTCAGGCTCTTTCTCCTTTGGGAGGGTCATTTTTGATGGCTCGAAGTTCAATGACTGGATTCGAAACATCAGAATGGCTATTCGTTATGAGGAAAAATAATATGTCCTTGATAAAGAGCTAAAGGAGATTGATGTCACAACTGCTACTCCTTAACAAATCGTTGAACACCTCCTAGTCTCTCGTATATATTGCCTACGGCTAACCCCCAGGTCTTGCTACCATACATAATAACATATAGTGTGCTAGGAGCCACCTCCTGGTCTCTCATACATATTGCCTAAGGCTCACCCCAGGTCTTCCTACCATACATAATAACATACTTTATGACAGGAGCCGTCTCCTGGTCTTTCATGCATAATGCCTAGGGCTAACCCCCGGGTCTTCCTATCATACACAAACTAAATGGGCCGACATTGGTGCCTTAGACCCATACAAACAGTGAGGAGACTCACCTCACACTGCTGAAGACTTGCTGAACACTTCCGACTGCTAACTGGTAACTCCTGAACTGCTGATCTTTCGGCTCCCCGAACTATCAATACCCAAAATATCATTTTGACCACAATACCCTCAAAAGTCAAACCAGGTCAAACTTGATCAAGATCAATGGTCAAAGTCAACGCTCCGGGTTGACTCAACTCGCCGAGTTGACCCATCAACTCGTCGAGTCCCAAAATCCACACATATATCTGGACTTCGATCCTACTCATCGAGATCACCTTTAAACACGTTGGGAGCCTTCTACAACTGAGTCTCCGAGTGCACCTTGAACTCGTCGAGTCCATCTTCATAAGTTAGGGATATTGTCTTTCACTCGCCGAGTTCACCCTTGAACTCGTCAAGTACGATGATCTTTAATTCCATAATGAACCCAACTAGCTAAGTTCTCTACCAACTCCACACACACCCACTAACAGAAGAGTTTCGGGCAAGAAACGGCTTGACTCAACGAGTCCCAGGAGCAACTCATCAAGTCCTCCTAAGTCCAATTATATTCAGACGATTTCAGTCAGGTGCAAAGCATCCAGGACCCAGATTTAACCTTCTAGGGTCGAAATAACACTCAAAGCCTTTGCCTTTACATCCATGCATGGCCCTTTTTCTTAAAAGGCCAAAAAAACCTCTTTAACCTTGTATGGGGAGTTCAAATGGCATAAAGCTTGCACCTTTATGCCTTAACCACCCTAAATACTTCCAGATCTGAAAGGATCTGGCTTGGGGACGTCCAAATCCCAAAAGCAACCATTCTTGGACCAAAGTCTTCATAAAATGAGGAAATAATAGATCTAATGAACTAATGATCAAGTTAGAGACTTGATTACCAGAAAAAGATGAGATTAAGAAGCTACTTTTGGATCCATAAGCCTCTCCTTGAGCCTTCAAGTTTCCTCTTCTTCTTCTTAACTTCAAGAACACAAAATACTCTAAAAAAATGGCTCTCAAGCATTAGGGTTTCAAGATATGTGGGTTCTGATCTTGGAGGCTAGAGATGACACCAAGAGAAGAGGAATAAGATCCTTAAAGAGGGTACCAAGTCCCGAATTTAGGGTTTTCTCAACCCAGAACAACTCACCGAGTCGGTCCCCCGACTCGTCGAGTGGGTCACTTAACCCGCGACCCGAATCGTGCTCATACTCGTCGAGTCATCCCACCTACTCGACGAGTCACTTCCTGATTTTGAGGTTTTCCTGTCCTTTCTTGGTTTTTTGGATTTGGGGTGTTACAACTCTCACCCACATTAACTATACTTCGTCCTCGAAGTCCTCTTCGACTCACAACCCCACAACCTTTCACGACATTCCTAAGTGTCTCATACCTTTCCTGCTCAGTCCGATCCTTGAGAATATCATCCTGAGAACAATCCAGCCACTACAACCTTCGGGTACAACACTCATACTCAACCGATAATCTTTCTGGTACTTCCTGAGCACTTATACTTGACATCCTAGGGGTTCACCCCCTTTACCCTACGCTGTCACTGGCCTTCCCAAGGCAACATCCATAAGCAATAACCTTCTTTATATCTGAGTAGAACAACCCTGTGCTATACTAAATCTCCAGTTACTCCCAGTGCTGGTTCCTTCGCTATCAGTTACTGAATTCTTCCTGTTATCACGCCTCAGTGCTGAGTGCCCAACCCAGCGGATGGATCAGATAATCCTTTGAGTAAAAGATTCATTCCTGTAATGGTTAGACTCTATCACATCCCAAAACCAAGAACGGTGGAAACGTTCTGGGGCAGAGGATGTCATGTACAGTATCACAACAATGAAAAGTAGTAAAAAAGCAACAACATAATCCATTGCATTAATAATATAATTTTAATACAAGAGTTCTGTCAAATTATAATAGAAATTAAAGTATAAACAAAATGAAAGATAAGTCTTGAACGAGCTCCATCTTCTCTAAACCTTGCATCAGTACCTGTCTATCGTCGACCTGAGGATACAAGTATTTTGAAAGCGAGTATCAGCTTTAAAGCTGGTGAGATCATAAGTATTTTAGTGTCTTAATTTGTATGTAAGTATTTGTATGTATACGAATTGTAAGTATTGGAAATGTATATGAACTGTAAGTATAAAAATGTTTTGTAAAACAACTGTAAACGTTTGAAAAACCCTAGAAATCCCTATGATTCCTACTATTATATAAGGGTGTCTTCTACCAAGACCTAACTGTTCTAAATGTAGTCTTCTACCAAGACTTAACTGTTCTCAATGTTCGTTTCTTGTAAAAGTGTGTAATTTTCCCAAGTGTAACTATCATTAACAAAATATAGTTTATACATTTAATGTTTAAGTGAAACGATCACTAAATACATGTAAAGGGGAAATTAATGTAGGAATGTAGTGTTGTATTATAGGAACTACTTCTGTACTAACTACCTTAAACCGGATTTATATTAAGGCATCATGTGATTAATTGTACCATACTATCGACTAGGTAACAACGACAAATGTAGGTCGTAAAAAGGTATGATGTTTGGCACCCGCAGACCTGTAGGTCCGCCTGTAGCTAACAGCAAGGTGTAGGATAGTCAATCCAGTATAGATCTATACGCAAACTCACGCTCTCCCTCCAAGAGACTCTGGCTACAACTCGGGCCATGACATTGAAGGCATGCTCCGATACAGTGGATCACAATTATGTTAACGTATTCATGTATATGTAATGTATTGTTAATCGTTCTAGTATAGTTGTATATGTTCTCTTTCTAGTATAGTTGTATATGTTCTCTTTCTAGTATAGCTGTATATGTTCTCTTTCTAGATGTATCTATGTAAATGTAATCATGTAAACATATCTATGTAATAGTATAGTAATGTATTGTGTGTTTACTAGCTGTAATGTATGTTCTCTCTATCTAGCAAGTATTGACTCATGAATGAACTGACTCATTATATGATATTGCGTTCTAGTAATTGTTCTAGTATCTTCCTAAACTACCCATATGGTAGCTTACTAGTAATTTAACTGGTATGTATGAACATGGATGTATACCCTTGCTACCCAAGGGCATTTGATGAACTGGAAGGACCTTTATGACTGTATATGTACATATGATATATAACTAATATTTAAACAACATTCGGACGGATACCCGATGTCCCACCAGACCACATCTCAAGCACGAAAAGGAAATAGGGTGGATAGCCTTCCTAATTAAGTCTTTTAAACATTTCTTATATAACTATACATATATAGGCATGCAATTGACAATATAAAAGCATAAAATAAGTTTTGTAAAACCTTTAAACATAATTATTATCTAAGAAAAAGATTGACTTGATGTCAATCTATAAAACAGTTTAAGTATAAGGAAATGGTTGGAGGAAACACAATTGTAAATGAGTTTGAAATGAAACATACAGTGCAAAATAAGGAGTTTTAAACATATAAAACTTTTATGAATAACATATGAAGAAAACTATTTGGTAAGACGGCTAATGAGTAACAAATCATTTGAATGCTGCTTATTAATCACATGTGATTGATATAATAACTAGCATGATTCTACTTGTATCCCCCCCATAAAACATTTAAAAACAGTTAAAACATTGATTAAGGGGTATGAAATCACCTGTTGCGAGTGGATCGGAAGGAAGTGTCAGATAAGTGCTTGGTGTCAAGAGACTTAGACACGCACAAAGATCCTAATTACATATGAGGACATATGTATATAAACAATTAGTCTTTAAAAAACTAATAAACAAGTCAAGACACTCTAGGACATGACAAACAATTTGTATAAGTGTTATAAGTGCTAAGGAGTGCATATAAGTGTTGTAAGGAAAGGCTACTATGATTGGGGTTAAAGGAACACTCTTAAAATGAGTTTACTCCCTAAGGACCAACAACCCTTGAGTTTACGGTCGTAAACTCTTGAGTCGTAAACTCCTAACCTTTTGACCATTTGTTGTTTTGAAGTCTTCTAAGCTATTCCAAGCATTCCTACTTCATGATTTAGCCTTAGGAAATGTTGTGTGGCATCAAAACACTCCTAAATGGAGTCTACGGTCTAAGGACCATTTCTCCATGAGTTTACTACCTTAAACTCATGAGTTTACTACCTTAAACTGATGCGTTTACTACCTTAAACTCATAAGTTTGGTATTTGGTAGTTTTCAAGTCCTTAGCTCAAACATGGGAATAGTCTAAGTTAGATTTAGACATAAGGAACAACCGTGGGATATTTATGGGACTTTTACACATCATTTGGGGCGTTTATGGTTTTGGGAGATCCCCAAACCGTAAACACATAAAAATGTATGATTTTGGTGCTTTTTGTGTGATAAACTCATCAAGGATGAATCTAGACAAGTCTCTAAGGCATTGTGAAGCATCTAGGCACCCTAACACACCACTTTAGATCCCAAAACCGTAAACACCTTTAACTTGGTGTTCTTGGGACTTTTCCTTGGTATAAACATGTATAGCTAGCTTTAAATGACTCTAGGATAGAAGTACTTACATTGTGGAAGCTTGAAATGAACTTATAGTCCAAGAACACTAGTGTGTGTTCTTGGTGTTTTGGAAAAACTAGTCAAAACACATAAATGAATGGATTAAAGGATGTACAAACACTAGATTAAGTATTAAACCAACTTTAAATGGTTAGAACACTTACTAGTTTGAAGATCTAGAACAAAATCTAGGATGATACTTGAGAGAGTTTGGAGTTTACTCTTTTGGAGTTTACTCTTTTAGTAAATGGGGAGTAAACACAAATGACTAGTTTTTGGGGAGTAAACTCATGCTTAAGGCATGAGTTTACGTTTTTGGATGATTTTTCGACCCAAACATAAAAGTTTGGTCGCGAACTTCTAAGACACGAGGCGTTTGCGGTTTTTAAATTTCAAAACCCGAGACGACACTTTCTTTCACCTGTTCGTTTAAAAATAATATTAAAATAATCAAATGAACTTTAAATTTCTTAAAAATAATAAATAATGACATTAACTTATGATACGAAGTGGTTGACTTTTAGGGTTTGACTGAATGAAAATTTCGGGTTGTCACATCATCCCCCTGTTAAAGGGAATTTCGTCCCAAAATTAGAATTTAGGTAAGGAAGTAGGTATGAATGATCGAGTCACGAGGAGGAAACTTCCCAATCGATTGGTTCTAGCGCTCCTAAGTGAAATTGGGTCCTCGGTTGGTATCCCAACGAACCTTCACTAAATGGAGACGGCGTTGGTTCGTCCGCTTGACCTCTTTGTCGAGGGTCACTACGGTTCTAAAACTAAGGCGAGGATCTCGACGAGTGGACTTACAAGAGTCCTAACGGAAAGATATGGTTTCAAAATCGAGACGCGAAGGGTAAAATGTACGTTACTGAGCTCGCGGAGTAGGTGTAGTCTGTGAGGTACAGAACCGATTCTGGTAAGAATCTCGGGGGTCCTGGCTAACTTGGATTTAGCTTTCCACAAGAAGCGAAGCGCGTTAAGCCATTCCCAAAGTGAGTTTTCCTAAAAAAACATGGTCTCTCACTTGGAATCTCCAAGGTTTCTTTTTCTTGTTTATCTTCCCAGTCAAGGGCCACCCCCTGCTGGGTCAAAGTCGTAAAGGTTTCTCTGATTTGCGAGGAGTTTTGGATGAACTATGACAGTAGGTCTGTAAGACCTAGAATTTGGCGAATTCCTGTCGGCGTCTCTGGTGTCGACAAATTCTCAAAGGTTTTGACAAATTGAAAGAGTACTAAAAAATTCCCACATCACTAACAGTGTGTCATAGGAACCTGACTCTTCAATTTCAAAACTTGTGCTTAGAGAACTTCGCGAAAGTTCCTCTAAGGGTAATGTTTCCATGGGTTCCTTCTTACCACGAGGGTACATAAGTAAGTCATTACATGGAGAAATGACGAACTGATCCAAGTAAGAAAGACGTACCTTCTCATTTAGCTCATGAACACTATGGGCGTATTGGTCCTATACGAAGGGTATCACTACGGACTCGAAGTGTCCGCATCGAGTTCGGAAGATAGTCTTCCGGACATCCTTCCCTAACACTCGAACTGGTGATCTTCGGATCTCAGATCCATTTCTGAAAGTAATTCTATCCTTGCGTTTGCTCAACCAATTCATCTATGCGAGGCAGAGATAACAATATCTACTAGAAAATCTTGACGGAGTCCTCGGTAGCCGAGGTACATACAATGCAATCCGTTGACCTCTAGAAGAATAAGACCGGGGCTCTCCGGGGTGAGAAGCCTAGTCTTCTAATTCTATTTTCGTGTAGTTTGCTAAGTTGTCCGGGCTGTTCTTGTATCTTTGTAGTTGTTTAGACTGTAGGGCGATCTGTTCACGGGGATCATATTGGATTCTAAGTTTGTTTGCATGACGATGCGATTACTCGTAGTCTTGGGCAGTTCTCCGTCCTGAAGTTCATATTAGAATTCATACATGGTTCAACGATCACCATTTCGTGTATACGAGTCGTATATAATTAAGATTGAAAAGGTAGTCGAATAAGTGATTCTTCTTTAAGCTCACATCGCAATGGGGAAAAGAAGTTAAAGTGGAATCATCAATTCTAAACCTGTAGAACCTTGATTATATATCACTCTTATGTATACATTCTTCAGTGATAAATCAACCGTATGAATCCTTGGATTGAACTTGACGTACTGCACGAGTGGTACTTCAGGGACTTCTTCAGAAAAGAGAAGAACTATGAGGTACTCCTCGCATGAGTACTTCGGTGTTCTGAAATAACGGTTTCGCTAAAAAGACGTTTACTGACAAAGAGATGTACGTATGAAGCTGTTTTTGTGTGGATCAAATTGAATCGAGTCGTATGATAATGTCGGAATCATATGGAAACTTAAAGACATTAGATTTGAACATAAGGCGTTTATAGACAAAACACAACCGTGCAACCATCAACAGAGTTACAGTACTTTAGACTACTACAAGAGCATTGCTGCGAATAAGGTATACTACAAAAGACAAGTATATGCAACACGAGCATCCCTATACTGACGAGATCTCGCAAAAGATAAGACTGTAGTTGCATTAGTTTTGGATGGGTTATAAGTCTGTTACAACGAAACACCTAAATTACATTAACGTGGGTCCGGAGTATTCTCTCCTGTGGCGGTGGTCGGTAGCATACTTCCGTCTGTGCCAGCATTTGCTGCCTCTGGGCAGTTCCTTTTGTAGTGACCCACCTTGCCACAACCGTAGCAAGACTGGTTCACGCCGGTGTTGGGCTCCTGGTTGATCGGCCTTACTAGTCTGTTGCAGTAACGTATGGTGTGCCCCTTTTTGTTGCAGTTTGAGCACTGTATCTCTCGACAGGTCCATGGTGGTGATAACTGCATTTGATGCATTTTGGGAGATTTCCAGCATATTTTCTGGCTGGGTTAGGGACAACTGGTATACCCGAAGGGGGGGGGGGGGGTAGTAGGAGGTACCAATGTCGTGGCTATGAGGGTTGTTACCGGTGGTTGTTTCTTGTTCGCCCCTCGAAGCGATTTGTCCTTCTTTTTGGCCCAAAACTTCCGTTTGTTACTCTTGGTCTCGGAACTCGGGGTGTCGTGGTAGTTTGCTGTTCGTTGAGGTGTTTGATTGTTACCCAAATTGGAATTGTCATTAATAATCCCGCTAACATTTGCGTTGTTAGCGTTAAGGTGGGTCAGAATAGCTGACACGACAGCCGAGACTGCAGCTTGAAAGGTAGCTGCATCAATCTGAAGAGTTGGTGTTTGGTTAAGGGGTTGATCATTTTTCATTGGCGACATGATTCTGTTTCATGGAAAGAAAATGAATTTGTGAGCGAGCAGGGTTGAACCTAGACGTAGTTCGACTGTTTATGTAAAGAATAGAAGTATGTTCTCGTGGGTTTGACCTACATCCCTATGATGCAGTCCTAATATGGATTGGAAGTATGTTCGCGAAGGTTTGACCTACATCCCTATGATGCAGTCCTAGTAATGGGTAGAAGTAAGTTCGTAGAATGGTCTCAAGACGTTTGTCGTTCAAGCTGAGGTATCGTTTGTTGATGAATAACATGATCCAACCATTGAAAGAGACTTGGAAATATCTCTGGAGTTAAATTACTATAGTCCAATGACTTGACTAAAGCATGTTTCAGATAGACTCTAATGAAAGTATGATAAGAGTACTTGAATAAGGATGACACAGGAGTTAGTCGACTGTCAATATCTTCGACATTCATGACGTAAAATTTAGGAAAATGACTTGCAAAAGGTCTTACATCATATCCAGGGAAGATAGTTCTTGACAGCATAAGGACCTAACCAAAAGTACTTAAGGTACAAGATAGTTTCATAGAAAATGCCACTTCGGGCATAGACAGAAAAAACGATTCCTTTTAACGAGGAAAAATAAAGTAAAGCATCTACTACTAGCGACGGTCATCCCTCTGGTGAACTCTCAGTTCAGCTAGTTGGCGTTCCATATCAAGTAGGTGCTTTTCGTACACCCTCTGGCGTACCCGAAGTTCCATGACTTCGGCTCGTGATTCAGCCAGTGCTTGCAGTAGTGCACAGGGTATGCATTCTCATATTGGTGACAACTTCGGTGATCTGATGTAGGGCTGTCCTGCCTTGAATCTTATTTCGGGCCTCTCTGCGGAACAAGATTGGCAAGATTCTGTCTGTTGAGCCCCGATTTCTTAGGTCATAAAAGCATCAGTCACCATTAAATGGCATGGGTTGATCTTTTCCTTGGCTCCATGTTTCCAAGCATTCCACCCACTCAGGCGTCGGGCCATGAAAAGTTGGACGAGGGTTAGGAATTGGAACGAGAGCTGCCTGGGGTAGGTTCTCAACTTTGGGTTCGGAGTTAGCATCATTTGCAAGTTCTTCATCATGGTGATCATTCCAAGGGATAGGATGATCATTCATTGGTTCTTCTCCAAACCAACCAGCAATGACTTCGTTCGGAAGATACTGGTTGCTGTTGGGATGGAGTCCAGCCATGTTATCTATGCGAGAATTAGGGTAAGAAAATAATTATTAGACGAACTATCTAGATAATTATTCAGAAAATATTCAATAGTTACATCGCTATTTGTGAAGTGTATAGCAGTTATATGTAATCGAAACAGGATAGGTTGTCGAATAAGTGACCTTAACTCCAATTCACACAGAATAGGGGTGAAGTAAAATTTTCACAAATTCTAAGTCTATAACATCCTAATTACATATAGCCTTAGTGTATCCACTTAGCAACTTTCAACTTAGTAATGAAGATCCCGTTTTAGTTCTCAAGTATAAAGTACTTATAGTAACACCAAATACTCCTACAGTATTTGAAGTTTAATGTTATGTTCTACTGTTCTCATTGTGGTAGGTTTGGTAAGATTTTAGACTTGTTGCAACCACACAACTACACTTAGGCACATGCTAGTCAACCCTCGGATAATATAGTTGACCAGGCTATATCTTCCCAGTTTTGACTATATGTCTCTAAGTCCACCTATGTTGCCCAACAATCGTAATTCTTTTGTACTGTCCTAGTGACATTGATTTTAGTATGAATGCAGCACGTATACTTAATTAAATATTTTACTATTTAAAGTATAAACTCTTGGTCAGAGTATTTTTAATCTCATTGTATTTATAGTCTGTATATCTTTTATGGGTTGATATACTTAATTCACTATAAACAATGCTCTGATACCAATCTGTCACACCCCAAAACCAAGAACGGCGGAAACGTTTTGGGGCGGAAGACGTCATGTACAGTATCACAACAATGAAAAGTAGTAAACAAGCAACAACATCATCCATTGAATTAATAATATAATTTTAATACAAATGTTCTGTCAAATTATAATAGACACTAAAGTATAAACAAAATGAAGATAAGTCTTGAGCGAGCTCCATCTTCTCTAAACCTTGCATCAGTACATGTCTATCGTTGACCTGAGGATACAAGTATTTTGAAAGCGAGTATCAGCTTTAAAGCTGGTGAGATCATAAGTATTTTAGTGTCTTAATTTGTATGTAAGTATTTGTATGTATACGAATTGTAAGTATTGGAAATGTATATGAACTGTAAGTATAAAAATGTTTTGTTAACAACTGTAAACGTTTGAAAAACCCTAGAAATCCCTATGATTCCTACTATTATATAAGGGTGTCTTCTACCAAGACCTAACTGTTCTAAATGTAGTCTTCGACCAAGACTTAACTGTTCTAAATGTTCGTTTCTTGTAAAAGTGTGTAATTTTCCCAAGTGTAACTATCATTAAAAAAATATAGTTTATACATTTAATGTTTAAGTGAAACGATCACTAAATACATGTAAAGGGGAAATTAACGTAGTACTGTAGTGCTGTATTATAGGAACTACTTCTGTACTAACTACCTTAAACCGGATTTATATTAAGGCATCATGTGATTAATTGTACCATACTATCGACTAGGTAACAACGACAAATGTAGGTCGTACAAAAGGTATGGTGTTTGGCACCTGCAGACCTGCAGGTCCGGCTGTAGCTAGCAGCAAGGTGTAGGATAGTCAATCCAGTATAGATCTATACACAAACTCACGCTCTCCCTCCAAGGGACTCTGGCTACAACTCGGGCCATGACAATGAAGGCATGATCCGATACATTGGATCACAATTATGTTAACGTATTCATGTATATGTAATGTATTGTTAATCGTTCTAGTATATTTGTATATGTTTTCTTTCTAGTATAGTTGTATATGTTCTCTTTCTAGCATAGTTGTATATGTTCTCTTTCTATATGTATCTATGTAAATGTAATCATGTAAACATATCTATGTAATAGTATAGTAATGTACTGTGTGTACTAGCTGTAATGTATGTTCTCTCTATCTAGCAAGTATTGACTCATGAATGAACTGACTCATTGTGTGATATCGCGTTCTAGTAATTGTTCTAGTATCTTCCTAAACTACCCATATGGTAGCTTACTAGTAATTTAACTGGTATGTATGAACATGGATGTATACCCTTGCTACCCAAGGGCATTGGATGAACTGGAAGGACCTTTATGACTGTATATGTACATATGATATATAACTAATATTTAAACAACATTCGGACGGATACCTGATGTCCCACCAGACCACTTCTCAAGCGCGAAAAGGGAATAGGGTGGATAGCCTTCCTAATTAAGTCTTTTAAACATTTCTTATATAACTATACATATATAGGCATGCAATTGATAATATAAAAGCATAAAATAAGTTTTGTAAAACCTTTGAACATAATTATTATCTAAGAAAAAGATTGACTTGATGTCAATCTATAAAACAGTTTAAGCATAAGGAAATGGTTGGAGGAAACACAATTGTAAATGAGTTTGAAATGAAACATACAGTGAAAAATAAGGAGTTTTAAACATATAAAACTTTTATGAATAACATATGAAGAAAACTATTTGGTAAGACGGCTAATGAGTAGCAAATCATTTGAATGCTGCTTATTAATCACATGTGATTGATATAATAACTAGCATGATTCTACTTGTATCCCCCCATAAAACATTTAAAAACAGTTAAAACATTGATTAAGGGGTATGAACTCACCTGTTGCGAGTGGATCGGAAGGAAGTGTCGGATAAGTGCTTGGTGTCAAGTGAAGACTTAGACACGCACAAAGATCCTAATTACATATGAGGACATATGTATATAAACACTTAGTCTTTAAAAAACTAATAAACAAGTCAAGACACTCTAGGACATGACAAACACTTTGTATAAGTGGTATAAGTGCTAAGGAGTGCATCTAAGTGTTGTAGGGAAAGGCTAGTATGATTGGGGTTAAAGGAACACTCTTAAAATGAGTTTACTCCCTAAGGACCAACACCCCTTGAGTTTACGGTCGTAAACTCTTGAGTTATGGTCGTAAACTCCTAACCTTTTGACCATTTGTTGTTTTGAAGTCTTCTACGCTATTCCAAGCATTCCTACTTCATGATTTAGCCTTAGGAAATGTTGTGTGGCATCAAAACACTCCTAAATGGAGTTTACGGTCTAAGGACCATTTCTCCATGAGTTTACTACCTTAAACTCATAAGTTTGGTATTTGGTGGTTTTCAAGTCCTTAGCTCAAACATGGCAATAGTCTAGGTTAGATTTAGACATAAGGAACAACCGCAGGACATTTATGGGACTTTTACACATCATTTGGGGTGTTTATGGTTTTGGGAGATCCCCAAACCGTAAACACATAAAGATGTATGATTTTGGTGCTTTTTGTTTGATAAACTCATCAAGGATGAATCTAGACAAGTCTCTATGGCATTGTGAAGCATCTAGGCACCCTAACACACCACTTTGGCCCTATTCTTGGTGTTTACGGTTTTGGGATCTCCCAAAACCATGAACACCTTTAACTTGGTGTTCTTGGGACTTTTCCTTGGTATAAACATGTATAGCTAGCTTTAAATGACTCTAGGATAGAAGTACTTACATTGTGGAAGCTTGAAATGAACTTATAGTCCAAGAACACTAGTGTGTGTTCTTGGTGTTTTGGAAATCTATTCAAAACACATAAATGAATGGATTAAAGGATGTACAAACACTAGATTAAGTATTAAACCAACATGAAATGGTTAGAACACTTACTAGTTTGAAGATCTAGAACAAAATCTAGGATGATACTTGAGAGAGTTTGGAGTTTACTCTTTTAGTAAATGGGGAGTAAACACAAATGACTAGGTTTTGGGGAGTAAACTCATGCTTAAGGCATGAGTTTATGTTTTTGGATGATTTTCGACCCGAACATAAAAGTTTGGTTGTGAACTTCTAAGACACGAGGCGCTTGCGGTTTTTAAATTTCAAAACCCGAGACGACACTTTCTTTCACCCGTTCGTTTAAAAATAATATTAAAATAATCAAACGAACTTTAAATTTCTTAAAAATAATAAATAATGACATTAACTTATGATACGAAGTAGTTGACTTTTAGGGTTTGACTGAATGAAAATTTTGGGTTGTCACAGACTCCGATGAGAGCTGCGCAACATGATCAAATCCTTCCTTATGAGATTATTTAACCCTACTGTAAGAGGCGTCACACCACATGGTCAACTAAATGCTCCATACAAGAATTCCCTTATCGCTACCCCCATCCGAAAACCCTGTTATCTCTTATCCGCTTTCTGGACGAACCGATACCACCATGGTCCCAACTAATCTGTCGACTATCTAGAAATACCGGATTCCACCCGGTTACCAAACCCAATTATGTTGTGGCCTACTCACATCTGTGTGGCCTGCCCTGCCCCGATTTAACCTATCTGAAAAACTCCACAAAGCGAGCCACACATCTGATACATTCTTACTGCTGAATCAGGACCAATGAATGCTACAGGTCACCCCAAAGTCTCACGCTTCCATATTAACTAACCATTAATGAATGTTATGGGCCACCCTGTGGTCTTACTATACCATTATACTAACGGTTAACTGACGAGTGCTACGGGCCACCCCACAGTCTTACGATACCAACCTACTAATGGCTAACTAACGAGTACTACGAGCCACCCCGCGGTCTTACAATACCAATGCTACGGGCCACACCGCAGTCTTACAACACTAATACTACGGCCACACCGCAGTCTTATATACTAATATATGAATGCTATGGGCCACACCGCAGTTTTACAACGTTCCTACTCTATCTTCCAACTAGTGAACGCTACGGGTCACCCCATAGTCTTACAACACTTCTACACTAGTTGCTATCGAATACTATGGGCTACCCGCAGTCTTGCCACACTTCTCATGCTATCTGTCCCCTGGTGAATGTTACGACTAACCCGTAGTCTTACAACACTTCCGCCACCGACTGGCTACTAGTGAATGCTACGACTATCTCGCAGTCTTGCCACACTACTCAATCTATCTGGCTCATGGTGACTACTACAGCTAACCTGCAGTCTTAGAACACTTCCCACATCGACGGGCTACTAGTGAATTCTACGGCTATCCCGCAGTCTTACAGCGCTTTACACGTTGACCGGATACTATTGAATGCTACGGCTAACTCGCAGTCTTACAACACTTTCCATGTTGACTGGCTACTAGTGAATGTTACGGCTATCCCGCAGTCTTACAACACTTTCCATGCTGACCGGATACTAGTGAATGCTACGGCTAACCCGCATTCTTACAGCACTTTCCATGCTACTAATCCGAACACACCCATAATCGAGCATACAAGAAAAATCTAGTACCCAAAGCTGTACTAATGTCCTGACTGAAATTCCCAACCTAATTTTCTGAAACCTACTATTAGACATCCCGAGAATGTGATCTCACCATTGGCAAGTTTTCCGAATTTCCAATTCCCACTATCCTCAATTCATACAGCCGCTCGGGCCGTCTTTCTCCCTAATAAGAATGCAGAACTTATCCCATTTTCAAAACGCTTCCTACTTCTGAGTACATGATTGTTTCTCCCTTACTTAGATTCGACTAAGTCTTCATGGCACGCAAAAATCGGAGGATTTTCATTCCTTGCTCCCTTACACGATAGGCATGCTAACTACCCTCGCCTAATCTAGTTACGATTTATCACTAGCCCACTCCAAAAGTTACACAATCACTGAAGACTAGATGAACGCTTCCTAAAATCCCGATACTAATGACCCCAAAAGCTTAACCTGATGTCCCTGTCAGCCTTAAAGTCCAATTATTCGATGCTATGAGCAACTCCCTTAGCGATAGACTGCCTCTCTTGATGCTTCCAAAAGCTATCCCTAGCACAAAAACTAAGCTTCACCGAATCCTGACGACGGTGGATAACCATCCTACTGAATCCTGACCGTAGATTTCTCATGATGCTCCTGAACTGATCTTGGTCGTAACCGAGATAACATTGAGCCCTTCGAACCAAACAAGGGAAATGACCTTACACTAGCTACTAATAATTCCTGGTATGCAATTGGCATATGACATTTTCCACAAATACAATCTGAATACAAGCAGGGAGATAACTCATACACACTATTACCTGAGATCGAGGCAAGAACAATCATAATACATATAGAATCGAAAAGGACAACTAATACATACATGCAAAATTGCCTAATGTAATCCGAATCTCCTTCATCTGTCACTGCAAGGCCTTATCATCTCGACCATCTGTAATCCTCAAAGTAGTTGGGGCAGTCACACTCCCTGCTCGGCCCCTCATCGCTAGGCAGTCGGCCTTCTTCTGGCCCACCTGATTCTAGTGAAAACATAGCGGGCTTTCCCCCTATGGGCAGTACCTATTGACATGACCATCCCTGCCACACTTGTAGTAGCCTGAACCCCTGGAATGACAAACTCCCTTGTGTAGTTTCCCGTACGTGTTTCACTAACTTCGGCCCTACCAACCTACGAATTGTTGATATGAAGTCTTGGGTCTCTTCCTGGGACCCTCCAAATTATACATCAGATATGACCTCCTCTTTACAATGTGCACCAAATCAATCTCCCTCTCCCGTGCCCTGGCAATCATAGAATCCAAGGTCGGGCATGCCAACTAGCTGACATGCTCCCGAATGTCAGCTCTTAACATGTCGTGATAGCGGGTCTTCCGCATCTCCTCATGTCCCGCATACTGAGGCACCAACAAGGCCCTCTCCTGGAACTTGGTGGTAATCTCTTCCACTGTCTCTATCGTCCGCCTCATGTCGAGGAACTCCCTGGCCAGCTGTTGAAGCTCCACGGCTGGTGCGAACTCTGACCTAAACTGGGCCACAAATTCTGACCAAGTCATAGCCTCAATGGCTGAGGCTCCCAGAGAGTCACCAACCGACTCCCACCAATCTTTGGCTTTGTCTCTCAACTAAGCAGACTCCATGTCTGTAATCCATATCCTGGCAACAATGAGGTCTTTCACCCCATGGAAGTCCGGCGCACTACATCCCCTGAAGTCCTTGAAGGAGAGTGTGCATGTCCCCACCTGGCCGGATGCCATATCGCTCTTGAACGCCCTGAGGCGATCCTCCATCAACTAGACAATTCCCTCCTTGATCTACCCGAAAATCACCGGGGTCACCTCAAGGATGCCTCTCGTGATCTTTGACGCGATGAACTCGTGCAGACTCTCATCAACTGGCTCGGATCCCGATCTTGATCCTCCTGTTCTGTGTCGTGTAATCATCACCATTCTGAAATGTAACACATAATCTTCAGGATCATACAAAATCTCGAGAGGTCTCACACACTCTTCCAATTCCCTAGTTCCATCTTGACCCTCCTTGAATCGAGTACGGATGCTCTACTTTCAGTAGTACGGGCCCATACTACCTTCCCCTTCTATTCGTACATTCCTCAAGGATTGCTTCGACTTTACCAAGTTCCTTCTACTGCTACTGCTCTCTGCTACTCTCATCCTAGGCTTTCCTAGGTTCCCTAACCCGCCCAGTCCTGAGTTGCTGAAAGACTCTTCATGATACCAATTACCTTCTACATGAATACCATCACATGTGGCGAGGCTCAGATAATCCTTCGAGTAAAGGACTCATCCTTACAACAGTTAGACTTAGAAGAGAGCTGCGGAGTAGGCTCAAATCCAACAATCTAATATTATTCAACCCTAGTCACATGTGACTTAATGTATTTGTCTAGTAGTTAACTTGTAACGCTTGTAGATTCGGGCTATTCAATTTAGAGACAATAAACATCAAAAATGAGTTTTTGATGGAAGATTATTTAGAAGCATTAATCTTAACCAAGATTTAGTATGTGTTACAAGGGTTCTGTACACATAAAGAACGCCGAAATCCGAGTTATAACAAAGGAGTTATGAGCCGTCGAAGTTTCGCGACGGAACCGGCACAACACCGGGAAACGTAAATACTGAATTTACAATACAAAAACTTTTAGTCTTAGTGATCTAAACGAAAGTCGTAGAATATGCTAAATCGAGACAGTCCATGAAAAGAACGCCCAAATCTGACTTCGTTTGAGGAAGTTATGATTTTTCGAAGTTTCGGCATAGCAGTGTACATTCCGAAGTTCGAATATTAGATTGAGAGATTTTTAGCCAACACAACCTAAATGAGAATTGAAGATCTCGTTAATAGTAGCATAACGATAAAAAGACAGACAAAAACGGACGTCGAATGAAGAAGTTATGAATTTTTAACGGACCAATCCTAGGGCGGCCTGTTAAAAATATAAATTTAAAATAAATTCAAAATTAGCCAGCGGAGTCTAAATGAAAGTTGTAGAGTACGTTCCCGCCTACACGTGGATATAAACAACGTCAAAAATAGAGCTCGTATGCGAAAGTTATGTTTTTTAGAAGTCGGAAAGTGAATTTGCAAAATCTGATGCGAGATTGATGATGTGGCCGAATCCCAACCGTCCGATGAGTTCGCTTCGGATTCAAATTCCTGGCCTTTGCATTACGTCCAACGTCCGGAACCAGGTACGCCCAACGTACTTCGGTCTTGTGTGGTCCAAGAAGGAAACACATAGCCCCATCCGAAGAGCACCACCTGGCACCGTTATCTACGATCCCTTAAGCCCTCTAAACCCTAGGTAAACCCCCTAGCACCTGAAGGAAGCCCCAAGGCTCCCGGAGTTGTGAGAAAAAGGGACTTTCAGTTCGGAAACGCTGCTCCAAGCGAAGCCCGATTTTCTATAAAACCTGTTGTAAGTGAGCTACGTCTATGCTATTTTTAATATAGCTTTTATTTAATTATAGCAACGTTATTAGGAACTTATAATAAGTACTTGGACTATTATTATGGGTTATATAAGTATTCTTTAATGCTTTTATAATAGTAATAATAGTTAGACTATTAATTAATCGCGATTAACGTTAGACTAAACCCTAGTGGTATTGATATTAGGTTTTGTCAAGGGAAAATTGTTTTGAGATAACGAAGCATTGTACGACTACCGAGTCATGAAAAGGGCCACTGGAAACGAAGCTTCCCCTACTACTTGCAGGACATAAAGGATGGGAAGATCAAACCCTCATTTGCAGGTATTTACACTACTCAATCTAATAACTCATCACATGCTAAGTCGTTGATACAGGTTGTGGATTTCACATTTGTTCTAATTTGTAGGGACTAAAAAGAAGTAGGGATGTGGAGCACGGGAAGATAAACTTAATCATGGGAAATAGGAAAATGTTGTCTGTGACCAAAATTGGAGTTTATTCTTTATTGCTTAGAAATGGTTTAAATTTAGATTTGAATAATTGTTGTTACTCGGCCGATATGGCGAGAAATATTATTTCCCTTCATAGTTTGTACAAACAAGGTTTTACCTTTTGTTTAATAATGAAGTTGGTGCTATTTATGCTTATTATAATGGTGTATTTTGTTTTGAAGCATTACCTTGCAATTGTGTATATGAAACTGTGAATGTTGTAGATAACTTAGGAAATAATATGTTGAATATTGATTCGTCAAATACTTTGGACAAGGCATGTTTGTCGCATTGTCGTCTTGGACATGTCAACAAGAAGCATATAGCCCAACTCCAAAAGGATGGAGTTTTGGAGTCATTCGAGTTAAAGCCGGATGACACTTGCGAATCTTGTTTACTTGGAAAGATGACCAAGTCACCCTTCCTTGGTATTTGTGAAACGGGTGAAGGTTTGTTGGACCTCATACACACCAATGTGCGTGGGCCATTTAGAACGGCCACAAGGGATGCTTACCACTTCTATGTGACTTTTACTGATTATTACAGTAGGTATGGCCATATCTACTTAATCATGCATAAGTCAAAAAAATTTAAAAGGTTCAAAGAGTTTAAACAAGAAGTGGAGAATCAATTGGGCAGGAAGATAAAGATGCTACGATCTGATCGTGGAGGAGAGTATCTTAGTATCGAGTTCCTTGAATAACTTAAGGAATGTGGAATTGTTTAGTATCGAGTTCCTTGAATAACTTAAGGAATGTGGAATTGTTTGACAATTGACGCAACCTAGGACACCATAGCTTAATGGTGTGGCTAAGAGGCGCAATAGGACCTTGCTAGACATGGTTCGTTCCATGATGAGTCGAGATTCGTTACCAATCTCATTCTAGGGGTATGCCTTAGAGACTGCCGCCCATATCCTTAATCTAGTCCCTACCAAAAAGGTTTCCAAAACACCTCACGAGATGTGGACTGGGAAGGCTCCCACATTAGATCACATCAAAGTTTGGGGTTGCGAGGCTTTTGTGAGAAAAGAAACTCACGACAAGCTCGAACCTCGGAGTGAGCGATGTATTTTCGTCGGCTACCCACATAAGTCCTTTGGATATCTCTTCTATAGACGGAGTGACAATGTTGTCTTTGTTGGGAGGAGATGAGTCTTTCGAGAGAGATAACTCATATGCTAAGAGGAAAGTAGGAGTAAAATTAACTTTGAAGAGCTTCAACAGTTAAGCAATGAAGGAACCTTAAACACTAGTACTCAACCCAAGGAGGAAACTCTGGTTGTACCAATTGGCAAGTCCGTAGCTCCGAGGCGTTCTAGTAGAGTTAGTGTTCTACCTGTGTTATATGTATTTCATATAACAACTAAAGGTGATACATTTATAAGTGATAGCACAGTGATAAATTTGGATGAACCTAACAACTACAAGGAAGCTATGGCAAGCGCCGAGTCTGCTAAGTGGAAAGAGGCTATAGACAGCGAGATTCAGTCCATGTATGATACTCATGTTTGGAACTTGGTTGATAATGTAACGGGCCGTAAGACAGTCAGGTGCAAATAGATTGGATGGGAATGTACACACATATAAGGTGCGACTGGTTGCGAAGGGCTTTATTCAAACTCCAAGAGTTGACTATGATGAGACCTTCTCACCAGTAGTGAAGATTAAATCTATAAGGATAATGCTATCCATAGCTGCATTTTATGACTATGAAGTATGGAAAATGGATGTCAAAACCGCTTTCCTTAATGGAAAGTTGGCTGAGGATGTTTACATGAGTCAGCCAGAGGATTTTGTCAGTGCAGAGTAACCTAATAGAGTGTGTAAGCTTGAGAAATCCATATATGGATTGAAAGAAGCATCTCACAGATGGAATTTTTTTTTTTGGTGAGAAAGTCAAAGAGTTCGGATTTTCGAGAAGCGAGGATGAGTCTTGTGTATATGTCAAAGCTAGTGAGAGTATAGTTAGCGTTCTGGTGTTGTATGTGGATAACATACTACTCATAAGAAATGACATCCCAACCTTGCAGTAGGTCAAGTCCTGGCCTGGGAATTGTTTTGCTATGAAGGACCTCGGAGAAGTTGCCTATATCCTGGGGATAAGGATATTGAGAAACATAAGTAAAAGACTAATAGGACTTAGTCAAAGTACCTACTTGGACAAGGTGCTGAAACGTTTCAGCATGGAGAACTCCAAGAAAGGTGACTTACCTATCCAAGGCAATATTGAACTAAGTAAGACTCAGAGTCCGAGTATAGAGGCTGAGATAGCATAAATGAGTCATATACCATATGCTTCTGCAGTTGGTTCGATCATGTATGTTTTGAATTGTACTCGCCCTGATGTGGCCTTTGCTTTGAGCATGGTCAACAGATATCAAGGGAACCTTGGTAAAGCTCATTGCACTGCGGTTAAGAACATTCTCAAGTACATGCGGAGGGCTAAGAACTAGGTCCTGACCCTCAGTGGGAGCGATGACTTGGGAGTAACAGGGTACATCGATGCGAGCTTTCAGACCAATAGAGATAATTTCTGCTCGCAGTCGGGTTGGGTGTTTACCCTGAATGGAGCAGCAGTGACATGGAAAAGTTCCAACCAAGAGAGTGTAGCTGATTCAACGTGTGAATCAGAGTACATATCAGCAAGCGAAGTAGCAAAAGAGGATATATGGTTGAAAAACTTCATCAGAGACCTTGGAGTTATTTCATCCATAAAGGAGCCTGTGGAAATTTTCTTTGATAATGAAGGGGTGGTTGCCTTAACCAAGGAACCAAGAGATCATGGAAGATCCAGACATATTGACAGAAAGTACTAATTCAAAAGACATCAATTAAAATAAGGGCACCTTGTGGTAAAGAGGATATCGTCATAGGACAAACCAACATATCCCCTTACAAAGGGACTGACTAGGGTTAAGCACTTGCAGCATGCGAGGGGCATTAGGCTAAAGGACGATATTACTTTTAGTGATTAGATAAAACCGAAACTTGTAATAGTTAAATTGTAATTGACATGTGATGATCAATAAAAGGAGTTTTATTTATAAGTAAAGTTACTATTTTGTGTCAATTATTTACTATTGTTTCACTTTCCATGTTTTGACTTCCAGAATAAATAAGATTTATTCAAACTATCCACAGTCATTCATACTTTGGAAGTACGTATGAAAGAATACTGTCATGATTTGGCTTGTAGGATTGTCTAAGGAGTTATGCATTGCAACAAGTTCGCTACACCATTCATGAGTACTTCTAAAATAAGATTTGAGTATTGGATCAACCCGCGCTCACTTGTATCACTACATGGAATTTATCACCAGTGATCGTGAGATGATAATATCATATATATATATATATATATATATATATATATATATATATATATATATATATATATATATATATATATATATATATATATATATATATGTCTTCAAACCTAGATATATAAGTTTTTGACAATGAGTTAGTCATGAAATGATGGCGCGAAAATGCATCAGTAACTTGACGTTATAAAACGTGTTGTTGTGCATGATTTAATGAGTAGTTAGTACAAGCATATAATATCAAAGTTTATATGTTCCTTTTATCCTAAGAGGATTAAAAGCGATATCTTGGGCCCCTCGATGATTCTGTTTTGACGTATGTGTCAGGACTGGTCAAAACTAAATTGATGTGTTCAGTTATATCTATGTCAGACAAATCGGAAATCAGTAAACAAACTGTTGGACAATAAGTATGACATTGTTCCATGTATTTGTCCAGCTGATATCTTGAGAACAGAGGAGTATATGATCCCTTATCTAAAGGATACGTCATTGACTGGGTCAGGGTTGACAGCAGATTTTGGAAGCTTACGATTGCTAAGTCGGATCCAGAAGTCACATAGGCAGCTTTAGTTATTAGACTTATCCAAGTGGGAGACTGTTGGATTTGGTGTCTAAGCTCATAACTATAACTGGTATATACTTGAACCGATAATAACATGGTTCTTTTGGATTGCCTTCAGCAGTGCAATTTGATAGGATGGTTTTATGAGAATAAGGTTATTTACGATTTATTAATATATTATAAGTATAGTATATTAATATGGTTATTTAATTAGTATTGTCCAAGAATTAATTTGGAATTTATTTTGTGGTCAAAAGAGACAAATTAAATATGGAGGGATTGATTATGTAAATCAATGATACTTATAGTATGGGCTATGTGATCCGTGATTATGTAAGTGGGCTAAACCAATAATATAACCTATAGATAGTCGATGGCAGTTAAACTCATGGATCATAGGAATGTTGAAAGTCATGGATCATTAGGGTTTACAAAGTGTAACCCCTAGCACTTTCCACAACTATAAAAAACCCCCTACATGCTCCAAAATCGGTTGCACCTTCATAAGAGTCAAGTAATTTATTCTCTTAGAGCATCCTTTGCATATTGGTGTTTGTGAACCATTAGAGGCATCACACTTGAGGTGCTCAAGTTTCCAAAGGTCAAGAACTCTACCCTACTCAAGAGGTATGTATCCTAACTTTGTTTTGATTATACATAGCTTTAATTGTATGTTAGCTAGGATGAATGCTGTGAAAAAGAAAATGCATGTATAATTAGAGAAAACATAGATCCAAAGCATTTAGGGTTTCATGTGCACCTAGGAAGTATTATAGTGCTCAAAGCCCAACAGGATGATCCATGGAGGTTTAAACCCATGGAGCCTAAGGAATATGGAAGGTCATGCACATTAGGGCTTACATGGTATAATGCTAATCTTGCCACACTATATATGAAGCCCATTAGCATCCAAAATTGACTACTAGACACACTAGTGTTCTTGGAGTTCATTGAGTCGATTTTGGTGCAAAAAATACTCTCTCAAAAGTCTCATTTGTTCTAGGTGTGTTGTGATTCCATTTGAGATGCAACACTTGGGGCACTAAGTTCTTAAAGGCCAAACTCAAGAAGTTCTACAAGCTACAACAAATAGGTGACTCTGCAATGCAATTTCATGTTGTTTATATCAATTGTATGCTAGTTGTAGGCTTAATTCTTTGGAAATAATATTGCATGTATAATTAGAGAAAACATAGATCCATAGCATTTTGGGTTGTATGTGCACCATAGGATGTTCTAGTATACTAAAACCCTTCAGTGGTATGAGCCTAGGATTGTTTTTCACTATACATGATGTTTTATTGGTTTTCAAAGCAAAAAAAAAAATTGAATTTTCTTCATTTTGGACAGTGAACTCGCTGAGTCCACTCAGAAAAAGTCCAACTCGACAAGTCTAGTTCATGTACTCGCCGAGTTAGTGCTCTGGTGGGCAGATTTTTTTTTTACTTTTTTGGCCTGTTTTGGATTAGAATCATTACCACAAAATGTTTTAGTTCATAATTTTTTTTGTTATGGTAATGATTATTCTCATCCAAATAAAAAGATAATTGTTAAAGTTTCATGATTTGTATTAGTTTGTGTGCTTAGGGTAATTTATTGAAACTTGTTTGATATGAATTATCTTAACTTATGAGTTTAATTAGATAATAGGTAAACTGTTTGTTTTTGTTAGTTGGAATTTTGATCTAATTGTTTTTGGTGAAATCCATAACTTGTCCTCAAGTTATGTAAAGTGAAAAGTTTCATTTTTAAATGTCATCATAAAATGGTTTTAAGTCTTCCATAACTTGTCCTCAAGTTATGGAACTTGAAGAGTCTTTTACATAAATGTTTTTATGAACTCCATAACTTATCCTCAAGTTATGGATTGTCAAGAGTCTTTTCATAAAACCTATATTAAACTCATAAGTTATAGATACCAAAAGTTTTTGAATAGTCCAGAACTTTCCCTCAAGTTTTGGAATTTGTAAAAGCAAAGTCTCACTTTGAAACATTTAGTTCCAAACCCTAGAATTTTAAAAGTTTATAATTCAACCCTTATACTATTATAATATTATAGGTTTAATATTTATATATGTATAAGAGTAAAGTCTGTCTTAACATTAGTAGGCCTCCTTCACGAAGCCGGTCTGTAAGGGGGGTATAAGGTTACTGCCTATAAAATTGCAGTTTAATGGGTGTCCACTCTCCCCCACTGCTTCCTTGACTAGTGAAGGGTCGTTAGCTAAACAGGTTTAACAAGACATTTAAATTCTTTAAAAGTATAATGAAATTACACTTTTAGGAAGGATCGTTAGTTACTTTTAGGAAAATGTGAATTTGGTGTTAACCCATGAAATTGCACTTTTCACTTTGTTAAGTCGTTAGTGGAGCGTGTGTGTTAACTAGCACACTAATCTAGGACCGGCAGTGCGTGGAAAAGGGTAGCTTGATGTTAATCATAGAGCAATATAGTATGTGTGGTTAACTGGCACATTGATTAGGTGGTTGTAACATTGGGTGTACCAAGCTAATTTGCATGTTTATTCACACCTTGTTTGTGATCCTCAGCATCTCAGTCACAAACTTAAAGGGCACAATCGAGATTTAAACATGCCATTGAAAAGTTCAATGAATCTCAAAGGATCTAGGAATTTCAATCCGTCAAAACTTAATTATCAATTTCGTTTTTCATGGTGGAAATTGGTAAATCGTCATTTACCTACCTTCAAATATTTTGCAATTTGGATTACGGCATCCCTCTTTCGAATTGTAAAAATATTTAGTTGGGTACTAGCCTTAATATTTCATGTTAGGTGTTATATTAATGACTAAAATCAACTAAAATTGAATTTACCCCATTATAGATGTCTAGTTCAGACAACTATTGTCTTCCCGAATCTTTTGAAAAAATGTTCTTTATAAAGATGATTTTCCACAAGGCAATCAAGGTGAAAGATTAATCCCTTCTTCGTGTTGTAGTGGTACTTCACTTCCTCCACATCCCCAATTATTCTCCCTAACCCACAAGTTCAAAGACTTGAAAAGTTCAAGATCACTCAAGACCTATTGTATAGCAAACACAAGGATGGAAAATCTGTATGTGCACAAGGATTCTCTACTATACGCACCTAGCACGAACCTCTCTTCTCAAAGTGCTCCAAATCGATCTCGCATCTGCAACCTCTTGGAAATCATATCCTTCAGGGTCTGACACACTGTCACGCTCACTAGCTCACTTGCCAATGGCTAAGCTACAACAACTGGAATATCCTCTGTCCCCAAACCAGGTCACAAACTCCTCCCTGAAGCTTCTCAAATTCTCCAAGACTCTCACCGATTCGAGTATGGATCATGTGCTTTCAGTAGTATGTGCCCAACACTACCTTCCGTACCTATCCATACTTTCTTCATCAATCCTCCTTGTAAAGCCCGAAAATGGATCTACCAATGATCAAAGACAAATAACAGAAGCAAAAGATGAAACAATGAGCAAATAACAAACAAACCAAGCTTGCATACGCCTTAAAGCAATAAAACGTCAGATACAACTTGGAGAAAACACGAAGGCATCAACAACCTTTAAAGTCTAACACAATGCCCTATTTATAGAGCTGACTTACAACCGACTTACAAGTGCAAGGAGTTTACAGCCGTAAACACATAACAACCGGATATACCAATTGTAAGTCCCTAATCTGCATGTGTATCAATCAGATCCGTTTGATGGTGTGGAATCCCAATCAAACGGATGATGCTAGATCACAATAAAAGAGAAGAAGAAGAAGAAGAAGAAGAAGAAGAATATGAATCTTAAATGTATTGATAATATGAATTAAGTTCCTTACACAAGATTCACCCACACAAACGTTCCTTTCTCTCTGGCCGTAAACTCCTTAGGGTTCATCAATCTCCACTCCTCACCCTAACACCTATATTTATACTTGAAGAACATGGGCCGGATAACATGGGCCGTAAATGGGTTTACGGTCGTAAGGTGTTTACGGCCGTAAACTCAACCGTAAACATGACCGTAAACTCCAAAAATATTACAGAAAAATACATTTGCCTAGAAAAGTAAAGTATAAACCATATTTTTGACCCAACAATCTCCCCCTTGGTTTATAGCTTTCTTTTCTTAATTGACCCAACAAGCTCCCCCTAAAAAGTAGCTGGCTCTTCTGTCAATCTTCAATGGGAGCTTGGCTTCAGCTTTAACCTTCGATTTCTTCACGGCATCAGGATGAACGTATGGATCTTCAATGAATGACTTCATCTTGAGCACTTGAGGTTTTCTTCAGAATTTGGAATTGAACGCACATTGGGCGAGGAGGCTTCTTGTACCGATTCTTGAAAGATCACGCTTTCAGCTTGAGAATCTTCAGAGATAACATCAGAGAGAACTGAACTTCTAGATCACTTCAGCAAGTACAAATATAGCAGCAGACTGATTAAGGAAGCTTCAATGCAATCCGTCACATAATCTTCATTTTCAGCTTAACCTTGCTTTTGGGGTTGAAGGATTGAATGTTGAAAGAATAATCTTCATTTCTTGCTCCTTCGAATGTGAATTCTTCGATGCTCACGGAAATAAAAATGATACCTAACTTTAAGAGTGATTTGGGATCAAAGTTTTTAGACAGCCTTTATCCACTTGTCGGTACCTTCCATATTCACATCTTTGTCTGGTCGATCGTTGGTATTGTGGTGCACTTAAACACGAAAAATTTGTGACAAATTTAGGACATACTATTTTTTACAAGACATGATGAACTTAAAAACCTATAATTTATATCTGATCCTAATTTCTCAGATACTATATCTTAAGGTTCATTCATCTGACGACGACCAGGGATATTGTTGTCCACCTAAATTGAGCAGCAAGATCTATAGACAATCTGTATGAGTTCAATTTTGAGTGTACTGGAACATGTGTCCCGCTTTCTGATATGCCCCAGCCATCAAGAACTTCTAGAGTACACCTTACACCGGGTGAGCAGACAACCATTCAGAGAGAGGATAGATTCAGAATTCTATTACTTATTACATATTACTTCAGAGGGGTTGAGAAGTAGAAGCTTGCATACGCCTTAAAGCAATAAAACATCAGATACAACTTGGAGAAAACACGAAGGCATCAACAACCTTTAAAGTCTGACACAATGCCCTATTTATAGACCTGACTTACAACCGACTTACAACCGCAAGGAGTTTACGGCTGTAAGGAGTTTATGACCGTAAACACATAACAACCGTAAACTAGACAAAATCGGTTTTTCCTACACAATCACTACCACTAACTAGTATGCCTAGACCAAACCATTATACAGGGTCTTTCAATCTCCCCCTTGGTTTGGACTAGCTCGAACCCATTCCTTTGTTGACAATCATCACGTCCATCTGGCCCATCGCTCCATTCCACATTCTCTTGCTTAGAATCTCCGTGACCATTGTTGTGTACACCTTGGCTCCTTCCTCGTATATATCTTCAACAACTTTAATTTGAAAGTTGCTAAGATAATGAATATACCACTTCTTGAATTGCAGCAAGTCTCTACGATCATACAAACGGATACACCCATTTTTAAGTTTTATGACTGCTCGAGAAGTATTTTCATCATAGACCCAGCATTCTAAAGAACTAAGAGATCCATCTTGTTAGCCCTGAGGAATTGGAAATTGCTTGACCTGCTTCGTAGGAGGCCACATAACCACCTGTAATGGCTTGTCGGTAGATTCTTCAAAGACATCTGGATGTTCAAAGATAATCGACTCTGCCGTCGGCATCGATGGAAAACCTTTCTTAACTTGATCATCCAGAAATTGCTTAAACTGTGTAACTTGAGGATTATTCAAGAGATTGATAAACAGAGCTTGTGACAACTCTGTTAGATCAATTCTTGTTAAAGACCTAAAAGCATGGACATCCTTGTACAATTCTGAATTACCACGCTTACGAATGATAATCCACATACTGAGAGGGTCATGAAATCCCCATGCAGCCACTCCGGATCTATCTCCAAATGTGTCTCGGAATCTAGCAACTTCAAGATCAGTGACAGATATTAAGGGTTCACCCCGAGATGCATTTCGAGTAGTATTCCGTTTAAACAATAATTGTCCTCCCTGAACATCGTCTTCTTGACCTCGTCGGATAATCTCTTGAATATACAGAGCCACTGGAGGATCAACTGTAACACGTTCAGTGGTACCAAAAGACTGACCGACCGGCAAGTCTACTGGAAAAGCCTGAACTTGAAGATTAATTCTCTGTTCTTCAACAGTCGTCTGACATCTGTCACCAAGATCAACCTCCAGTTTCTTCTTCAACTCAAAATAGCTCGAAGTCAGCACATTAAAATGATCTTGTAAATCAGAGATCTGCTTGCTCTTCAGCTTCTTATCCTTCTTGAGTTCATCCAGTTGTCCACCAAGACTAGACTTATCTGATTGTAGCTTGGATACTTGGATACAAAGATTGACATTCTCAGCATGAAGCTCTGCCACCTGAATATCGAGTTCAATGTTTTTCTGGCTAAGAACCAAAATTTATTTCTGCAGACCAGCAAGAGTAAGATTACCACCCCTAGCACCCCCTTCATCAATAGAGACACCCTTTCCTCGAGGACCAGGCGACAAAAGTTGTTCTTCTTCCATGTGGAGCGCCAGCCTTTCAGAAGCAGGATTCCGATTAAATCTAGGAACCGAGAAACCGGGTGGTGCTGAGGGACCAGCAACATCAAATGTTGAACTAGGACCAGTAGGAAACATCTTTGTAGCGGTGAGTCTTGTAGTAGTAGCAGTGATAGGTGGGGTAGGAAGACCGCTAACCAAACTTGCGATCAGTTCAGATTGTCTTGCATCAAGTCTTCATCTTTTAGATTGTGGTTGGTCAGCTTCTGGAGAAAACACACTCACAAACGGTTCGGAAGTAGGAGAAACGGACACAGGAGGGGAACATCCCATAACCATATCCATAGGAATAGAAGTCGACACTATTTGCTTGGAAGTAGGAGTTCGCGTTTCAAACGTCTCGCTCGATTTCCTTGTCTCAGTTGTTTGTAAAACAACATCATCGACATTGTGGAAAATTGTGTCAAGATTTTCATGAGACACAATATTGGCACTGCTTGCCAAAGAAGCGGCTATATCATCACGATCAAAACCAGTTAGTTCAAGATCATCAAAAGAATCATTTCGCTCTTCACCGACATTCATCTCTCCACCAGCTTGATCTTCACTCAACTCTTGTTCACGTTCTGAGACAGTTTGAGCTTTGGGAGTTGGTGAGTCTTCTTTCTCGGTTTCTTCATCTTCGGACACATCTATAACAATGTTGGTTGGAGTTGACTTTTCAGCAGATGTCTGATCCAAGGAAGTTTGCTCAGATGACTCATATGACTCTGGTGGTTCATCCAGTTCAGTAAACTTGCCGAACTTTTCCAAAGCATATAGTCCTTGAAATATAAATTTGCCTTTTCTATTCTGTTTGATAAGTCCCACAGTGTGCGGACGCAAGCACTACATATCCAACGTCTCTCCCGTCTTCCTCACTTCAGGAAACTGAATGTTAATAAACATTTACACAAAACGGGGATACAACAGGAAAGTATCCCGAGTAGAAGCTCTGATGTTGATAACAAATTCCTCAAGAATGAACTTTGAGAAATTAAAGCGAAACCCTGCAACAAGAGATACCAAAGCACAAGTTGTGCGTTGAGAAATCTCATCTGCCCCAGACCTCCTTCCCGAGATGCAGCTTACAAAAACATGGGCCAAGAACCTCCAGTATGGATGTAACAGCTTTTTCAGCGTCGGCAGAAAAGTTCCCTCGTAACTCATTCTTCGTAAAACTCTTTGAGCATCCTCGATTCCAATCTCTGTCGGGAAGTTGGGTTGATCATCAATTAACAATGCTTCACGAATAAAGCCTTCATTAATAACAATCTCTCGACCCTGTACTTTCACCTTCACTGTAAAATTACCGTCATTATCCATGTGTGTCTTTGCAGTCGCCCAAAACTCGCGTATTAAATTTTGATAGACCACCGGTTTAACTGTGATTGTGGATGCTAAGCAGCATTCACGCAATCGATGAATCATTGATCGCATATCCGAATGAATAACCGGAGGATCCACGACTACAATGCTAAGTTGTGCATATCTGCAAATTTTAGATTCGCCATTGTCTGCACTCAAACACAACTGTAAGAAACCTTAAAGAAAAATTTATTTTGACCCAAAAAAATTATTCTAATTAAAAATATGATCAAAATAAAATTTCATTGTATAAAAACGAGTGATAACATCAAGTTTACTGCCAAGAAGTTAAAGGAAATCGTGAAATATAATTTTAAATAAAAGGAACTGAAAAATCTGTTCTTGGGCCGTAAACTCGAGGTTTACGGCCTAAGAATTGTTTTGAAAATCAACACACGATATTACCTTAATTATTTTATTCGAAACGTAAGCAGTAAACACATGATTCCTGGGCCGTAAACTCGGAGTTTACGGCCTAAGAACCTTCAGTGGAAAAACCCCCAAAAATCGATTCTACACTTCGAATTAACGCATAAGACTTGAAGATACGTAAATGTAAAAATTAATAGCACCAATATAAATTAAGAATAAGTCCAAAATTCAAGTGCTCGGAGTTTACGGCCTAAGCTTACGGCCGTAAGCTCCGTCGAATCGTTTTTCGTGATTTCTGGCATAATGAGACGGTGAAACACGAAACAAATTACATATTTATGATCTAGAAGTGATTACCTTTGTGATGATGTATACTATTTTCCGAAAATCAACAAAAAATTTTTTTTTGAGCATTTGAGAGGGTTTGAGAAGTAGTTTGCGGCCGGAATCTCGTGAATGAGGAGATTCCGGCAGTGAACTCCCTTTTACCCTTTCTTACCTTCCCTTACCCTCTTACCTGATAACTACCCAGTATTTCCAACTTCCAACAATTAAAATTAAATTAAAAAAAACTTTGAGGATTAATTTAATTTCGAAAATAAAAATAAAATAAAATAAAACCTAACAAAATACAATTTAAATGCTAGAAAAATAAAACGAAATAAGAATAAAATTAAAACAGTAAAAATAATAAAAATAAAATTAAAAATTAAAAATAACATTTTAAAAAATTAAAAAATAAAATTGAGAAAAAAAATATTTTAACTAAAAATAATTTTACACAACAAAACTTAACAACTATGACTTTTGTGATGCTTTAATCAAAGTTGTTGGACGGCCTTATTCCACTTGTCGGTACCCTTATCTTCACATCTTCGTCTGACCGATTGCTAGTATTGTGTTCCACTTAAACATGAAAGATTTGAGACAGTTTTGGACATTTTAGCAATGACATAATTCAGGCATATATCTAATTGTAAATTTCTGTAATTATGATAACTGCTAAATCTTAAATAAATTCACCTTATGACCATTTAACTGACTACAACCAGGGATATTTTTATCCACCTAAATCGAGCAGCGAGATCTACAGACAATCTTTATGAGTTCAATTTTAAGTGTACTGGAACGTGTTTCCCGCTTCCTGATATGCCCCAGCCATCAACAACTTCCAGAGTACTCCTTACACCGGGTGAGCAGACAACCATTCAGAGAGAGAAGAGATTCAGAATTCTATTGCTAACTACTTCAGAGGGGTTGAGAAGAAGAAGGTTGCATTTGTTGTGTACCAGGTCGGATTAGAAGTCGCGCAAAGGAGACAACATATGGCTAACAGATAAGAAGTTTTTCACACACACACACACATACACACACACACACACACATATATATATATATATATATATATATATATATATATATATATATATATATATATATATATATATATATATATATATAGCCTGTAGAGAAATAGAGTTGCATATGTTGTGTACCAGGTCGGATTAGAAGTCGCGCAAAGGAGACAACATATGGCTAACAGACGGAAAGAAAGAAAATGATATTCTACAGACCTAATTTATCGGAATTTATCAGTCGCCTCATCCAACCGGAATTAAGGACAGAATCCGCACATCAAGGAAAAGTTAAGCCACGGTTCCAAGTACGGGTTCAATTAATGTGACTGGTAGATTCTCATGTATATCTCCCTGCTCAACCTATCCGAGTGTCGTGACATCAGGTTAAACGGATCTAACTAGGTCAAAGTTCATCAAGTCCTTAAATTCATTAGGTTCAACTTTCCTAGTCAAGTCCATTTAAAATCTTTCGTGCCTACCAGCACATCGAGTACATAGCGTAGACGATTCAACTTAGGTACGTTACGCCGATTCAGGTTGCCCTTTATCACTTGTTAATTTCATTTCCCATCACAGTACTTACAACCGAAGTTGTCAACAATAAATTTTAAAATGCTGAACATAAATGACACTATTTTTGGATTTTTTATTTTTTAATTTTTTGTTGTTTTTGGATTTTTATTTCTCCCCCTAAATTTGTGCATGGGTGAGAATACGAAACAAAATAATGCGCAAATTTTAAACTATCCTAAAACAAAAAAAATGAAGATGTAAACTAATAAAACCAAAAATAAATTGAGAAAAGAAAAAAAGAAAAAGAAAAAAAACTTAATCCTCAAAACGTATCATTTTCAGAAATCCGACAAGCACATCGAAACGATCTTTGTTAAATGGCTTTGTAAACAAGTCCGCCACATTGTTATCAGTGTGGACTTGTTCGATTCGAATTAAAGATTGTTCATAACAGTCTCTGATAAAGTGAATTTTAATGTCGATGTGCTTGGTTTTAGAGTGTTGGACTAGGTTTTTAGCTATTTGAATGGCCGCTTCATTATCACAATAGATAGGGGTTTCGAAGTAATTCAAACCATAGTCCAACAGCTAATGTTGGATCCAGATAACTTGAGAATAGCAAGCTGATGCAGCAACGTATTCCGCCTCTGCCGTTGAAGTCGAGACAGTGTGCTGTTTCTTGCATTGCCATGAAACTAATCTGTCACCTAGGTATTGACATTCTCCTAAAGTTGATTTCCTGTCAAGCTCACAGCCTCCATAATTACTGTCAGTAAAAGCATAAAGATCAAATTCAGAATTCTTCGGATACCAAAAACCCAATTTAGGGCTTCCTTTGATATACCGAAAAATTCTTTTAACAACAATAAGATAAGGAAGTTTAGGATTAGCCTGATATCGTGCGCATTGACAGACTGCAAACATAATGTCAGGTCGACTTGCAGTAAGATACATCAGCGATCCGATCATCGATCGATAGAGAGTTTGATCTACAGACTCGCCTTCAGGATCTAGAGTCAGGAGAGGTCGTTCAGCCATCGGTGTAGAAGCAGATTTAGCATCGTGAAGCGCAAACTTCTCAAGAATATCCTCCACATACTTGGCTTCATGTAGCAGGATTCCGGTTGAATTCTGTTTAACCTGAAGCCCCAAAAACATGGTCATTTCTCCCAACGAACTCATTTCAAATCTTTTCTTCATTACACTTTCGAACTCCTTGCAAAGCTTTTGGCTCGTTGATCCAAAGATTATGTCGTCGACGTATCTTTGTACGAGTATCTGGTCCTTGTCGACATGCTTTATGAACAGTGTTTGATCGATAGTGCCGCGAGTGTAACCATGTTCAATCAAATTCCTTGTTAGGGTTGTATACCATGCTCTAGGAGCTTGATGCAACCTATATAACACTTTGTCCAACTTGTAGACATGATTAGGATACTTCGAGTCGACAAACCCTGGAGGTTGATCAACATAGATTTCTTCCTTCACCTTGCCATTCAAGAAGGCAGTCTTGACATCCATTTGAAAGACAGTAAAGTTCATATACAAAGCATATGCTAGGAAGATACGAATAGCCTCTAGGCGAGCTACTGGAGCATAAACTTCAGTGTAGTCAAGACCCTCGACTTGTCGAAACCCACGAACTACCAGTCTAGCTTTGTTTCGCACAATAACCCCTGAATCGTCCTGTTTGTTGCGATAGACCCATCGTGTGTCAAGAAACTTCTTGCCCTTCGGTAACTCAACTAACTTCCAAACATCGAGTTTTTCAAATTGGTGCAATTCTTCATGCATTGCATCCACCCAGCTAGGTTCGTTTAGAGCCATTTCTACATTCTTTGGCTCAATTTGAGAAATAAAGCAAGAGTACAGACATGTATTCACGTCTCCACTCTGACTTCTATTTTTAACACCATCATCTAGCTGGCCAATGACGTTTTCGATCGGATGATCGCGTTCAACTCTTGAAGGTATTACTTGGCTGATATCATTTAGAGAAACATGAAGAGTGTGAATGTTGATACCTCCTTCATTTCCTGGTTGGGCAGCACCAGATGGTTCTGTGACATACTCATCTGCAATAAGATCAGGAAAGAGTAATTCCATAAATGTTGAGGAGACAGCGGAAGCATCGTTTGGAATGAACTCTTTCTCTATAGATATATGAGGTGTCTTTACAGCATCAGAAGAATCAGTATGGACTGATTTAGGACTATCATGTTCCAAGAACAGGCTCTCTTGAGGAGTAGAAGAAGAGTCTTCCGAGAATGTAGAAGAAGACTCCCCCTCAGGTGCAGCAGAAAGCTCCCCCTCAGATGCAGCAGGAGATCCTCCCTTATGCGAACCAGAGGTCTCTCCCTCAAGTGAAGCTTTAGCTTTCCCTTTTAATGAAGCAGAGGATTTAGATACAGGCTTGTACATGACTTTTTCGTCTTCATCATCAGAGATACTCTTCCAATGCGAACAAGTTCTAGATACATCATTTGAATAAACGTTTAAGGATTTGAAAAGTGACGTATAATTAAACAACCAATCCGGACCCACTCTTGCGTCTGTCTCATTCTCTTCCAACCAACGCACATCATAGGATTCCACAATCTGTTTGGTTTTCTTATTGTAGACTCTATAAGCGGTGCGAGCATCATACCCTACAAAATAGCAGTCATCGGCTTTGGCATTAAACTTCGGGTTGGCATCTAGGTGAAGAAGGGTGCAAGGACAGCCAAATACTCGGAAATGACTGACTGACGGCTTGTGTCCATACTAAATTTCATACGGAGTTTTCATTTGAGCTTTGTTGATAAGCACTCGATTCTGAACATAACAGGCAGTGTTTATCGCCTCCGCCCAAAAGAAAATAAGCAGCTTTGAGTCACACAGCATCGTTCTTGCAGCGTCTTTGAGTCATCTGTTCCGCCTTTCAGCAACACCATTTTGTTGAGGTGTATGAGCTGAACTAAATTGACGCAGGATACCCTTTTCAGCACAGAAGTGATTGAGAACAGAATTCTTAAACTCTGTTCCACTATCAGTATGAAGCGCCTTCACCCTATGATTGGTCTGATTCTCAACAAGTACAATGAACTTCTTGATCAATTCAGTGATGCCAGCTTTGTTGGATAGAAAGAAAACCCACGTAAATCGAGAGAAATCATCAATCACAACTAAACAGTAAGAACTTATGTTGATGCTTAGCACGTTCACTAGACCAAACAAATTCATGTGAAGTAATTGAAGAACCTGGCTGATTGAGTTAACCTGTTTTGGCAAGTGCGGCTTTCGATGATGCTTTCCTTGAGCGCACGACACACACTTTTCAAACGTAATAAAGTCCTTGACGGGCAACCC
This sequence comes from Lactuca sativa, assembly GCF_002870075.4. Classification (NCBI taxonomy): domain Eukaryota; kingdom Viridiplantae; phylum Streptophyta; class Magnoliopsida; order Asterales; family Asteraceae; genus Lactuca; species Lactuca sativa. The sequence continues at coordinate 151,289,032 of NC_056630.2, read as the reverse complement.
ACGGACCATCTCATTCTTCGCAAGACGGTTTAGATTCTTGGCGTTGGCATGACCTAATCTTCGGTGCCACAGCATTGCAGTTTGCTTGGAGATTTTGGAGAATAAACAAGTAACTTGTGCTGGGAGATTGCTATTCATATCAATGATATAGGCATTCCCATCCCTTTTTGATTTTATGAGAATCCATTCTTCTGGAATGACAAAGCCTGGCTTTAAGATCATGCATTCCTTGTCAGTGAAATACGTAGAATAGCCCTTGTCACAGATCTGAGAAACGCTTAACAGATTGTGTTTCAACTCGGGAGCGAAATTCACGTTTCCGAAACTTAGAACACCATTTGACACGCTTCCCCTTTGAGTGATTTTACCTCCATCTCCACCCGCAAAAGAGACATATCCTCCATTAAATGATTGAATGTTGTGCAGTTGGGTGATATCTCCCGTCATATGCCGGGAACAGCCGCTGTCGACGAACCAGGGTCTGACGACATTTCCCCGCAACTGTCCCTGCAAGATGTGCGGGTTTAATTAGATTTGGGCACCCAGGTCATGATCTTCCTGGGTGATCCTGATGCCTTTTCAGATTTATCATATTTAAAATTTTCTGAGGACACAAATGATGTATTGGGAGCAGGTTTGGGCAACCATTTATAATTAGGTTTTCTAAGTGTCCCAGTTGATTTAGTAATTGAGTGTTTGACAGTCTGCTCAAAATATGTGTGACTTCTACCAGAGTTGATTGAAGATCCACTGTTGCTTCGTGACGAGCTTGACCTTGGCTTCGCTTTGCTCGTTTTCGGAAGACTGCCTGGGACAGGGTGATTAAAAACCTTTTTATGTCTTTGAAAAACAGCCCGTTTTCTATTTTGTTCATCTGCCCAATCATCATTTCGAGAACGACTTCTAGAGGAGTTTCTATTTAAAGACCTTCCTCTGAACTCGTTCTCCCCTCTTGGAAGACTATAACTCACAAACATACGATTTAGAAAATTTCTAGCAATATGACCACTAGTGCCACAATTAAAACAAATATGCTTGTTATTTTTAGAACTTGTACTGAATTGATCAGATTTGTTTTCCCTATCTGCACCCTTGCTTTTCTCACAAGAACAAGCAACATTATTAGGTTGAGAGGCAAGTGAGGGTGTGTTAGATGGGGAGGGTTGTGAAACTAGCGGTGTTTCAACATCTTTATCACAAACATTAAAATTTTCAACCACAAAGTTCAAACCAGACTTCTTCAAAACATTCAAACTAGTGTCAGAAGTCATAAAAACACCATCACAAAAAACATTGTCTTTAGAAATATTAGAAAACATATTGTATTTATTAAAAACTAAAGCTTCAGATTTAGACTCGATTTTATTATCAGAAACACATCCTTCAACTTCGTGCTTTGACTGATTCAAGGATTGATCTGCAGGAGAAGTAGAAATGTTAGTACTTTCAACATTAATAAATCCTCCCGAAATAAAACCGGAGGGCTTTCCATAAACCATAAATGATTCATTGGCAATCTCTTCTTTGGACAAAGGCTTGGACACGTATGAATGATTGAAAGGAGGGGGTACATGGTTATACCCTAGACCTTTCGATTGATTCCTTTTAAATTGCATGCTTTGGTCTATCATGTTTGCCACCACCTCACTTGAGAAATCATATTTTCTTACATCAAGTTTGGCGGTTTCAAACTTTCCTTTCAAAGATTCAACTTCAGCCACTAGCTCAGCATTTTGTTTGACTACATAATCATAGTTTTCACATTTATTACTATAGTCTTCCTGGAGTCTCCTAAAGTCCTTAATTTTCGATTCAGTTGAGCTTTAAGTGGTTTTTGTCCTTTTCGAATTTGATACCCTTCATATCTAAGGTCTTCTACGTCTCTTATTAATTTTTCATTAAGTTCACAAAGAATCCTAAGATTTTCTACTTCATTGCCTAATGTCTCAATTTTGTCATGTAGAGTTTTTACATAATCTATACAAGCCTTAGAGCATGATGGGAGACTTACCTTGGACGAATTAGGTTCATGAGAAGAGGATACCATCAAAGCAAACTGTAGCTCCATCACATTGTCTTCTGCTGCTACAATCCCTGCTGGAGCATCATCCCTTACCTGTTCCAGATGAGCATTTTCAGGTCCATATAAGTTGAGAGCTTGTATTTGATCATCCAAGTCGAAAGATTGCGCAACCATAGTCTTTTCATTGTTTGCTTGACCACTGCTTCGGCTGTTCCCAACTGCAACCATCATGCTGTCATTATTAACTCTTCTATCGGGATGTGGGCAATCACGAGCAAAATGCCCTGGCTCGTGGCAATTGAAGCACCGAAGTTTTCCCTTGTTGAATCCAACCTTCTTATCAGCGCTCATTCCCCAATTATTCTTCCCTGTCTTTTTGGCAAACTGTTTTGCCCTAAATACTGCCATGGCAATTTTCCATGTGATGTCCATTTCCTCAACGTCCTCCGGATGGATTTGATCAAGATCTGCAAAAGACAATTGAGGTGGAAGCTCCCCAACTACAAGTGCATTTTAGCAGTTAACTAGCCCTGTTGCAAAGACAAGGTTTTCATCACCCTCCTTTCCTTTTGAAGAAGAGGCCATATTTGAAGATGGAGCGGTTTGAGTAGACATAAATGATTGACTTTGTGGGTAGGGCGTGACTGGTGTAGAGGAAGATAAACCTGCAGAGGAATAGGAGAGAGAAGAAAGAGCATTGTTAGATGAGATGCCAAGGTTTGCAGTCGAGTATGAGTTGACATGATTTATCTCTCTTTGCTTGTCATCAATATCACATGCTTTGATGACAGCCATCACTTCAGCTAGGGTAAGGCGATTGAGATCTTTAGTCTTTTTAATTACAGCCACATTCATGTCCCAAGATTTTGGGAGAGAATTCAGTAGCTTCTTGTTAATCTCAGACTTTGTATAGAAGATCCCTGCTACAGTCATTTCTGTGTTGAGAGTTGTAAATCGCTGCAGATGGGCTTCAAGAGTCTCTCCGAGCACATAGTTGAACATGTTAAACCGTTGCCTTAACATGTCTTGGCGACTTTCTCGCATGTCCTCGTTTCCCTCATACACCTCTATAAGGGCTTCCCACAGAGCCTTAGCAGAAGTATACTCTCTGAACCCTTGAGAAATATCTGGAGATAGGGCCACAGTCAAAATGGCCAATGCCTTTTCTTGTTCTTCTACACTCTCAAAATCTTCATCAGTGTAGTTTTCGATTTTCTTGTCAACCACCTGCCCCCCCAACTGTAGTGGTGATTCTGACTGGATCCTTTATGACACATTTCGAAATCTTAAAGTCCTTCATCTTTATATATTTCTCAATTCTATATTTCCACTCGGGGAAACCATCAGCGGACATGAGTCTTGGAATGTGCGTGGTTGTTCCCATCACAGCATCGAGTTCTTGATATTGATAAGGATTTTGTGATTCCATTTTTTTATTTAAATTAAAGTTAATTAATCATTAAATAAAACTTAATTTTCGATTAAAAAAGGATTAAATTAAATCAAAAAGGGATTTAATTATTTTTTTTAAAACGTTTACTGTTTATTGTGAATTCCGAAAATTAATTAATTAAGCTTCAAGACAAGTTTACTGCCGAGAGATGTTTACGACCATAAACTCCTTGTTTACGGCCCGTGATTTTTTTTTTTTTTAATTCTGAAACAGAAAATTAAAGATGCAATTTATCTAAAATCGATTATCAGATAATCGACTTACGGCCAATGATTTTCTGTTAAAAGTTTATTTTATTTTTAAGAATTAAATGCAGTGAAATATGATTATTTAAGCCTTAAATCAGGAACTCAATTTACTGGAGAAGAAAATCGTTTGCGGCCGTGAACTTGGTGTTTACGGCTGTAAGCTAGGACCGTGAACTTCTGAACACACGAAATTCAACTGGAATAAAACCCTTCTTTCGCTGTGAATATCGTTTTGAGCAAAATCGCAACTGTAGGACGTCTTTGACACTGGTCTCGCTTTGATACCAATTGTAAAGCCCGAAAACGGATCTACCAATGATCAAAGGCAAATAACAGAAGCAAAAGATGAAACAATGAGCAAATAACAAACGAACCAAGCTTGCATACGCCTTAAAGCAATAAAACGTCAGATACAACTTGGAGAAAACACGAAGGCATCAACAACCTTTAAAGTCTGACACAATGCCCTATTTATAGACCTGACTTACAACCGACTTACAACCACAAGGAGTTTACGACCGTAAGGAGTTTACGGCCGTAAACACATAACAACCGTAAACTAGACAAAATCGTTTTTTCCTACACAATCACTACCACTAACTAGTATGCCTAGACGAAACCATTATACATGGTCTTTCACTCCTTAATCCTCCAAGTCACTTCCTGAACTGGTACACCCAAGTCTCATTGAACCTCACCACTAACCCACTGAAACATATCCTAGGCTTTCCTAGGTTCCCAAACCCACCCAGTCCTCAACTTCTAAAAGATTCCCAATAATTTCAACTAGCTACCTCATTAATATAGCCACATGCAACAGAGGTCAAATACTCCTTCGAGTAAAATACCCATCCCTATAACGGTTGGACTCAAACAAGATATGGGCAATAGGGTCAAATCTCTCACTCTGAGATTATCCAGCCTTTGCCACATGTGACTTAGCATATTCACATAATAGCTAGCTCACATTACTAAGAGTCCCACAAAGCACAAAGCAAGCAACATTCAAACAATGGAAAATCTAGCCATCATATTCCAATCAAACCATTTTATCCTCTAATCAGGAATCTGTACATGCAATTCAGAGGCTCATACAATCAAGCATAACCTAAACAGGCTATTCTATCACTGACTGATCAGTACTTGCATGCAAGTCTACAAACACATACAATAGGCATATAAGGCCTCCTATTAGATCCTCATCCCAAATCTAGCATGCAATTCTCATAATCATATCATAAAATAACACATCATAACATGAATGGGTATCTTGGGGAAAACTTACTTGAGCTCGGCTGATTGCATGCATCACACGCCTTGTTCTTTTCAAAGTTCTTTTCTCTTTTCAAATTCTTTTGAAACTTCTTTTTATAAAACGATTTCACTTTTGAAAAATTTTCATACCAAGTCCTTAGTTTGAGTCCAGACACACCTGAGTGTATGTCCAAATCCCTCAAACCAAGGCTTTCATACCAACTTATAACATCCCAAAATTCAATACCAAAAATTTCGTTTTTAATTAGGTTATTATAAAACCAATAGTATAAAAAACATTCATAATAACATCACATTTCAAGACCAAAGTGTCAGTAATCAAAACATGTTATCATAAAATAATATCAGAGTGTAATCCCAAAGATTTCATGTGCAGAAAATCATAGTGTGATGCGTTGTGGTCGAGAAGGCTCGATTCCTTTAAAAACGAAGTACCTGAAACCAAAACTAAAAACCGTAAGCACAAAGCTTAGTGAGTTCCCCCATCATACCACATAACATACAGTAACATACATAGCCAAGCATATCTGGGTGCCGACCTCCCTTTCAGTCTATTTCAACCGGATAACTGCCTAACATATCTGGGTACCGGCCTCCCATTCGGTCTGTTTCAACCGGATAATGAGGACTATTTCACCCCTACCACTACCACATAATAACATAGCATAACATACATAAATATACTATCAGTCATATCTGGGTGCCCGACCTACCCTTTCGGTATCTTTCAACCGATATCCGGGAGTTGACCTCCCCTTCGGTATCTTTCAACTGGTAACCAGGGACTATTTCACCCGCTACAACTACCACATAATAACATAACGTAACATACCGCTAGGCTTGTATGGGTTCTGACGACCCCTTCGGTATCTTTCAACCGGTATTCGGGCAATATTTCACCCCGACTACTAATAACATGTATCACAGAGCATCCTAGCACACAAACATAACAGATAATGGCATACCAGATATGTTTCACAAAGACAATGATCTAACAAACAACTCCTACTAGTGGGCTGAAATTGTGGCCTTAGACCCACTTCTACTGGAAGGTAACTCACCTCACACTGCTGAAGTCCCGTAGACACAATCCCAACTGCTCGATGACAGATTCCCAAACTGTCAATATCAAAACATCACCCAATTAATAATTAGATTCCAACACAAAAATCATAAGTCCATGCTTGGGGTAAAAGACTGCTTAACCCCTATCTTAGCTTGATTCAATTCAAAGCCCAATCCAAATGCCCAAAAGTTAAACTTAATTCAAAGCCCAACATATGGCCTAATTTTCCAAATTGGGCCCAAACCCTTACAAGGTCTAACCATAAGGCCCAACTATTTAGTCCAGTCCAAACATTCGACATTCTAATGGCCCAATATCATATAATCATAAAGGCCTAAACTATGGCCAATCTATGGCCCAATTTTCCTAATTAGGCCCAAACCCCTTACATGGGCCTTACCCTAAAGCCCATTAAATTATTCGATTCCATTTGATTGTTCTTGGATGGTCTAATATTGGCCCAATCACCAAAACCCAATAGAAAGGCCCAAAATAAAGCCCTAATGAAATTAGGGTTTCAGATAAAATGACAATTAGGATTAAGTGTTTCACACTGAACCCATTAAGGACTTAATCCATTAAGCCCATCATTTTTCTAAATAAATCATATGGTGTGAATCTGCTTTATACACAATTCCATTCCAATGACCCAAATGTGGGTCCTGGTAAGTCCAATCCCATAATTCCAAAATGTGGGTTTTCTAAACCCTAATCAAGGTTTCCAACCCATCATAACCCAATAGGCCCAAAATTAAGTCCTTAGATCCATTAGGGTTCATTAGGCCCATCCGGGTTTCACTAAGCCCATTAGGGTTTCGTTAATTGGGCACCACCCACTACCACCTCGGGTAGTAGTGGTAAACTGCGGCTCACGACGGGGGTCACCACCTCATGGTGGTGGTTAGGGTTTATTGTCCATTTTGTCCAAGCATCCAAAAATCAACTACACACAAGCAAAAGCACATCACCACCCAACACGACGGTTGGTGACGGCAGGAGGCGGCAACCACCACCTCATAGTTGTGGTTTTGAGCTTTCTTATTATTATTCCGGTATGGGTACAATTTTACAATGCAAAGACTCAAATAAACACACACACTCGCTATGATACACACACGGTGGTGCATGGTGGCAGCCACCACCTCATGGTGGTGGTGGTGGTTGTTCTTGCTTTTCCAGCTAAACAAACTACACACACTACAACAGAAACAAACTCCCACACGCTTTCTTGCTTGCAAATGGATCCAGCCACTCTCCTGGTGGCAATTAGCGATGGCAGCGGCAACACAAGCGACATAACGGTTGCACAATGCCAGTTGACAGCGGTAGGCAGCAACACTCAGCGAAAGGTTGTCAAAATGGCTTCGACGACTGTTGTGAAGCATCTATGGGTGGTGGCAGAAGGCAGAAGAAGAAGTCACGAAGGGACGGTGGCAATGGGCGTTCACAGCCACGTCGGTGGTCTTCAAGAGCTCATTCTCGGTGGTCTTTGTTGTCACCGAAAACGGGAGCATCGGTTATCGATGCAACAGCAGGGAGGTGGCGGTGCGGCGCTAGAGGTCGAGTAAGTGGGAGTGACGGCTGGAGGTTTCACATGGCGGCTGAAGAGGTTCCTTTAGGTTTAGGGTTTGATAACCGGTGAAGCTAAGGTTATATACCCGGTGCTACTAAACATCATGCCATAACGACATAAATAGTCCTTCCCTTCAGAATTATTTTCGATTTTGCTCCCATAATTACCCTTTAGACCCCGACTCCTATAATTCCTCACATATTCGATCCCTAATTTACCAAACAGCCCCTTAGCCTCCAAAATCTCTTCACATGAAGTCCCAGAAGTTACCATTTAGTCCCTGCCTTCAATAATACTTACAAATTAAGTCCGAATTTTACACTTTTAACCCCCAATATCTAAAATCGTGACAATTAGCTCCTCAAGACCAACACCTTGCTATATAATTATATATTTGGGGTTACTATTCATTAATTAATTTATTTATTTATTTATTAAATAAACAGGGTGTTACACTTTATATCTAAGCGTAGATATCGACAAGATTTACAAGTTTCATTTTTAAAAGGCTTATACTTGTTAAAGTCTGTGCGAAATTCATAACTCCTTCATACGAACTCCATTCTTGACTATCTTTATATCGAAGGATTCACCTTTACGAAATCTTCAACTCTGATTTAGTTTGTTTTGGCTAACAATCAATCGATTTGAATTTCGATTTCTGTGCCCACACGACTACACTGAAACTTGGAAAAATCATAACTTCCTCATATGAAGTCAGATTTGGATGCTCTTTATATGCACGCTCACCGTTTTATGAATACCATGACTTTCGTTTAGAAAGATTAGGCTAATAAGCAACCTATCTAAAATTTAATTTTTATGACATGATGACTCATTTCAAATTAATCAGGAAACTTCGAAGAAACATAAATTCTACATACCTTGTCAGATTTAGGTGGTCTTTATATCTACAGATTGAAGTTTCCTACACGTTTATGATGAATATGTTGGCTAAAAATTGATATATTTATACTTTGAATTTTATAAACGACAGTTTGTATTGAATTCTATTGGAAAGGTGAAAATGGGGTGTTACAACTCTCTCCCACTTACAAAGATTTCGTCCCCAAAATCCCACTCCTAAAGCACCTTAAGATAGTATCATTGCCTTATTTTACTAGGGTGTTCGAGGTCAGCCTATGACCTAGCTAATGTTTCTCTATCGATTCTGCTTTTCTATGCCTATGAAGTCATAAGATTATGTTTTTCTACCTTAGATATATCCTTAATCTCCTCACGAAGCCCTCCAACACTGGGAAATCGTCGGTTTGGACCTTCAGAATCTATACTCTATGATGAATGATCATCTTCTGATGAGAAATGTCGATTTAATTCTTTTTCTAGGAATAACTAAACTAAACAAGTAGTCTATCTTGATGCCTAAAGTCACACTGAAGTAATACTATATGCTTAATGGGCATAGTCTTTTTCAAGTGGTCTCCTCCTATGGGTTCTTAATCATACTTATGAAAACACTTTCTCCCTTGACTTTGATCCTACTACTAAAATCCTTTGGCATGGTCTAGCTAAATCCTTTAGTATAGTTGAAATCAAATCTCTAAGTATGTATGTATTGAGAACTTAACGCTTTTTATGGAAAATCACGTCGCCTATCTTGTTCCTGATCTTCCACTACAAGGATATATATTTCATTTGCGAAAGCATGAACCTAAATGGCTATCTGAGTTGTGCCTGGGACTTTGGCCAATACCTAAATCCTACCTTAATGCTTGGAAGGAAATTCTAACCATCCCTTGAGAAACGCTTCAAGAATCTTATATCTTATGGGTATTCTAACAGAAGACTCTTTTTCTTTTTCTCACATGAAAACACCAAAACAACTTCTACCTACTTGTGACACAATCTATCTTGGACCTTGATTTCGAACCCGAAAGTTGAACTTCCTTAGTTACTTCTCGCTTTAGGGGTCGATTCTCCCCTACTTGGGTTCAACCCATCGTCTGCTGCTACCGGTAGCTTCTTTTTTGATGTTGAATAAACTCGTGTTTGTCATATCCAATGAACTTAAATATTCCTATCGTATTGTATTATTCACAATTGACTTCCTTAGAACAGGATCAACACATGACATTTGGAAATACACTAATGCATATGTTTGATTATCTTAATACTAGCAACAATATCTAAAGTAAACATTTCATCTTTGTTACAATGAGGTCGTCGTACAATTATTACATTAGTTAAAGCCTAAGAGCACTATTAACTTCTACGATGTGATCTCATTCATGTTGGAGCTTTTCCTCGATCCAAAGAATAACCAGCTACAAACTTCAGTTCTTCCCTTGCTTCCTCTGCTATGATTTGAAAGGCTCGCCCTTTGGCTCTTAGGGCTTCAAATCTACCCTACTGTCCATTGGTTATCCTTAAATGTGTAGGTACTAGACCTTATATTGTGTCTGTTGGGTTCAGAAAAGGACAGTTGGCCTTGATGTGGCCCATCTGGTTACAGTCGAAATAGACACGTATTCTAGATGCTCCGTGCCTAAAGTCTCTGCTGTAATGTCCCTCCTTGCTGAAGTTGAAGCATAACAAAGCATGACAAGCTCCTTCATGAGGCTTCCCATAATTTTTACACTCATGATGTCTCTGTCCTCTAGGCCTTGAATCGGTGTGCTTTAATTTTTAGTTGTTGGTTGGGGTGGAGCTGGTGTTTGCCTTTTTTCCTTTTGTTGAGTTTCCAACTTAATATATGTAACGACCCAAAAATCACGACTAAAAATTTATTTTAAAACATTACTAAAACCATATTTATAAAACTGTAAGTCATAACATAATTTTCGAGTATTAATTCAAAACATAATCTCATTATCAGAGTAAAACATTCCCAGGCTAACTGACTATGGTGTGTGCACTGCAACCTCTCCGAGCTCCTCTTTTGAAAACTGAGTACCTGAAACCAAAACTAAAAACCGTAAGCACGAAGCTTATTGAGCTCCCCCAAACTACCACATACCATACAATAACATATAAAGCACATATTGGGCCTTGCCCACTGCATCGGACCGAAGTCCAGAAACTGCATCGGACCGAAGTCTTGAACTAACCAAGGCCTTTCCCTCTGCATCGGACCGAAGTCCGGAACTACTGAGGCCTTGCCTCCTGCATCGGACCAAAGTCCAGAACTGCATCGGACCGAAGTCCGGAACTACTGAGGCCTTGCCTCCTGCATCGGACCAAAGTGCAGAAACTGCATCGGACCGGAGTCCGGAACTAACCAGGGCCTTGCCCTCTGCATCGGACCGAAGTCCGGAACTATTGAGGCCTTGCCTCTTGCATCGGACCGATGTCCGGAACTGCATCGGATCGAAGTCCGGAACTACTGAGGCCTTGCCTCCTGCATCGGACCGAAGTCCAGGACTAACTGCATCGGACCGAAGTCCGGAACTGACTGCATCGGACAGAAGTCTGGAACTACTGAACATAGCATAGCATAAACATATCAACTAACACAACAACATATACTGCATGCTGCTGCGGGCCATAACCCGGAACACATAACACGCAAACCTGTCTGAGCCATGAAGGCATCAAACATACTAACTACTGCATCATACCGAAGTCTGGAAACTACAACTAATTGAACAGGCCGGCATTGTGGCCTTAGACCCGTTCCTACTGGAAAGAAACTCACCTGCACTGGCCAAACTCGTTGATGATCCCACTAGCTGCTGCCCGACAACTCACTGAACTCCTGCTCCACTAGCTCCCCGAGCTATCAATATCAATGCAATACTTACTCTAACTGATCCCCAAAATACAACCAAATCAACTCTGGCCAAAGTCAAAGTCCTGGTCAAAGTCAGCCTTCCAGGTCAACCCTACTCGCCGAGTCCACGCTGAGTTCATATGCTTAGGGTCCTTCTATTCGCGAATCGACTCGCCGAGTCAGTCCATGACTCGCCGAGTCCAACAATTTCCGAGTCCTGTCCTGCCAACTCGCTGAGTCTCCACCCGACTCACTGATTCGAGTCTCAACTCGAAGGGTTTGGGGGGTTTCGCGACCTGACTCGCCGAGTCCAAGGCAATCTTCAACCAACTCGCCGAGTTCATGCCCAACTTCATCCAACTCGACGAGTTGTTCATCCCACTCGTCGAGTTCCTCCTCATCTTCATGCTGCTCGCCGAGTCCACTCAAAGGACTCGCCGAGTCCATTCAGATCTACATACATGCAGAGGACTTTTGAGTCATGCATGGACTCCAAACTGTAGATCTACCCTTCCCAATCCTATTCCTCACGTAAAGTTGCAAACTTTACGTGTAGAGATGGAGATCTAGGCGAAATATACCATAAACTAGTGTTTAAGGCAAAGAGGCTCCACAATCAACTCAAGGGCTGAAACTTTATGCTTCTCTAAACCATAATATGCTTGGATCTGAAGTGGCAACTCCAGACCCGGCTTCTAACTCGAGTAGACAACTAATCATGGCTAAAAAGCCCCAAAACTCACCACCAAAATAGATCTAAAGGAAGGGAAACAACTTAATACCTTCAAATGCTCAGAAATATCTTCCCAATCCCAGATCTATAGCCCCCTCCTTGCACCTTGAAGCTCCTTCTTCCTTCTCCAAGCTTTAATGCACTCTTCAAGGAAACAATTGGCTCAATCAATGGATATGGCGGCTAGGGTTCGGCATTCTGGGCTAAAGAGGCAGTAAAGGAACCCTAGGGAAGAGAATGAGGCACTTAAATAGGCTCCAAGTCCCGAATTTAGGGTTTTCCTCATACATACCAGACTCGCCGAGTCTCCTTGGTCGACTCGCCGAGTCGGTCACTTACTCCTCGGCCCGGATCCCACTCAGACTCGCCAAGTCCCTCCTTAAAGTTAGGGTTTCCTTTCCTTTCTTGGCCTTCAAAACTTTGGGTGTTACAATATATCTTCTTTTGGCATGCTCATGCATCTCTACTGAGGTCTTGTATCGATTGTTTAACACAAACTCTCTGATATCGGTCTTGAGTATGCTTAGGTATCGGGACATTTGGGGTTTCAACTCTGCCCTACTGTCAATTGGTTATCCTTAAATTTGTAAGTACTAGAGCTTATAATGTGCCTGTTGGGTTCAGAAAACGATAGTTGGCATTTATTTGGCCCATCTGGTTACAGTGGAAACATATACGCATTCGAGGTGCTCTGTACTTACAGTCACTACTGTAATGTCCCTCCTTGCTACAGTGAAGCATAACAAAGCACGCCAAGCTCTTTCCTGAGGCTTTCCACACTTGTTACACTCATGATTTCGTTGTCCTCCATGCCTTGAATCGGTGTGCTTGAATTTCTTAGTTGTTCATTGGGGTAGAGTTCGTGTCTTCCTCTATTCCTTTTGTTGAGTTTCCAACTCAACATCTCTTCTTCTGGCATGCTCCTACATCTCTACCAATGTCTTGTATCGATTGTTTAACACAAACTCTCTCATATCGGTCTTGAGTATGCTCAGATACCGAGACATTTACACATGTTCTAAGGACGAATATTTTGGGCAGATTACGGCCCTTTCTGTGAACATCTTGGTGATCTCAATCAATGACTCGATATTTTGATTAAGCGATAAGTATTTCTGAGCTAGTCGATCCCTCTCTACCAGTGTAACATACTCTTCCCTTAACTTTTCCACAAACTTTTCCCATGTCAATTTGCTCTTCTAAGCAGGTAAATAGTCCTTCGTCAAAAAGTTCCACCAGTCTTTCACCCCATGGCAGAGAAGATTTTGCGCATACATAAAATTAGGTTGGCTGGGCAAGCACAAGTGTAGAAGAATCCTTCTACGTCGGAGATCCATATCATTAAAACGATTGGATCCCTGGCCCCTTCAAACTCTAGGGGTTTGGTGTTATTGAGCTCCCTATAAGACATTTCTCTATCTCTAGTTGGGGTTGCAGCAGCAACGACAGAAGTAGCTGCTGCAGAGACGGTGCTAGCTACGACAACATACCGTTCATCAAACATGGTGATTAGTTCGGTCTTGATAGATCTATACATATCTAGAATCATTTCTCTTACGACTGTTGATACTGCTACTTCTATCCAATCGTAAAAGTCAGTCTCGCTTGGTCCTCATCCTTCTGATCCAGAACCCAAACTGCTTCTTCTCGTGATCATTACGATTCAGATGGCGTAAACGGAATGGATTAATATGAATCAAACTAATTCTAAAGGGATATTCAAATCCTCTCCAATTCCTTAGCAACTTTGTGGATTTTCTTGATTCCTATATGGATCCTATACTTCTGGTAGTACAAGCCCATACTACATTCCACACTTATCCATACTAGATCCAAGAACTGGTCCAATGTTTCTAAGTCACTACACTCTGCTATTAGAAGGTATTTTCACACACACAGTGTTTCAAACACCCATTTATTTCTTTTCTAACTTCACTTCGTTTTTACATCTCTACCAATGAACCTATCTTACGAATATATGCCCTATCAAGCTTATTTAAACTTCCTAGACTATTTTTGTAGTCTTCCTTTCCACTTATCTCTTCTGTTAGCCAAGGAAGAGCTTATACTAATACTAACTAATTATCGAACGAATACAATTGCATGCCTCTAAAATCAAACAGTATGTCGACTGAAAGATCCGACACGACGACGGTCAGACTCAAATGAGAGCTGCACAATAGCACCAAATCAGGAAATCAATAACTATTTAATTTCAGAAGCATGCAACCTAACATACTTGTCCAATAATTAATTAATATCAATATAAGTTCTTAGTAGTAAATAACAAGCCAATCCCTAAGCTATAAGGCATTTTAAGTATCAAGCAATTTTAACTAGAAATTTTTAAAAAGATTCATAGCCTAAATACTAACATGCATTTTTAACTATTCATATATCAGTAAGCATAACAAATATGAATATTTTGGGAATCACTTTCCTTTATGAGCTTTGGATGATTATACGCATCATATTCTTTACGTTTTGTATTATTCTTTGTATGAAAAAGATTTATTAATTACTTAGATCCTTAGTTTCAATCTGGAATCACATAATTTTTTCATCCAGTTCGCTCAAACCAGAGCTCTCACAAACCAATGCAGCACATGAAAAAAATTTCATTTTTATTTATTCAAAACATTCAATTACATCAGAGTATAGTTTAAATTATATGGAAACGTGATTGCGAATACACGTGTGTACAGTCGAACCTTGCCCTTCTCACAAACCAATGCAGCACATGAAAAATATTTATCAACAACTGGGTAAACGTTAGGTTTAGTGAGTTCCCCCAATATATGTTGGGACATGATATGTGGTTTATACTTTACTTTACATAGCTTTTAGAGTTCTCGGTCTAGGACCAAAAACACCATGAATTCGATGGTGTTTGGACCGAAATCTTTAAGTGATTTCGGTTGGGCTTTGGGCTTTGAGCTGGGACTTTGTAATTAGGTCTGGGTATATATATGTATTGTTTAAGCCGTGTTTAGAGTTAGTCATTCTAGTAGTTTATTTCAAGATTTGAGAGAGTCAGAGAGAACCGAAACACATAGAGAGTCTTATGTACTAGACTATTGATTAATATAGTGTGCATTGAAGATTCAACATTGTGTTCTTATTTCATATTTACGTTTTGTGTCATTCACTTGATTGGGATTCCACACCAATGTAGTGATTTTGATTGATGCCTAGATCGTGGTTTTACAATTAGTATCAGAGCAAGGATTAGTATCAACCGATTTGGCACCGTTTCTTGAAGTTTCTTTTGGTGTTTTTTGAGTTTTTTTTTGATGAAAATAATTGTTGCTGTTCTTCGTGTTCATCATTTTTTTAGTGTTCTTCACTAATTTTGGAGGATATTGCGTTAGAGATCGTTTTTGGTAAATTACCAAATTTGGGATTCATTGGATAAGGAAACACTATCAAAACCTTGATTTCGGTTAGCTTTTAGTGTTCTCAGCAGCTGAATAACGTTCTCAGTAAGAAGATATAGGGTTCTCGGCTTGGAAGAGTTCTCAGCCAAGATATATCGTTCACGTTTAACTGTTTTCGGTTAGGCTTTTCGGTCAATGAGTTGAGCTTCAAGGTTCTCGGTCAATAGGGTGTTGACTATTGGTGTTTTCGGCTACAGAGCATTTATTTTTGGTCTTCAATCAAAATCAAATTGTACAATCAGATTTTTACCGTTGGTAAATAATGAGCTCTTACAATAGTTCAATCACCACTTTCAATACCAAGGAGGTAAGTGAAACCTCATGCTCTTAGTCCTATAAAGATAAAATAAAATAATACCGTGAACAAAATGAGTTATTAGTTAGAGATGTTTTTTATCTTAAAAATTAAATCTATGAAATTAAGAAAGTAAAAAAGCCTCTTAAACAAAAGCTAGATGCTCAAAATAAAGATCTAATTAGGATTAAGGAGGAATATACCATTAAAAGTCTTCACCGTCGTTATTGTCACAACTGGAAATTTTGAGCCATGTAATCTATACATTCAAGTTGATGTGAATCAAAAATTTCAATCAAATACATTATACAAGTAATACAAGTAGCCATCAAACAATTGGAAAGCCCTAGAAGTTCTTGTTTAAGTCCATTTTGGACTAGAACTCCCTTATTGGATCCAAATGGACCAATAAGCTTCCAATTAGACTATCATGGGCTTAGAACCCTAATTGGGCTCTATTTGGAACCACACTAATTTATTTCAACATTATGGGCCATGTTGGGCCTATAATGAAATGAATTGAAAGCTTTGAGCCATGAATAACCTAAACTAGTCCAATAAAAATATAAAAATCATACTACATTCTTTTAAGCATAAAACACACTCTAACTACCTCAAATATTGGGCTTAAGGGCAAAAAGCCCAAAAATCCTTTTTTCTCTTCTCATTCTCGGCCCAAGGCCCAAACCCAAAGAGAAATGGAAGTGTTGACTTTTGGATGCCACCTCACTATTACCCATAGGACTTCCATGCATTATTTCTCATTCTTCCATGCAAATCACTTCAAGATCACATCTCTTCTTCTCTCCTCTCTCACTCTCGGCCACTAGCACACACACACACACCACAAAAATCTCTCAAACTCTCTCAAGAACACTCAAGAACTCTCCTCCCTCCCCTCTCCAAAAATCTCGAAAATTAGGAGCTTTCAAGAGGATCTTGCAAGTTAATCATCATTTAAGGTAAGGTTATACTTGGATCCATGGTTTAGATTCTTTTTGTTATCAAAATCCTTTCCTAATCTATGCAAAAATCGTGATCTTGCACCCTAGAACCATCTCAAACTCGAGATCTACCAAGGAAAGGTGCTAAGGCCAAAAATCATCAAGTTTTCCTCCATCTTTTCTTCCAAAAACCGAAACCACACCCAAGGTGAGCTTCATACCCCCTATTTTCTGTTTTTATGAGTTTTGTGGGGGGGGGGGGGGGGAATACAAGTGAAAGTGTAGATCTATATGTGGTTTGTATGCCTTGTATGATTTCCATGCTTATATGTATGCTTTTGTGTGTTATAATGTTGGATCTAGCCATAATACCCCTCAAAACCGAGATATATCTTGTGAAAAATGATTTTTGCTTCAAATATAATTCTACATACAAAGTGTTTAAAGAAAAATGGTTAAATGGTTTAGTAACAATTTTCTTTGGATTAAAAACACAAATTTTGGGCCTAAAATGTGAAAAATACAAAATTAAGGGTCCAAATTGGCATATCACGAATTCTACTGGATGAAGTGTGCCAAAACAGTTTCCATAAATCAATTTCTGGAAATATACTCATTTAGGGGATTAAAAACATAAATTCCAAGCTTAATGGGCTAAAATGACATTTTTGGCCCAATGAGGCCCATTATGCGAATTTTTCTGTTTTGGAGGGCCAAAACTGTGATTTTCTGTAAAACAGTGGACTATAAGTGTTCCAAATCCTTTTCAAAGGTTTAAAATGCTTTTTAAATTTAAAAAGGACCAAAGTTGCAAAAATTTTCCAATTTGGGCCAAAATTGTCAAAGTTGCGAAAAGAAGGGATTAAAACCGAGAAAACTGCATTTTCAGGGACTTAAACTGTTTTCTATGAAAAATATGCTGAAAAATATTAATTTCAATAATTTTTGGTGTTAAAATGTCAAGAAAATTTGTTTAAGGACCAAACCGGGAAGTATTAAATAATAGGGTTAAAAATGTAAATTTTACAAATAATGAGGGGCTGAAAACAGAAATATTTCAAGGCTAATTCAATATACACAATTTGATTAAATAATGGCACCGCGACTATCGACGAAATACAACACATTACAATACCAAAAGTCGTTGTTAAACGAATTGGCTCGGTCTCGAGCCAATAGAAATCTACAACTACTAACTCTACGACACTACGATTCATACAAGTAACGTTTGGGAACTTAGCTTACATACGAGTGTGCACAGACGTCTACGCACCATCTTCGGGCCCCAAAAGTGTAAAATCTTGCTTGTTGGGCCTAGCTAGCCCAATGACCTGATCTTAAGGCCCGAAGACGCATATTTTCTACGAAGTGTTGAGTTTCACCGACTTGGCACAACGTAGAGGGACTTTCAATGGCTTGTATACCACTGGTCCCCAAGGGTCCTTGGTATTGCTAGAAAAGTCTGCATATTTTACGAGGCGGGTCGGGGAACCCTCGCACGCATATTATCCCCAACCGATTAATAGAGTTATCGAGGCCTTCGTGTCCTCTTACTCTTCGGATGTGGGACGACACATAGTCAGGGCGGCTGGATAACGTGATTAGTGCGAACGACGCCTTCGGGATCGTTGGTATTGCTATGAACTGGGCGTTTGTGTAATGCGGGTTTGTAGTAAATAATCATGCTCAAAAATAATCCAACGTCGCCTGGGAATGACACTCCTATCTTTGTAATGGTTTCAACGCAACTTAACGGTTTTCAAAGGATTAGGAAAACATCGGGTTTTCCTAGGTTTTTCAAACATATCGGATTCGAAATGCATATAATTTTTAATAAACAATTTTCTCAAGTATAGAAACAAACAGGCATACCTATGGATCTTCACAAACATTTTCGAAAGTTTTTCATTTCAGAAAATATCGGATTTTCTGGTAGTTTTCAAACAAAACAAACATTGGATTTCAAACATTACTTATGAACTCACCAACATTTCATATGTTGACGTTTTTCAAAATACTTGTATTCTCAGGGAACCAGTGAATCAAGGGAAATCATATTCAGTGACGGTTGCAGTTTATTTTTGTATGAATTGAACAATTTAATTTTTGGGAATGTAATGTTTAACCAATGAATTTCATGTAAACGCTACTGGTTGTACTGTATTGATGAATGGTGACGAATGTTGTTATGCTTCATATATATTCAATGTTATGGTATACAATTGAGTCACGACAGCCCCCGGACGTTTCCGCCGTCTGGTTCGGGGGTGTGACAGGTTGGTATCAGAGCTTTGTTTATAGTGAACTAGCATGTCGAGCCATATATTGATATGCAACTATAAACCAAAAAGAGGGACTAACATAACTCTGAACAAAACAAGTAAATAAAACACACTTGCTTGCATTAGGGATAAGAATCTAACACCGAATCAAACAACAATAACACTGGTATCTCGGTTAATTCGGGACTGTTCTTAGTGATACCAAGGAGTGAATGTAGCCTGATCAACTACATTCTCTCCAAGGTAAAACTAACACACGTCTTGATGAGATCGGGATAGCCAGGGAACCTAAAACTATACCCTTTATCACCCAAAAAGAGAATGTTTGCTTAGTCTGTATAATAGTCATAGTACCCTAGGAATAATGTTAGCATATTCGCGTACTCGCGCAGACAGCATGGCTGGTTTTCATCACCCTGAAGACCCCTACTTCCCTAATCAGGGAAACAACGGGTGGCTAGAGGAGGAGGAGGAGCCTGAGGAGGAGCAGCAGGGTATCCAGTTTCATCAGGCCTTAGTAGCTCACGGGATGCTTGTGGATGAGCCAGGAGAGAATCTAGGTGAAGCACACGATGTCAGACCCGACGAATACGTAGACACTGACTACGAGTTTGGAGGAGTTGACAGTGACGACGAGGAAGGACAGGCTGGGGACCAGGACCCCATCCCGCCATGCGAGGACGAGGCACAACCAGACCACCCCGCTCCACCAGCAAACCTCCCAAGAGAGAACCGTTCCCTCGAAGCTGAGATCGCCGCACTGCGACAACAGCTGTATGCTATGGAGGCTCGGGCAGTGCAAGCAGAGCATGAGGGGGATGAGGTTATAGGAGACATGGCAGAGATGGCGCAGCTACTGGCACAACATTTCGGCATATGACTTCGGCACCACCTCCTGACGCAGCTCATCGCGGTTAGGGATAGACTTATCATAGTAGGATATTAGGAACTATGTTATGTACTCCGGCTCTATGTTTAAGTGACTACACTACTCATGGAGCCGTTATGCTGTCGGATTAGTGTTACTTATGTATGCTCTTACGAGCAAATTTTCTTGTACTAAACACGGATAATATTAATAAACTTTTGTGTGTTTTGCTATGATATTCTCAGTTGTTATGTGTTGAGACGTTATGATTATATGCTCGACGGTAGTAATGTTTAGGTTCGTATCATACACCTAGTTAGTAGGGTTGCAACCTCACAGAAACCGCGTACACTCAACATCTTTCCGTTTCATGACAGAAAGATGCCTCGCCCAGCTACTCGCGGAAATCCCGAACCAACCCCACCAGAAGTTGACTCCACTGCTTTCCAGGCAGCCGTGTCTGCTGCGGTCACAGCAGCTATGGCACAACTTCACCGAGGGAACAACGGAGGAGGTAACGGGCAAGGATCCGGAAGTTCGAACAACGGGACGAACCAAGGACTCATTAAAACGTTCACCTACAAGGATTTTGCGAACGCTAAACCCCAAACTTTCAACGGCACTGGAGGAGTGATCGCTCTAAAGCGATGGATCGAGAAGGTAGAGTCGGTATTCGAGATATGCGAGTGCCCCGAGCAGATGAAGGTGAAGTTCACGGCCTGCACTTTCGTGGACCAAGCACTCACTTGGTGGAATGGTCACGTAGAAGCTATGACACTCCCCGTAGCCAACTCTATTCCCTGGGCAGAAATGAAAGAGATGTTGACGGCTGAGTACTGCCCCCGAGGCGAAATACAGAAGATAGAGCAGGAACTATGGAATCTCACGGTGCAGAATGGGAATATCGATGCTTACATATCGAGATTCAGTGAACTATCTCTGTTGTGCCCGGGTATGATCACATCAGAGGGAAAGAAGATCGAACGATTCATCTGGGGACTGACATCCCCCATTCAAGGGAATGTGATAGCTGTGAACCCTGAAACGTTTGACAGTGCAAAGAGATTGGCAAAGAGGCTATACGACCATAACCACAAAAGGGCGAGAAACCGGTAGAGAATGAGAAAAAGAAGGAGAGTGATGGTAAGAAAGGGTGGAACAACAAGAGGAAGGGGCGTCAGGGCCCCGAGACCTCTAAAAAGCAGCAAACGGTGGCAGTTAACGCTGTCACTGCGCCGGTTCCAGTCACATCACATGCTCCAGCCTCAGCTGTTTCAAATGCTTCAAGACCCTATTCCGGTAATTCTCCCAAGTGCAATAAGTGCGGGTTCCATCACCATGGAGAATGCAAGGAGTTCCATTGCACCAGTTGCAACCGAAGGGGACACACTGCAAGGTTCTACAGGACTTATCCTTCTCAGAACCAGAGTCAGGGAAACAACCAGAACAACAACAACCCCCGCAATAACATCAACACCAATACCGGCGGCAACAACGCAGGGCCTAGCCACACCTGTTTTGGGTGTGGAAGGACGGGGCATTTCCGTCGAGATTGCCCCAACAACAACAACAACAACAACAACAACAACTCAGGAAACAGAGGAGCAGGAAGAATGCTGACTATGGGTCAGAGTGATGCAGTTCAAGACTCCGCAGTTGTGACCGGTATGTTTCTCCTAAACCACACTTATGCATGCATCTTATTTGATACCGGAGCGGAGCGAAGTTTCGTAAGCGAGAAGTTTAAACATTTATTAAAACAACAACCCCAGAAGCTAAATGAAACCTATACGGTGGAAATGGCCAATGGGAAAACCGAATCCACTAGGGAGATCTACATCGGATGTACCCTAACCCTCAACCAACACGTTTTACGAATAGATTTGATGCCAGTATCAATTAGGAGTTTCGATGTGATTATCGGCATGGATTGGTTAAGCCCCCACCATGCTGAGATTATGTGCCATGAGAAGGCCATTCGCCTTCGTCTCCCAAATCACGAAACCCTAGTAATTTACGGGGATAAACCCAGTACGAATCTTCGTCTCATTCGTGCATCCAAGCACAAAAACACTTGCGAAAGAACAATTTGGCGTTCTTGGCTCACATAGTGGACAAGACCAAAGAAGAAACTAACATCCAAGACATTCCAGTAGCGTGTGAGTTTCCGGACGTGTTTCCCGAAGATCTTCTAGGAGTACCCCCAGAGAGACAGGTTGAGTTCCGAATCGACCTAGTTCCAGGAGCAACTCCTCTCGCTAAATCACCATATCGGTTGGCACCTGCTGAAATGCAGGAATTGTCCAGCCAACTCAGTGAGCTTCTGGACAAGGGATTTATCCGACCTAGCTACTCGCCATGGGGAGCTCCGGTGCTCTTTGTCAAAAAGAAGGACGGATCTTTCAGAATGTGCATCGATTACAGAGAGTTAAATAAACTCACTGTCAAAAACCGCTACCCACTCCCACGAATCGATGATCTATTCGACCAGCTCCAAGGAGCTAGTTATTTTTCTAAAATAGATTTACGGTCCGGGTACCATCAACTCAAGGTCCGAGAAGAAGATATTCCTAAAACCGCTTTCCGAACCCGCTATGGACATTATGAATTCGTCGTAATGCCCTTCGGTCTAACAAATGCACCCGCCGCATTTATGGACCTAATGAACCGAATCTGTCGACCGTTCTTGGACAACTTCGTCATTGTGTTTATCGATGACATCCTCGTCTATTCTCGAAGCAAAGAGGAGCATGGCCAACATCTCCGACAAGTCCTAGAGACGCTGCGATCGGAAAAGCTTTACGCCAAACTCTCTAAGTGTGAGTTTTGGGTACGGAGCGTGAATTTTCTAGGTCACGTAGTTAGTCAAGACGGAATTCATGTGGATCCCTCTAAGGTCAAAGCTGTGGAAGGATGGGCAACTCCGACTACGCCCACAGAAATTCGTCAGTTCTTAGGCCTAGCAGGCTACTATAGGAGATTCGTCCAAAACTTCTCTAAGATCGCCAAGCCGCTTACTTTGCTTACGCAAAAGAGCGTGCCATTCAAGTGGACAGACCGACAAGAGATTGCGTTTCGAACCTTGAAGCAAGCTCTTTGTAGTGCTCCTGTGCTATCTCTACCCGAAGGAACGGAAGATTTTGTAGTCTACTGTGACGCATCGAATCAAGGCCTAGGTTGCGTTCTCATGCAACGTGGAAGAGTGATAGCATATGCGTCCCGCCAACTAAAGACGCACGAAGTAAATTACACGACCCATGACCTAGAACTGGGAGCCGTGGTCTTCGCTCTGAAAATTTGGAGGCACTACCTGTACGGCACAAAGTGCACCATCGTTACGGACCACAAGAGTCTCCAGCACATCTTGAATCAGAAGGAGCTGAACATGAGACAACGAAGATGGGTGGAATTGTTAAACGACTACGAATGCGAGATCAAGTACCATCCAGGCAAGGCCAACGTGGTAGCTGACGCATTAAGTCGGAAGGAGTACACAAATCGTCGTACGAAAACGCACTCGATAACCATTCAGTCTCATCTGGCCACTCAAATTGCATCAGTCCAGGCAGAGGCTATGAAAGCGGAAAATAGAACTAGCGAGGCATTACGCGGAATGGAGAAGAACCTAGAAGTCAAGGAGAATGGGGTATACTACTTCATGAACCGTATTTGGGTTCCAAAAATCGGAGGATTTAGGGAGACCGTTATGAAGGAAGCCCACAAGACACGATACTCCATTCATCCCGGTTCAGACAAGATGTATTTGGACATCAAGCAACACTATTGGTGGCCTAGCATGAAGGCGGAAATCGCGACTTATGTTGGTAAGTGCCTTACGTGCGCCAAAGTAAAAGTGGAGTACCAGAAACCTTCCGGATTGTTACAGCAACCGGCAATCCCTGAGTGGAAATGGGAGGGGATTTCTATGGACTTCGTGACCAAGCTGCCCAAGACGTCGGACGGACTGGACACCATATGGGTAATAATCAACCGACTGACGAAATCTGCCCATTTCCTACCAATCAAAGAGTCCTACAAGATGGAGAGACTGACGCGGTTGTACCTACGAGAAATCGTAAGACTCCATGGAGTGCCAAAATCTATCATCTCGGATAGGGACAGTAGGTTCACGTCGCGGTTCTGGCAATCACTCCACAAAGCAATGGGAACTCATCTCGATATGAGCACCGTGTATCACCCACAAACGGACGGTCAAAGCGAACGAACCATTCAGACGCTTGAAGACATGCTTCGTGCATGTGTAATAGACTTCGGAAAGTCTTGGGATACCCACCTGCTGTTGATTGAATTCTCATATAACAATAGTTATCATTCGAGCATCAAGGTGGCCCCTTTCGAAGCACTGTACGGGCGTAAATGTAGATCACCGTTATGTTGGGCTGAAGTAGGTGACACCCAGCTAGCAAGAACGCATACGTCGGACAGGGCACTAACAGGACCGGAGATTATTCGCGAAACCACAGAGAAGATCGTTCAGATCAGAGCTCGATTGCAAGCGTCGCGTGACAGACAAAAGAGCTACGCTGATAAACGGCGAAAACCCTTAGAATTCCAGGTCGGTGATCGAGTATTGTTGAAAGTCTCACTTTGGAAAGGGGTTATACGTTTCGGAAAATGGGGAAAGCTGAACCCGCGATACATTGGACCTTTCGAAATCGTTGCCCGAATAGGCCCGGTAGCCTACAGACTACGACTACCCGCGGAGCTAAACGGTGTACACCCCGTGTTTCATGTCTCTAATCTGAAAAAGTGCCTATCAGATGAAACCCTTGTCATTCCTCTTGACGAAATCGAAATCAATGAGAATCTCCTGTTCGTCGAAGAACCAATCGAAATCATGGACAGGGAGGTGAAGCGTACTAAGCAGAGCCGCATCCCGATCGTGAAGGTACGGTGGAACGCAAAGCGTGGGCCAGAATTCACATGGGAACGCGAAGATCAAATGAAGCAGAAGTACCCTCACCTATTCTAGCATTCTCAAATCTAGCTTTCAAACAGAATTTCGGGACGAAATTCCCTCTAACGGGGGGATGATGTCACAACTGGAAATTTTGAGCCATGTAATCTATACATTCAAGTTGATGTGAATCAAAAACTTCAATCAAATACATTATACAAGTAATACAAGTAGCCATCAAACAATTGGAAAGCCCTAGAAGTTCTTGTTTAAGTCCATTTTGGACTAGAACTCCCTTATTGGATCCAAATGGACCAATAAGCTTCCAATTAGACTATCATGGGCTTAGAAACCTAATTGGGCTCTATTTGGAACCACACTAATTTATTTCAACATTATGGGCCATGTTGGGCCTATAATGAAATGAATTGAAAGCTTTGAGCCATGAATAACCTAAACTAGTCCAATAAAAATATAAAAATCATACTACATTCTTTTAAGCATAAAACACACTCTAACTACCTCAAATATTGGGCTTAAGGGCAAAAAGCCCAAAAATCCTTTTTTTCTCTTCTCATTCTCGGCCCAAGGCCCAAACCCAAAGAGAAATGGAAGTGTTGACTTTTGGATGCCACCTCACTATTACCCATAGGACTTCCATGCATTATTTCTCATTCTTCCACGCAAATCACTTCAAGATCACATCTCTTCTTCTCTCCTCTCTCACTCTCGGCCACTAGCACACACACACACACACCGCAAAAATCTCTCAAACTCTCTCAAGAACACTCAAGAACTCTCCTCCCTCCCCTCTCCAAAAATCTTGAAAATTAGGAGCTTTCAAGAGGATCTTGCAAGTTAATCATCATTTAAGGTAAGGTTATACTTGGATCCATGGTTTAGATTCTTTTTGTTATCAAAATCCTTTCCTAATCTATGCAAAAATCGTGATCTTGCACCCTAGAACCATCTCAAACTCGAGATCTACCAAGGAAAGGTGCTAAGGCCAAAAATCATCAAGTTTTCCTCCATCTTTTCTTCCAAAAACCGAAACCACACCCAAGGTGAGCTTCATACCCCCTATTTTCTGTTTTTATGAGTTTTGTGGGGGGGGGGGGGGGGGAATACAAGTGAAAGTGTAGATCTATATGTGTTTTGTATGCCTTGTATGATTTCCATGCTTATATGTATGCTTTTGTGTGTTATAATGTTGGATCTAGCCATAATACCCCTCAAAACCGAGATATATCTTGTGAAAAATGATTTTTGCTTCAAATATAATTCTACATACAAAGTGTTTAAAGAAAAATGGTTAAATGGTTTAGTAACAATTTTCTTTGGATTAAAAACACAAATTTTGGGCCTAAAATGTGAAAAATACAAAATTAAGGGTCCAAATTGGCATATCACGAATTCTACTGGATGAAGTGTGCCAAAACAGTTTCCATAAATCAATTTCTGGAAATATACTCATTTAGGGGATTAAAAACATAAATTCCAAGCTTAATGGGCTAAAAATGACATTTTTGGCCCAATGAGGCCCATTATGCGAATTTTTCTGTTTTGGAGGGCCAAAACTGTGATTTTCTGTAAAACAGTGGACTATAAGTGTTCCAAATCCTTTTCAAAGGTTTAAAATGCTTTTTAAATTTAAAAAGGACCAAAGTTGCAAAAATTTTCCAATTTGGGCCAAAATTGTCAAAGTTGCGAAAAGAAGGGATTAAAACCGAGAAAACTGCATTTTCAGGGACTTAAACTGTTTTCTATGAAAAATATGCTGAAAAATATTAATTTCAATAATTTTTGGTGTTAAAATGTCAAGAAAATTTGTTTAAGGACCAAACCGGGAAGTATTAAATAATAGGGTTAAAAATGTAAATTTTACAAATAATGAGGGGCTGAAAACAGAAATATTTCAAGGCTAATTCAATATACACAATTTGATTAAATAATGGCACCGCGACTATCGACGAAATACAACACATTACAATACCAAAAGTCGTTGTTAAACGAATTGGCTCGGTCTCGAGCCAATAGAAATCTACAACTACTAACTCTACGACACTACGATTCATACAAATAACGTTTGGGAACTTAGCTTACATACGAGTGTGCACAGACGTCTACGCACCATCTTCGGGCCCCAAAAGTGTAAAATCTTGCTTGTTGGGCCTAGCTAGCCCAATGACCTGATCTTAAGGCCCGAAGACGCATATTTTCTACGAAGTGTTGAGTTTCACCGACTTGGCACAACGTAGAGGGACTTTCAATGGCTTGTATACCACTGGTCCCCAAGGGTCCTTGGTATTGCTAGAAAAGTCTGCATATTTTACGAGGCGGGTCGGGGACCCCTCGCACGCATATTATCCCCAACCGATTAATAGAGTTATCGAGGCCTTCGTGTCCTCTTACTCTTCGGATGTGGGACGACACATAGTCAGGGCGGCTGGATAACGTGATTAGTGCGAACGACGCCTTCGGGATCGTTAGTATTGCTATGAACTAGGCGTTTGTGTAATGCGGGTTTGTAGTAAATAATCATGCTCAAAAATAATCCAACGTCGCCTGGGAATGACACTCCTATCTTTGTAATGGTTTCAACGCAACTTAACGGTTTTCAAAGGATTAGGAAAACATCGGGTTTTCCTAGGTTTTTCAAACATATCGGATTCGAAATGCATATAATTTTTAATAAACAATTTTCTCAAGTATAGAAACAAACAGGCATACCTATGGATCTTCACAAACATTTTCGAAAGTTTTTCATTTCAGAAAATATCGGATTTTCTGGTAGTTTTCAAACAAAACAAACATTGGATTTCAAACATTACTTATGAACTCACCAACATTTCATATGTTGACGTTTTTCAAAATACTTGTATTCTCAGGGAACCAGTGAATCAAGGGAAATCATATTCAGTGACGGTTGCAGTTTATTTTTGTATGAATTGAACAATTTAATTTTTGGGAATGTAATGTTTAACCAATGAATTTCATGTAAACGCTACTGGTTGTACTGTATTGATGAATGGTGACGAATGTTGTTATGCTTCATATATATTCAATGTTAAGGTATACAATTGAGTCACGACAGCCCCCGGACGTTTCCGCCGTCTGGTTCGGGGGTGTGACAGTTATGCTAAAGAGGAAATTGCTAAATTAATTGTTGAACTTGATGCATTAAAAGCCAAATTTAAAGATGCTGAATTTAACTTTAAGAAATTTGATGTGTCAAGTGAGATAGTTGAATCTATGATAGAAAAACAATTGAAATGGAAAGATAACAAGAAAAATGGCATAGGGTATCATAGTGTTCCACCTCCTTTTAGTGATAACTATGTTTCTGCCTCTGAGACTATATAAATAGAAAAACCTGCCCAACATGGCTAGCCCCCTATATCAATTTCAATTAAGACTGAACAATTTGGCCCCACTAAAAGAGTTGAGGTGAACGATACTGATGTCTCTACCTCATGTGCAGATCAAGTATTAGTGGAAGATGAGGACAAGGAGGACATTAATAATGCTAACTCTATTAAAAACCTTTCAAAGACTAAGATTTCTTTTTATTCTATTTCAAATAATTGTGTGAACAAAGGTATTAAAAATGCTGCTTCAGATTCTTTTAAAAAATGTGGTGATGTTGCTTTTAATTCAAATTCAAATAGTCCTGTTTTTGAAAACTTTAAGCCACGTAAAGTTGTGAAAGAGTCTGATAAAATGTAAATGTGTGTGTGGAAATTTTTTGAAACAAGACTCTTTTGGGCCAGGACCAAGCTCCAATAACACTTTCTTGAAAAGACAGACTTTTATTAATTGTGGGACTCCAGGGGAAATTGTTAGAAACTGTCCACATCATTCGTATGCTCATTTCTCTGAATTCGGATGGACGAACGTGCCAAGGGGAAGATCTTCCAAAAGAAATCCTTTGAGGTCACATCCCCGTAATAAGAATTTGAATGAGTACAAAGCCAAGAATCAGGCCTTCAAGGACAAAACGAAAACTAACTCGAGATATGGCTCAACCAAACCAAATCATCTGAGGTCAAATTCATCTCAAGGGTCATCCTCTAGCTCACACTTACAATACAAGCCTAAATCAAAAGTAGTTCGATTTCAAAATCAAGTGTTGAAGCACCCATTAGTTTAAACATTAAAATGCTTAAACCTAATTACCAATGGGTTCCCAAAGGTCACATTTCAAAATCTTCCTAAAGTCCTGTAACTTCTTTATGTTCATTATTTGATAAACATGATATGACTTGGGAATGCATATCATTCGTAGATGGCAAAGGTCAACCCAATTTAAAATGGGATGGGTTCCCAAAATCAATTAATCCCACACTTTGTGCTCGAGAAGCTATGGAAGAATATCATCAGACTTCGGTATGTTGATAGTGGTTGTTCCAGGCACATGATAGGAGACATCTCTCATCTGCATGACATTTAGAATTTTAATGGAGAGCATGTGTCATTTGCGGGAAAAGGAAAAGGAAAGATCACAAATGAGGATTATATCAATTGATGGATTACGGTTTGAATTTTCTTGACACGTCTATCTTCTTTGATAATGATGCTGCTATTCAAATTGTTAAAAATCCACTTCAACATTCTAAAACCAAGCACATAGATATTAAAGTTCATTTTATACAAGATTGTTTTGAGCGTAAACTTGTTCACTTGGAACAAATCCACACTGATAATAATGTGGCCGATTTGTTTATAAAACCTTTTAGAAAAGCTCATTTTGATGTGCTTGTGAGTTTTCTTAAAATGATTCGTTTTGAAGACTGGCAATTTTTTTTGTACATTTTGTATTTTATTTTTGTTTTATTTAAATTTGTTCATGTTTTTTTTCTTTCTCCTCTACGTACAAATTTAGGAGGAAAATTAAAACCAAACAAAAATCATAAAATTCCAAAAATATGTTTATTTTTGTTTTTATTTGTTTATTTCTATTTTTATTTCTTTTTCAAAAAAATCAAAAGTCCAAAAATATTGTATTTGAGCGTATTTTAATTTTACTTTTTTGTGTGTGCTAAGTTTATTTTATTTTTATTTTTATTTCCAAAATTTCTTTTTCTTGAAACGTGTATGAGCAAGGAGAAGAGACCTGGAAAGAAATTGACGGACATTACACTTCACACTACTTTCACAAGAAATTGAAGGCATGAAATTGTGCAAACTGTCAGTTAGGCAATATCTCTCTAAGAACTGTCGTATTTAAGGAATTGAAAGTTTGAAACTATACAGATTGTCAAAATTGGTCTTGTGAGTTTTCTTTACCTAAGACTGTCATGGAACCAGGGGGATTCACCCAACCGGAAAATAGATATAACTGAACATCCCGCCAAGGGTCTTGATATTCTTTTTGTCATGCAAAACTGCGAAGACTCAAATGTATTCTCAGATACATTCTTCGCAGGTAAGGAATTTATGGTATTGGCACCAGGGTGATGCACCTCGCAATGCACGGTTATTGCTGAATGTCCCGCCAAGGGCCTTGACCTCGTGTCATGCTAAACTGTGGAAATATGTCTTCGGATACATTTGTCGCAGGAGTGGTTTTGTGATTTATTCCTCATTAACTCTCGCTGGCACTAGAATGGTACACTCAGCTGAGATTCAGAAAACATTGAACGTCTCGCCAAGGGCCAAGTTAACTTGTTAACTTGAAAAAATGTATTGAGATCTTTGATCGAGGATATGCAGGGGCTAACATCAAAAATAGCCACGAGTAGTTCTCCGATACTCAAAAAATCGCAGTGCGTTCCTCCGTGTTCATCCTGCGAGTAGTCTCCATTTGAGCCAAGGCTAGGTCCTTGAACAAGTGTGGTGAGAAGGGTCTTTATGACTTTGTGATCCACGGGGACATTTAGTCATGGTTACTTTTCAAGACGCATATGTGATCGATGAAGAATATTCATTCGAAAGAACAATAAGTGAAGATTATTTTTCAACACACAACCTTTCAACCCTAGAAGCAAGGTGAAACTATATTTGAAGTTATGTGATGAACTGCATTGAAGCCTCCTCAATCAATTTTTTGTTATCTATGAACCTGCTGAAGTGATCCAGAAGAATTGGTCTCTATGTAATTATCTTTGAAGTATTTCAAAGCTGAAAGTACTGATTTTAGAGAACCTATACAAGAAGCATATATCCCCAATGCGCGTTCAAAGTCAAATTTTAAAGGAAGTCCATCTATTCAAGATGAATTCATTCATGTAGAAATTCATATGTTCATCTTGAATTCGTGAAGAAATCGAAGATAAAAGTTGAAATTCAAGAACAAAGAGAAGATTGAAAAGAAAAGAAAGCTATAAACCAAGGGGGAGATTGTTAGGACATGATTTGTGGTTTATACTTTACTTTACATAGCTTTTAGAGTTCTCGGTCAAGGACCGAAAACACCATGAATTCGGTGGTGTGTAACAACCCAACTCCCAGGTATAAAAATTAAAGCTTATATTCACATTCTTAGACCTACTCGACGAGTTGGATGCCCCAACTCGTCGTGTAGAAGCGGTTCAGGCCGCATGATTTAGGGGGTCTACTCGACGAGTTGGCGGACCCCAACTCGATGAGTAGGAGCTGGAAAATGTATGACATCCCCAAATTCACGGCCAAAAAAGACCGGTTTAATTTATGTTTTTAAAATAATTTTAGAGTAATCATTTGATTAAAAGAGTTGCGGAATTTGTCCCCAAAACGAAATATGATAAAATAAGATTTACCAAAGCATTTATTAAAGAAATGTGTTTTCATTATATATAAGAAAACTCGGGATGTCATGTTCCGATACAGACCAAAAGCATAAACGACACATTATAAGCCTTACAACAGTTATATACACTACAGGCCTATAATCAAAATATCTTGATAAGTCATCCAACTTATGCTCTCGTGTCACTACCTGTAATACAAAGAAAACTGAGTGGGTCAGGCTTGGGAGCCTGGTGAGCATATAGGGTTTTCAACCCACAATAAATAAATTTATTAATTTCATCAAACAACAATAACCTGATTACCCATTCCCGTTATCCTCACTTTACGTTCCTAAAACAACTATTAGAAGCGACCTAGTCTAAGGATTTTCATCGAGGCAACAACACTGCTTTGGGGGTTTACCATCAATTTATGTCAAATAAGGCAACCATGTGGGGGATGGAGTACGACAAATGAACGCCCAAGTTCATTAACACCTACAGGTGGCGAGCCTACCAGCATTCCACTAGACTGTCTCTAGAAAAGTCTGTGGTCGTCATCTAAACTCCGCTAGATGACTAAATCAGCAACAACATCAAGGCCTCTCATCATTTTAATCACACATCAACTATCTACCCATGTTTTACCCAACATAACTGTAGATAAAAATACATATACAGCGTCAAACGTGTATAAAACATTCAATCAACGCTTATTTCAAATAAACAAATAATATATAAACACATAGCACGTATTTTATAGAGAATACTTCATATCTATGTGTTAGAAGAAAATGAATATACACTCACTCAAATCGTATACTTAATACATTCAAACAATACTTGTATTAAAATCGTGTTTGTGTTAGAAGAAAATGAATATACACTCACTCAAATCGTATACTTAATACATTCAAACAATACTTGTATTAAAATCGTGTTTATGAAAGAGACTATTCACTCACTTGATAAGACGATTGTCAGACAACACTACGACTCTTCAAGTAGTAATTCTTCGATGAATTTGGTAAATCTTCACACAACGGTTTCTCGCGGGCAGAGCTTTGGCTCAAAAACTCTTTTCTTCTCGGGATCTTCGGAGCGTCGGGACTTTCTTCGAGTGTCGGGATGATATCGGGGCTTCGGGGGTGCTTTAAGAGGGCTAGAGAGGGTGTAGAGAGTGAGAGAGTAAGTGAATTAGCAACCATGGTCGACGACCCTGCAGTTTCTATTTATAGGGTCGAATTTTTGGATTCACGTCGTGAAACTCAAATGTTCATGTCGTGAGTCCAGTCGTCATCAGGTGCGTCATCGCAACTTGGGTCTGTCAGGCTCTGGAAGACGTCCATCACCTGTTCATGTCGTTAACACCCTGTTCACGTCGTGAACTCTGACAGTGGTGGAAGTTCATTCCCCGAACATCAGAAATTCATATCTTTCACATACGAGCTTCGTTTTTATGTTCTTTATATGCACTGGTTGGTGAGATTATGCTCTCCAACTCTCGTTTAGACTTTGTCGGCTAATTTTGAATTTATTTTTAATATTATATTTTTAGTAGGCCGGGACAAGAAAACTCCGTTAGAAATTCATAACTTCATCATCTGACGTCCGTTTTCGTCTGTCTTTTTGCTGTTACATTACTATCGATGAGATCTTCGATTCACGTTTAGATTGTTTTGGCCAAAAATCACTCAATCTGAATTTCGAGATTTGGGTTGCATACCGTTAAGTCGAAACATAGAAAAATAATAACTTCCTCATACGAAGTCAAATTTAGACGTTCTTTTTATGCACACTCTTGGTTTAACTTATTCTACGACTTTCCTTTAGATCGCTAAGGCTAAAAATTGCCCTATCGTAAATTCACTATTTATGTCACGTAGTGTCGTACCGGTTCTATCACGAAACTTCGACAGGTCATAACTTCTTCGTTATAACTCGGATTTCGGCATTCTTTATATATCCGGAATCCTTGTCACGACCACTACTTATTTATGTATATATATATATCAGTTTATCTAATATTTTACTTTAACTCTTATTTTATCCTTAATTCAATTAAGTCATAATAATTAAGCATAAAACACATTATGCTCAAATAATACATTTCTATTATTTCAAAACGAGTTACAATGGTTAACCTAGACTATTACATCAATATTAATGCCTAGCCTAGAAACACGGGCGTTACAAAATGAAACCCTAATTTCCAGGGTTTTACACCCTATTTAAAGGGTCATTAGCCTTCCTCTACCTCCCTTACCATCCCCCTTGAGCTCAGAAAACCCTAATCACATCTAATCTCCATTTTTGTTTGTTAAGAAGCTTGGAAGGTGGATTTTGTGAAGAAAGCTTGAAGTCTAAGGAGCTTCGAACAAGGAGAAGTTTGTGGATCGAACTTCTGCTTCATCTTAGCATTGTCTTGAAGGTAACAAGTCATTACCTTGATTTCTCTCTAGCTATATCTCTTCATGCAAAGGCTTACGGCTATTTCTAGTGTATTGTGGAGTTATTTCTATTTTCGGCATGATCTGGAGTTGTAACTTCAGATCTGGACTCCTTTATCCCCTTATAGTCATAAAGTTCTAATCTTTAGCAAGTTATGGACTTCTCCTTACCTAAAACTTCTCACTTAGCTTGGTTTTGGCATGTAGGATCTTCCATTTACGTAAAGTTTTACATGGAAACCATGCCCTAGGAGGTTAGATCTACAATTTGGAGCCTTGGTCTTGCTTAAAAATGTCTTAATGAGAAATGGACTGAAAGGACTCGATGAGTTGCATGGTCAACTCGACGAGTCAGATGAAGATTGCATGTATTGGTTCTTCATGGACTCGGAGAGTCAGTGAGATGACTCGACGAGATAATTAGGGTTTTTCCGACATTTTGGACACCGCATGGACTCGACGAGTTGTATGGAAACTCGGCGGCTGAACTAGGGTTTTCACGATTTCTCGTGTTCTGGAAGAACTCGACGAGTCAGTGGGCTATACTCGACAAGTTGGGTCAACATGGACTGTTGACCTTGACCGTTGACTTTGACTTTGGTCAAGGGTTACCAATTTGATTTCTCGGGGTATTTTAGTAATTTGGGAATTTATGAAAGTGGATCATTGGTGGATGTAGGTGATTGAGTTTGGAGTTGTGTTTGGGGAGTTGGACATTTATCATCCCGAGCTACTTGTGAGGTGAGTTGTCCTCACTATACTAACAGGGTCGAAGGCACCAATGTCGGCCCTTATCGGATTTGTATATGGGTTTATTGCACAATATGCTTATTGATTTGCATCCTGGTATTTAAGATGGTGATATGCCTTGTGAACTGGTAGGTCGGTATCCTGGTATATAGGATAATGCTATGTTAGTGAGCGGTTAGGTTGGTATCCTGGTATATAGGATAATGCTATGTTAGTGAGCGGTTAAGTTGGTATCCTGGTATACAGGATGATGCTATGATTAGTGATATGTTAGATCGGATTGACTGTTATATATGCTAGCATAGGATATTTATGTGCACATGATTGTTTGATTTGGGGATTAGGTTGAGGCGGACTTGCTTTGTTCTGAAGGCCAACATACCTAGGGTGGACCGGATAGACTGCATGCCCGAGAGGGCATACTAGTCAGGATGAAGGCCTGGCGAGCGGTACAGATAGGTTGAAGGCCCCGATAGGCAGTCCAGACGTGCTGATGGCTCAGTAAGTAGTCCATATAGAGTGATGGCCC
This sequence comes from Lactuca sativa, assembly GCF_002870075.4. Lineage (NCBI taxonomy): Eukaryota > Viridiplantae > Streptophyta > Magnoliopsida > Asterales > Asteraceae > Lactuca > Lactuca sativa. The sequence goes on along the minus strand of NC_056630.2, from coordinate 151,253,751 downwards.
TACGAGGCGGTCCAGTCAGGCTGATGGCTCATTATGCTTTCTATTTGCTTATATGATATCGATATAGATTGTATGGCGTTGGCATTTTGGGGGAACTCATTAAGCTTTGGAATTACAATTGTTGATTATGTTTCAGGTACTTCTGACGATCGTGGGAAGGCGAATGATTGATCATGCACCTCCTTATATTTTTATGATTCGATTCTAGGATACTTTGACATTAAATCATTTTGAAAACATATTTTTAATAATTATCAGTTTTTGAATACTTTAAGAAGTTTTAAATTGCCTTGATTTTTATGGGTGTTACATGTTGGTATCAAAAGCCTAGGTTTGAGTGAATTGGAGGAAACACTCACATGTCTCCAGTCATAAACTAAGGACAAGATATTAAAATGATTTTTCAAATGGTTTTCAAAATACTAAACTAGGATGCAAGCGTACGATCAGTCGAAGCCAGTAAGTAGACCCTAAAATACCTTACAGATTATTTGATTTTGAGATATGTTAGAACAACATGCTAGTACTAGGCTAGGGTTCTTCAGGAATTGCATGCTAGAATTTCCTGATTATATGATGGTTGATAACCTAGGGTTTTTCCTTATATGAAATTGAAATCATTATTGTAGTTGCTTGGTTTGGCCTTATTTCCTATTCTTGTTTGATGAAGGGCTTAGGGTACGATCAGGTATTCGAAAGTCTATTGGGTCTAGTATTATGTATGGCTAGCATACACGAGTTGTGACATCCCCAAAATCTCGGCCAGAAAAGAACGATTTTCATTTATGCTTTTAAATATTTTCAGAGTAAATCCTTTTGATTTGAAAGAGTTGCGGAATTTGTTCCCAAAAACAAAACATGATAAAACATTGTTTACCGAAGCATTTCATAAAAGAAATGTATTTTCATTATAATCAAAACTCGGGGTGTCATGTTCCGATACAGACCAATAAGCATAAACGAATACATTACAAGTCATATGACAAATATAAACATATGCAGACTTGTAAACAAAACAACTTGATGGTTCATCCATCTCATGCCCTTCCGCCACTACCTGTAATACAATTTAAAACTGAGTGGGTCAGGCTTGGGAGCCTGGTGAGCATATAGGGTTTTCAACCCACAATAAATATCATATTTAATTTTCACCAACCAACAATAACCCAATTACCCATTCCCGTTATTCTCACTTTAATGTCCCTAATTCAACTAACATAAGGGACCTAGTCTAAGAATATTTCATCGGGGCGACAACACATGCTTCGGGGGTACCTCAGCAATATAAGTCAAATAAGGCAACCATGAGGGGGATGGAGTACAGCGAATGAACACCCAAGTTCATTAACACCTACAGGTGGCGAACCTGCTAATGTTTCCACAAGACTGTCTAGAATAGCCAGTGGTCGTCATCTAAACTCCGCTAGATGACTCAATCAAACAACAACGAGGCCTCTCATCTGTTTATTACACACCAACTGTCTACCCATGTTCTACCCAACATATTAGTAGATAAAAATATACATTTGTATACATAGTTTAAAGAAAACCTGTATAGCATGCGTTAATCGACACATATATCACATAACAGATGAGGAACACACACACATAACACATATCTCATAAAGAAATAAGCAGATCTATAAGATAGAAGAGAGTGAATACTCATTCACACATAACACAACCAAATATATACACATAACACGTATTTTATATATAATACTTCGTATTATTGTATTTGGAAGAAAATAACTACACACTCACACTTATAAACAACAATATACTTAATACACTCGAACCAAACTTGTATTATTATTGTGTTTATGAAAGGTAGTATACACTCACTTGATCAGAAGATGATCCGACAGCACTACGGCTTATAGAAGTAGTATTCCACAGCAGATCTGGAAGATCTTCACAAAAATCGAACTTCTCGCGGGCAGAGCTTCGACTCGGGAAACGCACTTCTCGGGACTTGCCTCGGGGCTAGAGTATGATACCGGGGCTTCGGGGTGGAATCGGCACGCAAAACGATGCAAAAGACTAGAGAGAAGAGAAGAAATGAACAAGAATTTTGGTTGCCTTCGGATCCCCTTTTATAGAGGCTGGAGCCTCGGAGTACGCGGGGCGTACTGCAGTACGCAGCGCGTACTGCTTCCGAAATCGTCACAGCATGCGTCATCCGAAGTGTCGACACTATGCTGAGTACGCGGTAGCGTAACCTCGTACGCGGGGCGTACTCCGGATCACACCGGTGACTCGCCTTCGGATAATACCTCCGATTTTGATTTAAATTTAATTACTAAATGATTAATAAACTTCGGAAATTCATAACTTCTTCATACGAACTCCGTTTTCGACGTTCTTTATATCCACGGAAAGGTGAGACTACGCTCTTCGACTTTCATTTAGACTCCGTCGGCTAATTTTGACGTCCGTTCTCGCCTAACTTTTTATCGCTTCGATACCAACAATGAGATCTTCGATTCTAATTTAGATGGCTTCGGCTAAAAACCGCTCGATCTCAAATCGAGTATTTCAGGCTGCATGCCGCTAAGCCGGAACTTCGATAAATCATAACTTCCTCATACGAAGTCAGATTTGGGCGTTCTATATATATTTGGAAACCTCGTTTCAATTACTACAACATTAATCAAAGATATTAAGTTTGTTTTACACTTAAATTTTGACGCTTATTTTTATTCTTAATTAATCAAACCACATAATTAAGCAATTAAGCACAAAACACATAATACTCAAATAATAAAATCTTACTATTTCAAAACGGGTTACAAAGGTTAACCTAGACTATTACATTGCTAAAAATGGAAAGCCCGGAAACACAGGCGTTACACGAGTGCTGCAAAGTTGGTGGAAGTTTCATGGGTGGGTTGTGCAGGGTCAGTAGGCCAGTTATGAGATATTTAGCATTCCTCTAGGAGTGAAGATTGAGCGCTCGCCATGCTACTGAAAGCACAGGACCTATACACGTAGCAAGGAAGTCACAACCCCTAGGGATTTGTTGGGAGTTGGTTCCCGGATTATTATATAGAATTTATGATATCTTCTTGGTGTATTTTCAGCATGGTGGTTACTCGACAATTTGTGACTGGATTCAGATCAGGATTAGGAGATGGCGGTCAGGACGGACCGGCAGTGCCCGAGGTCATTGTCAGATAAGGTCGGATGAGCAGGATGTCAGGATTTGAGATATCCTGCATGATGAGGTTGCTACTCTGTTCCGGACACAGTTGTCGGAGATTTTTGGGTCTATTAATACCGTCATGGTTGAGTATTTTTGACGAGCGCTATGCAGCCATTGTTGAGACGGCTGCCATAGTAGCTACAACAACTGTAACAACGGTAGGGGAAGGAGCCAGTCAGGCTTTTCAGTACCGGGACTTCGATAACATGAAGCCGCCGACGTTTGATGGGGTACAAGACCCAATTGTAGCCATGAGTTGGCTGTCCGACGTGGAGGGACGTTTTTTCATGTGTTCATGTCCTGCTGACCAAAAGGTTAGATGTGCTCTGAACTTGTTGAGGTCTGGGGAAAAGGACTGGTGAGGGTTGATGATAGGATCGTACACTAATGATTAGAGAGCTACGGTTACTTAGGAGCAGTTCAGGGATATGTTCCGCACTCACTACATTCTGCGAGTCAAGCGGGAGCAGTTAGCTCAGGAGTTTCTGGATTTGAGGCAGGGTGTGGAGACGGTTACGGAGATCACCCGTATGTTAACGGATAGGGCGATGTACAGGAGGCCATTAGGCGGCATGAGCATGAGATCGAGTTACAGTTGTGGGAGCAGAGGCAGGCCCCAACGCAGTAGCAGCCGACGCCAAAGTGGTCTAAGATCGTTGATTCTACTTCGGGAGGCCAGCAGCACCGTACTTGTGGCAAGTGTAGGAAGGGTCACTCGGGGGTTTGTATATCTTGTAGTGGGTGCCGTAAATGCGGCAAGGAGGGGCACTTTGCGAGGGATTGTTACCCTCCAGCCCCGGTTGAGGATATGAGGATCTGCTACCACCGCCATCAGCTTGATCACATGAAGACCAACTGTCCACAGCTCGCTGTCAGGTCGGTGCAGGCTCCAGCACCAACTACACTAAGGATTACTGACAGGCGTCAGGGTAGAGCAGCGCCCCCGAGGGCTTAGGGACGCGCCTTCCAGCTTACGGCAGAGGAGGCTCGGGCAGCACCAGACATGGTTGCTGGTATGTTTCTATCCCTCATCTTACTGAATATAATTGTTTTATGCTTATAAGTGTTGTACCATGTTAGGTACATTCTTAGTGAACTCCTTGCATGCTTTGATATTATTTGACTCGGGGGTGATTTGGTCGTTTGTCTCTCAGTCATTCAATATGGAGTTCGGTTTGCCAATAGGACAGCTAGAGTTTCCGTTGCGAGTCTCTATCGCCAACGAACACAGGATTTCTGCTTCTTCATTCTATCAGGGTTGCGTGTTGGCGATCTTCGAGGTATCTTTTCCAATAGACTTGATTCTGATTCCCATGGGGGATGTATGTGTGATTGTGGGTATGGATTGGCTTATTTGCTTCGCTACCATGATCGACTGCGAGGGTCAGCGGGTGGTATTTCGAATCCCAAGTGGGGGAAAACTGATTATCTATGGCGAGGGCACTAGATTGGGATCAGGATTTTGTTCAGCTGCCAGGGGTTGGCAGTAAATTCAACATGAGTATGCGGGTTATTTAGTGTATGTGGTGTATATGCAGGTTAGGGATCAGGCCACTATTTTAGAGGTTCCAGTAGTCAGGGAGTAAGCTGACATGTTTTCGGAGGAGTTACCCGGACTGCCTCCGGAGACGCAAGTCGAGTTTAGGATCAATCTAGTGCCAGGTTCGGCCCCTATCGCCAAGGCGTCGTACCAGTTGGCACCAGCAGAGATGCAGGAGCTACCATTACAGCTGCAGGAACTGTTGGGCAAGTAGTTCATTCACCCGAGCAGTTATCCGCGGGGAGCGCTGATTCTCTTCGTCATGAAGAAGGATGGTTCGCATCGGATGTACATCAACTACCGAGAGTTGAACAAGTTGACGGTGAAGAACCGATATCCACTCCTGATGATAGATGATCTTTTCGATCAGTTGCAGGGAGCATCTTGGTTCTCCACGATAGACCTGAGGTATGGGTACCATCAGGTCAGGGTTAGAGAGGAGGACGTGGAGAAGACCGCGTTCCGGACTCGTTATGGACATTACGAGTTCCTGGTGATGACGTTTGGGCTCACCAAAGCACCGGTAGTGCTTATGGACCTGATGAATCGGGTCTGCAGACCAATGCTCGATCGCTCGTTTATCGTGTTCATAGATGATATATTGGTGTACTCCAAGACCCGAGAGCAGCATGAGGAGCATCTTCGAGAGCTATTAGGAGTTTTGAGGTGAGAACGACTTTATGCCAACTTCTCAAAGTGCGATTTTTGGTTACGAGAGGTTCAGTTCCTAGGACATCTCATTAACCAGGAGGGGATTTTGGTCGATCCGACCAAAATCAAGGCGATTATGCAGTGGGAGGTTCCGAAATCTCCATCGGATTTTAGGAGCTTCTTAGGATTGACAGGGTAGTACCGGAGATTCATACATGATTTCTCCAAGATTGCAGTACCTTCACTTGTCTGACGAGGAAGGGGGTGGATTTTCGTTTGGGCCCTGAGCAACAGAGGGCATTTGAGACCCTTGGACAGCAACTTTGCAAGGCTCCAATCTTGACTCTCCCGGAGGGAGTTGAGGATTTTTAATGTTCTGTGATGCATCCATCACAGGACTAGGAGCGATCCTCATGCAGAGAGGACGAGTGATAGCCTACACGTCGCGGAAGTTGAAGCCACACAAGACAAGATACGGTACTCATGATTTGTAGTTGGGAGCGTTGGTATTCGCTCTTAAGATTTGGAGACATTACCTCTATGGGGTTTGATGTACCATATACACAGACCACAAGAGTCTGAGACACATCATGGATCAGCAGAACCTGAAAATGAGGCAGTGCAGGTGGATGGACGTAGTCAAGGATTATGCCTACGAGATCCTTTACCATCAGGGTAAAGCGAACATCGTTGTGGACGCTCTGAGCCGCAAGTCTGCTGGATCTTCTACTCCAGCGAAATGTATAAGGATATCAGTGGATTCTCCACTCGTGAGCTTGATTAGGAAAGCTCAAGATGAGGTTATGCGACATGAGAATTAGAAGCTTGAGATGGATTAGGGGTGAGAACACCCGGTTTGTGCAGGATAGTTAGGGATTATTGACCCGTTGCGGTCGGGTCTGGGTTCCGATGTCTGGTGGAGTCAGACAGATTATTCTGGAGGAGGCTCATAAGTCTCACTTCTCTATTCACCTGGGCCACCAAGATGTACCAGGATTTGTGATTGACTTACTGGTGGCCATGCATGAGGAGGGAGGTTACATGGTATATGGAGAGGTGCTTGACCTGCCGGATGGTCAAGGCCGAGCATTAAAGACCGTACGGTCAGCTGCAGCCACTGGAGATTCCCATGTGGAAATGGGAGTAGATCATGATGGATTTTATCACCAAGCTTCTGAGGACGGCTAGTGGCTTCGACACTATTTGGGTCATCGTGAATCGATTGACCAAGAGCGCCCACTTTTTAGTGATACGGGTGAGTTCATCGACCGAGAAGCTGGCCGACTTGTATATCCGCGAGATCATTGATCGTCATGGGGTACCGGTCTCTATTGTCTCAGACCGCGATGTTCAGTTCACCTCCTGTTTCTGGCAGAAGTTCCATGAGGAACTGGGCATGCGGCTGCATTTTAGTACATCCTACCATCCGCAGACAGACGTCCAAAGTGAGTGGACCATATACACTCTCGAGGATATGCTGAGAGCATGCATTATTGACTTCGGTGGGAGACGGGACTCCTACCTACCCCTTGCAGAGTTCTCCTACAACAACAACTTTCATTCCAGTATTGGTGCTCCACCATATGAGTTGTTGTATAGACAAAGATGTCGCACCCCAGTCTGTTATGGTGAGATCGGTCACAAGGTGATGGGATGGACAGAGGTAGTTCTGCAGACTACCGAGAGGATTCAGCAGATCATACAGCAGCTGTAGACCGCTCAGAGTCGGCAAAAGAGTTACGCCGACAGGCGCTAATCTGAGTTGGAGTTCCAAGTTGATGACATGGTATTACTGAAGGTCTCACCCTGGAAGGGGTGATTCGCTTCAGGAAGAGGGGAAAATTGGGTCCCCAATACATTGGGCCATTCAGGGTGATTGTCATATTTGGCAAGGTGGCATATAGACTAGACCTCCCATAGGAGCTTAGTCAGATTCACAACACTTTTCACGTTTCGCAATTGCGAAAGTGCATACTGGATGAGGAGGTAGTAGTGTCGTTAGATGATATTAAGGTTGATGAACACCTGAATTATGTAGATAGGTCGGTGGTCGTTCTGGAGAGGAAAGTGAAGGTTCTATGGAACAAGGAAGTACCTTTGGTAAAGGTACAATGAGAGCACCAGAGGGGATCCGAGTGGACTTAGGAGCCGGAGGTAAAGATGCAGGAGAATTACCCCAAGTGGGGGAGAACTATAACACCCCGACTCCCAGGTATAAAAATTAAAGCATATATTCACATTCTTAGACCTAATCGACGAGTTGGATGCCCCAACTTGTCATGTAGAAGCGGTTCAGGCCGCGTGATTTAGGGGTATACTCGACAAGTTGGCGGACCCCAACTTGACGAGTACTAGCTGGAAAATGAAACCATAAGTTTCAGGGTTTTACACCTTATTTAAAGGGTCATTAGCCTCCCTCTACCTCCTTTACCGTCCCCCTTGAGCTCAAAAGCCTTAATTGCGCCTACTCTCCATTTTTGTGTGTTAAGAAGCTTGGAAGGCGGATTTTGTGAAGAAAGCTTGAATTCTAAGGAGCTTGGAGCAAGGAGAAGCTTGTGGATCTGATTTCTACTTCATCTTAGCATCGTCTTGAAGGTAACAAGTCGTTACCTTGACTTCTCTCTAGCTAGATCTCTTCATGTAAAGGTTTAGGGCTATTTATAGTGTATTGTGGAGTTATTTCTGTTTTGGGCATGATCTGGAGTTGTAACTTCAGATCTGGACTCCTCTAGCCCCTTATAGTCATAAAGTGTTGGTCTTTAGCAAGTTATGGACTTCTCCTTACCTAAAACTTCTCCCTTATCTTGGTTTTGGCATGTAGGACCTTTCATTTACGTAAAGTTTGCAACTTTACGTGGAAACCATGCCCTAGGAGGTTAGATCTACAATTTGGAGCCTTGGTCTTGCTTAAAAAGGTCTGAATGAGAAATGGACTGAAAGGACTCGACGAGTTGCATGTAGTTAGTTAGGGTTTTTCCCGACATTTTGGATACCGCATGGACTCGACGAGTTGTCTGGAAACTCGGCGAATCAACCAGAGTTTTCACGATTTCTTGAGTTCTGGAAGAACTCGACAAGTTAGTGAGCTACACTCGACGAGTTGGGTCAATATGGACTGTTGGCCTTGACCGTTGACTTTGACTTTAGTCAAGGGTTACCAGTTTGATTTCTAGGGGTATTTTAGTAATTTGGGAATTTATTAAAGTGTATCATTGGTGGATGTAGGTGATTGAGTTTGGAGTTGTATTTGGGGAGTTGGACATTTATCATCCCGAGCTACTTGTGAGGTGAGTTGTCCTCACTATACTAATAGGGTCAAAGGCACCAATGTCGGCCCTTATCGGATTTGTATACGGGTTTATTGCATGATATGCTTATTAATTTGCATCCTGGTATTTAAGATGGTGATATGCTTTGTGAACTGGTAGGTCGGTATCCTGGTATATAGGATAATGCTATGTTAGTGAGCGGTTAGGTTGGTATCCTGGTATATAGGATGATGCTATGATTAGTGATATGTTAGATCGGTTTGACTATTATATATGCTAGCATAGGATATTTATGTGCACATGATTGTTTGATTTGGGGATTGGGTTGAGGCTGACTTGCTTTGTTCTGAAGGCCAACATACCTAGGGTGGACCGGATAGACTGCAGGCCCGGGAGGGCATACTAGTCAGGATGAAGGCCTGGCGAGCGGTACAGATAGGTTGAAGGCCCCGAGAGGCGGTCTAGATGTGTTGATGGCTCAGTGAGTGGTCCATATAGACTGATGGCCCTGCGAGGCAGTCCAGTCAGGCTGATGGCTCATTATGCATGTTGGTTTCTTATATGATATTGATATGGTTTGTATGACATTGGTATTTTGGGGGAACTCACTAAGCTTCAGGCTTACAGTTTTTGATTATGTTTCAGGTACTTCTGATGATCGCGGAAAGGCGAAAGCGTGATCGTGCACCTCCTTATGTTTTTCAGATTTGATTCTTGGATACTCTAACATGAAATCATTTTGAAAACAGATTTTTAATAATAATCGGTTTTTGAATGCTTTAAAAAGTTTTAAATTGGCCTGATTTTTATGGGTGTTATATGGTGTTTGGAATGAAATCTTTAAGTGATTTCGGCTGGGCTTTGGGCTTTGGGCTGGGACTTTGTAATTAGTTCTAGGTATATATATTGTATTGTTTTAGCCGTGTTTAGAGTTAGTCATTCTAGTAGTTGATTTCGAGATTTGAGTGAGTAGAGAGAACCGAAAGACATAGAGAATCTTATGTACTAAACTATTGATTAATATAGTATGCATTGAAGATTCAACATTGTGTTCTTATTTCATATCTGCGTTTTTTGTCGTTCACTTGATTGAGATTTCGCACCAATCTAGTGATTTTATACCATATCATACATACTTATAAAGCTAGCATTTTTTCTTGAATCTCATGCATTTGAAACCCCCATAAAAATTTGTCAACACCTCATGCATTTGAAACCCCCACACCCTTTCACCTTCAAAGTAATTAATCACACATAATCCCATTACAAGCAAATCACACACTCTATAAGTTCAACACCTCATGCATTTGAAACCCCCACACTCTTTCACCTTCATTATATATGTAGTTATATTAGTACATTTTTCTTACAAAATGTCGTCATTTGGTTGAAGATATTATGATTCAAAAGTTTTCATATAGTTGAAGCACTGACGATCCAAATATGATGATTTGAAGAAAAGGGTTATGTCGCTTCGATGGTAATTGTAATATGATTTTTTCTTTCAACCAAAACAAATGAAGCTTTTCTATTCTTTCGTTATATTCAATTTTTCATTTGACTTTTATATGTGATTTGTATGTATTACTCAATTTTGAATGTGACTCTCCAAACACCAATGTTTTGATTGGAATATCTTTCTCATTCTTCGTTTTCAAGAAAAACATTTTGATTGCAGGTTAGTGAAGAATTGTCATCAAGTTTCTATGGTTGAATGGTGTTCAATAAATAAAGAAGATTCAGAAAATGGATATAGTTTTTTTTTTAGCAAAGTAGACGAATGTTAGTTTTTTCTTTTGATTTAAACGTATATTTATGTAACATTTTTATTTATATATTCAACTACCCAATGTTCTTATTTATTTGATTGTAGTTTTTCTATTTTGATTATGCTTATTTTCTATTAATTTTTGTTGGGTTATCCTACACAGCATATTTATAAGACAATATTTAAAAGATAACATTATTTTTAACATTTGATATGTAATTATGATGACTAATCATGATATGTTCTTCATATGAAAGTAATTTATCCATATTACTACGACAATGATTACATATGACATTTACAAAAATATATATTATATGTGATTTTGTTTAACATATATATATATATATATATATATATATATATATATATATATATATATATATGCACCTATGTATGTTATAAATTTATAATTAAATATCTTTATGTTTAATAATTGAAGAGATTAAAATGATGCATCAAAACCAATTATTTAGACGAATATAATAATAATAATAATAATAATAATAATAATAAGACAAAATTGCAAAAATGGTCCCTGTGGTATGCAAATTTTTGGGGTTTTAGTCCAAACAGTGACTTTTTTGGTTTCGTAGTCCTTTTGGAGTGTTTTGTATGTGAAAATGGTCCCTCCGAAAATTGAAATGACTATAATACCCTTGGGGTATTTATTTTTCATTTTTCTTTCATTATTCTTAAAATTTAATATTTATTTATTTATTTTAACAATTAAAAAAATAAAAAAGGTCTCTCTCTCTCTCTCTCTCTCTCTATCTCTCTCTCTCTCGTAGACACACTAAATAATCGCCCTCTTCATCTTTTCCAACCATCCCCCAAAAACCCAAAAGCTTACTGCAAGAATCAACAGTGTGTATGTGACTACATTGGCTTCGATTCCATGGTCAAGCATTTCAGTGAACACATGGTATGCATTAGAACAAACCTAACACATGAGCACACACATCTGCAAGAAAAACCCAGATCTTTAATGCTTAAGTACAAACAAGAAAAATCCACACCAGATCTTTGATAGCAACAATTCTTCTCGTCTTTCCTCCGGCATCTCCCTCACTCCAGATTAAGAGACTTAGTAAAATTACAAGAATTTTGTCAGAGATTTGCACTTGAATTCTTTAGAACCAGATTCCTCTTCATCTTCTTCCTCATAAACCTCTTCTACACCTCTTGATATTTAAAGCTTTCACGACTTTAGATCTTGATGTAGGTTTCTTGATGTGGCAACACCGATATCTGTTCTCCTTTTCTTCTTATTACCTGTACATATAAATTTCTTTCCCATGATTTTTTCTTTCATCTCGTTGTTACCGAAATCGAGATGCACCAGGTGGATACCATCACTGGGTTTCTTTAAAGCAGAGACTACACTAAGTCCACCCCACCCACATCGCGTGTCACTTGTTGAGTTGAGAGGCTCAACACAGTAGCTACCTTGACAAGCTTACATCCATAGCCAGTCAAAATGAAAGTGAAGAAGAGTTAATGAGGCATTTGGTCGAACAGGTGGTGTGTGTGTGTGCTCACCGTCGATGAAGCTTGGTATACTGGCGATGAGTTCCATCAAACATCAATTGGGAAGCCGCCTAGGAGGATCTGAAGTCTTTTGATGTTGACTGTTCGATCTAAATACAAAATCTAACCCAATTTCTTGATTCGCCTTAACTTCTTCCTCACCCTCTCCTTCATCTTGCCTCTCGCTGGAATACGCCGCCGCCATGGGACCTCCAACGAAGAGTCTAATCCCTCTTTTCTCCTTCTCCATTGGTAACGAACTGAGCCTCTTTTCCCCCCTGCAACAATTTTGTACCCATTAGACCAATAATGGTGGTTGAAGAGGGCTTTTGCAAAGGTGGACCATAGGCAATGATATTCGATCGTAGGTGATGGTGACGATGGCACAACTGAGCAATTATTTGGTTTTTATTAGGATTCGAATGTTGAAGGAGATTGAAGGGAGGAGAAACATTTCGAAAACCCAGTGAAGGTGTTGCCACAATCGACTTGCTCACATGTTTTCCTCTTCTTTCCTCTGTCGGTGTAATAAGAAGAAAAGGAGAACAGATATCGGGAACAACATCAACAAACGAAAGAAGGTGATGGGGCAGTGCTACCTGACGGTAGGAAGGCGGAGGCGAGCTGAGGAGGTTGTGGCAGCCTCTGGCTTGTCGGTTACGAGAGAGAGAGAGAGAGAGAGAGAGAGAGAGAGAGGTGGGACCTTTTTTATTTTTTTAATTGTTAAAATAAATAAATAAATATTAAATTTTAAGAATAATGAAAGAAAAATGAAAAATAAATACCCCAAGGGTATTATAGTCATTTAAATTTTTGGAGGGACCATTTTCACATACAAACCACTCCAAAAGGACTACGAAACCAAAAAAGTCACTGTTTGGACTAAAACCCCAAAATTTTGCATACCACAGGGACCATTTTTGCAATTTTGTCTAATAATAATAATAATAATAACAATAATAATAATAATAATAATAAATACACATTTCCAAATACCGTATTCATTTGAAACTCACACTACAACTCAAGAGTTTTCTAATTTATGTATATTTATTAGTTGCAACTCAAGAGTTTTTAACTTATGATTATTAATTTAGTAATCACTAATAACTTTTTATTTTCCTTTCTTTTATAAGGTTGTAAAGTTTTGTTCATTAAAAACATTAATGTATTTGAAGAGATTTGTGATTTAAATATGAAAAGTTAATATAAATGTTATAATAAATGTTTTAATTAGAGGCGACAAAAATTGACACGACACAAAACCTGACACGACACAAAACCCGACACGAAATAAACGGGTTTGGGTAAGATATTTCAACCCGTTTAAATAAACGGGTTGACACGACACGACACAAAAATTAAACAGGTAAGGTTAGGGTTGAGAATTTCAACTCGAATATGACTCGAAAATGACTCGTTTATTTATATGCAAAATTTTCGAATTATTTGAATAAACTAGAAAGATACAAAACCAAAACCATAAGTAAAAGAAAACCTTCGAATTGAGTCGTTTTGTAATGTTGAAATGACTTAGCCATCTAGATCAAGACTTAATTTCAGTTTTTCCATTCTCTCCCAAACTACCCAGTCTCTTTCACCACTCTCACATCCTCGCGACCTTTTCATCCACCTCTCCAACTCCCACTCTTTTAATTTTGTCATCTGAACTTTCTATGACTTCATCTATTCTGCCTCCAAAGTATTAGTTTTTCCTCTCCGCCTACCTAACTCCTACTCTTTCAACATGCTCAAACTTTTAACCTCACATGACACGACATATTTCAAGGTATAGCCCTAACCCGAAACCCGACACGAAAATAAACGGGTTGACACGACATGACACGTTAATTAAATGGGTCGGGTTAGGGTCAAACACTTTCAACCCGTTTAGTGTTCCTACTCTTTCAACATGCTCAATTTTTTAACCTCACATGACACGACATATTTCAAGGTATAGCCCTAACCCGAAACCCGACACGAAAATAAACGGGTTGACACGGCATGACACGTTAATTAAATGGGTCGGCTTAGGGTCAAACACTTTCAACCCGTTTAGTGTTTCGACACGACTCGACACGATTGCCACCTCTAGTTTTAGTGTTTTTATGTTATTAAAAGTTGTAGTGTTTATTTTTCATATTTTTTATTATTCATTGTATATATATCATTTTTAATACAAATGTTATAATAGATGTTTGTGTATTTTTATGTTATTAAAAGTTGTAGTTCATATTTTTGTTTATACATTTTGTTACCCGTTATATATAGACTATCATACGTTTGATATATATTTTACACAATTTTAAACGGTTTATAATACATGGAAGAATTTGTGACTTATCAATATATAGTTAAATAAATAACCTACATTAATATATCAAATAAGTTTAAAAATTTAGTGTAAAATTTAAAACCTAAAGTAAAATATTAAATAATGTTTAAAAAAAATTCAATATATATATATATATATATATATATATATATATATATATATATATATATATATATATATATATATATATATATATATATATATATATATATATATATAACATAGTTAAAAGTAAAACATTAAATATAATAATAATAAAAGAACCTAAATTAATGAATCGAATTAACTAAAAGGTGTCTGAAAACTATATTCTAACAATATATTTTTAACCTGCGCCATGCAACGCGCAGGAATTCGTCTAGTACTACTATATATACACATATAAACAAACGCGCCCCACTCGATCAACATAATGGGCCCCGCCCGAAATACATAAAGGGCGCCACCCAAACTACCTAACAGGCGCAATCCAATTTACATGACTGGCCCCGCCCCAACATATATAAACATATTAAACATATAATGGCTACTTCTTTAAGCTATACCAATACAGGCACATAGAACCTATTCTATGGATTTTACTCTATTGGTTCCTATATCCTAACATACATGGATATATACTAGAATATACAACATAGTGAGATGAACTCACCTGGACAGTTACACTGAAGATTAACGTCTATCCGGATGATCCCTATCTGTGTACGTCGTTCACTATGTCGAGTTGGTGACGTGGCTCCATGCAGAACATGAAATTTGGCGGAAATCTAGTGGAGTATCAGAGAGCGCCGTACACACACGTAGTTTCGCTTTTTTTTTCTTTCAAAAAACAATATCTTCTTCATACGGTCCATGTTTTCGACGTTCTTTATATTCATGTGACGAGGTCTATAACTTTCATTTAGACTCGATCAACTAATTCTCACTTTATTTTTTACTTGATATTTTTAGAAGGCTTAGACTTGTTAAATTACGTGCGAAACTCATAACTCTTTGATAAGAACTCCGTTCTCGACTGTCTTTATATCGAAGGGTTCATATTTAAGAGATCTTCAACTCTCTTTTAGATTGTTTCGGCAAATAATCAAACGATTTGAATTTCGATTTTTGTGTCTGCGCTGTTACGATGAAACTTGGAAAATCATAACTCCACATACGAGGCCAAATTCAGACGCTCTTTATATGCACTCTCTTGGTTTTATGACTACTAAACATTTCTTTTAGATTGTTTAGGCTAATAAGTAACCTATCGAAAATTGACTTTTTACGATACATTGTGTCGTGTCGGTTTAATCGGGAAACTTCGAAGAAGCATAACTTCTTCATACGAAGTCGGATTCGGGCGTTCTTTATATCTATGGAAATCGTATCGACATTTCCTACATGTTGATGATGAATACTTTGTCTATAATATAATATATTTCTACTTCGAATTTTATAAACGACGATTTGTATTGAGTTCTATTGGAAAGGTGAAAATGGGGCGTTACAAGTACGCGGGAGCGCTTAAAAGGCATACTCGAAATGAGTGACTCATATTCATTCCCTCATTCTCAATTTTTTTTACATAATTGGGTTAGACGTTTGTGTCTTCGACGAAGTGGGTGGTGGATAATTTCTCTCGCAGTCTTTACTATATAACATTAGGGCGGACCCTGAGGGTGTGCAAAGTGTGCCACCACATAGGGCCCCGAAAAAAATAGGGCTCGGTTTTAGCCATATTATATACTAAATATGTTAATATATAGTCATTTACGTAGAAAAAATTCAAAACAATGTTTGGTTCAACTGGTCAGGAGCGCTGCTTCTTTTTTCTTTTACCTCATCTTCAAAGTGTTTATTATTAATCGACGTGTTATTCTTCGTTCCCACTTTTCTTGATTAATGATTTTTTATTCCTCATTTCTATATAGTTTTTTTTTTTAATTAATCAACTTTTTCTTTCTTTTTAAATCATTCGCGCCCACCTTAATTGATCTAATTTTTTTTTTATCAATCAGTTATATTATTTTTTTCCTAGTTCACTCTCATCCAATTTAATTTAATTGATTAGTATTATTAAAATTTGTATATATACATAAAACAATGTACCGAAGACTATTTTATTTTTTATTTTTTTTTTCTAGTTCATTCTGATCCATATTAGTTGATTACAACATCTTAATAGTATTAACAGTTTTTTATATATACATAAAAAAATTATGTTAAGGGCTTATTTTTATTTTGCGCACAGAGCCTTTGAAATCCAAGGACCGGCAATATATATATATATATATATATATATATATATATATATATATATATATATATATATATATATATATATATATATATATATATATATATATATATATATATATATATGAAATTCTAAATTTTGATGTATTTTAATGTTTTGTTTGATAAAATTAAAGCCTTAGTTGTCGTTTATATATTGTTAGCAAAAGTGTGCTAGTTTGTGTATGTCGAACCAAAAGTGGATGATTGGGGATTTAATGGCTAAATATGTTAATTGCTGTTTACTTCAAGGACTGTTGTTGTGATTTTATTATTGTTTCTTTGGCTATTGGTTGGCATTTTCAGGGTGTACGGATGGGCATTAATGGGTAGTAAATGGGCTGGGCCGGTTGGGCCTACTTTAAATCCAACATAGGTTGGATTATAGTGATGCAACGTTGCTGTCTTGGGCCCACTTTAACATTAAATGCTGTGAAGTGGGAATGACTGGCTGGAAGTTCACTTTAAAGAAAATAAATAAGACTTATTTTATTGTATTTTATGATATCTTTTTGCTATGAGATGCAATATTCTGGTAAGAAATCCTGTCTGATGTTACCTACATTATTGAGTTATTCAAGCAATCTCTTGTCATTTTTTGTACTTTGTCCACAATTTTTTTTGTTTGAAAAAAATGTGTCAAAATAAAACAAAATATTTATTATTTTTTCATGCTTGATGCGTATTTTATGATTTATTTAATCATCATTTGCATGGATTATATTGTTGAGTGTCATTATGTCAAGATTAGGACACACCAGGCCATGCTTTTTGCAATTTATTGATGGAATTAGTGCATGTTTACAATGTCATTTTCATGCATAAAAATTCTGGTGGGCCAGTTAAACAGGACAAGACTTCAAGGACAAGTGTGACATGTTTACACGTTTTTAAGCGACGAGTAATTCATCCAAAGCAGAATAAAGTGCTAAATGATATTTTATTTCATAATATTTTACCTTTTTAATGATATATATGACAAAATGATCGTTTAAATGGAGTTATAATTACGTTTTATTCTGGGAAACCAAAATAGGTCGCGGGACATGTTAAATGTAGTTTGTTTAACCGTTTTAAACATGATTACATAATTTATAACAAAATCATTTTGTTGGATCAATAGATAAATACACAAAACACTCTTACCTAAATAATCAACTTTTTATAATTATAAGAATAAGACATATTAATAGATATTAGAATGGGAAAATATGATATTTTTATGTTTAATATAAATATATACTAAATTTTCCTATTAAACAATTGATCAATACATTAAAATTTAAATGTAACAAACGCTAATTTAATAATAATTAGTAAAAAAGCATGTGCGTTGCAGCGGGTTTGTATGTGTTTTAAGGTTTCGATTAAATGTTGTCAATCAAACTGATCTTTGAATCCACTGAAAATATACAACATAAACTAAATTCAATCAATAATATTTCCAAATGGCTAAATGCAAGAAATACCAATGTACTTTCATTTATTTGTGTATTTCAGCATCATACTTTCCTTTTTCTATTACAACATTGTATTTAAAAAAAAGGATATTTTTCATTTAAAAATCTATCAAATTAAACTCAAATATTTTCCAATAAGGAACCAAAATACAAACCTTTCATCAGCCTAGTAGGAAATAGGAAATGTGGTCAAGTGAAGGAATAACTAATGTACCCTTGGTAATCTTGGCAACAACAACCATATTACATATCTGCATTACAAATATATTATTAGAATAAGATATAATTTTGATTACACTTAGAAATAATTACAAACATTCTATATATTAGTATATAAATAAATCTGTCCTTTCTAAACATGGTGTGATGGCTTCCTTTCCAAACCCTCTATTAACATGGTCTTGAGATCTAATTTCAACTACAGTTTCTCCACCTATACTAAGGTATAAACACCCGTGAACTATAACAGAATGTGGATCAAGATATACTTTGATAAACTTTAAGTCACATGCATACCTGCTACTCAAACTACTACTCTAACTCCTAGGATAGTATTGTAAAACCAATATTAGTGCACACTTTTCTATAAATTCTTGGTGTTTAGGTCTCTCATTTAATTTTAATATGTGAATATATAGATATATGCCTATGTGTTTATCTGCTTACGTCAGTTGTCATCCATTGAAGCTTGTTCACTTGATTTGAATATACGTTCAGTGATGAGGGTAGATCCTTAGTGATAATACCCTGTTGGTCGAGGGTTCTAATACCCTTATCCCTTTCCTAATTGAGAAAGAATTGTTCGAATAAGTACTTAGTGATTGTAAATTTATTAGGCTATGCGTTGCATATTTGATTTGATTTTATTCCAACTCAAAACTAGGTACTTGAAATTTGAATTAGGAAATGTTGTGGCTTTGCCTAATTGACTGAACATAACAAAGACTACTTATTTATGGAAGTGACATATTGAGAGATCATATCTTGCTCTTATTTGTAACTTGTCATTTTTGTGTACTTGGAATGTAAGTCTTGAAGTGGAATTTCAATTGCATAATGTAAGTTTGGGTGCTTTAAGGATGTTTCACGGTGATAATGGTTGATGAGAACTTATTTTTCATATCTAATTTGAATAGAAAATTAATTCGAGTTTCCTTCCTATAACTCCTAGTTGGTTAATTTTGCATGACTTTATGAAGCTCCAATTAATACCAACAATCTTCCAACAATTGGGGACATATTTGGTATTTGAAACATGTCTCACTATTCACTTGTAAACATGAATTACTTTCAAAAAGAATATGTGAAATCTAAACTATATGATCATTGTTCACTAGTAGAGTATATGCTACCTCGTAGTGCATCTTATATTGCAGTAACGCAAGCTTGATAATATGTATTGTAACCAACCAACTTCCCATCAGTGGTCTACCTACTAATGGTGCCAAAAGAATTCATAATGTGAGCACCTCTATTTATAGTTGTTATGCGCACGGTGCACTTCACACACATCATGTACACGACTCGTGGCTCCATCCAGAGTTTGTCACGTGTCACACTTCTGATGGTCCACATCTCTCCATTCTCGACAAATTTTGATGTCAAGCGTGCACGTCGATCAAGGCGCACACTTGCCATGAAACTCTAAATCTTTTATAAAAATTCATCTTTTCCTCTTATGAATCTTGTTTCTTACCCTTTTTATATATTTGTGTAGCTCTCTACTGGTACAACAACTTTCGTTAAGGTTGCGTTGCCAAATTTTAACTTTCATTTTTAACCTGTATTTTATATTTTTCTAAAAACCGTATCTTCTTTATACAAACTCCGTGTTTGAACTTTTTCCATTTAAAGTTATTATCTCTCGGAGTACTACGATTTTCCTTTTAGTGACGTTAGCCAAAACTCAACCGATTTCCTTACACCATTTTGACGTTGCCTACATTATTAATGCAGTTGATTTTTATTTTTTTTATAAAATTACAACTCCTTCAATTGGAGTAAGATTTTTACAAAGTTTATATCTTTGGGACCACCTTGATGGGCACTTTTCAAGTACACTAACCATTATTAATGGTGGTATAAATTTTTGGTCAATCATTTTTTCCCCTATTAACCTTTTTCTTACTTAAAAATCATAGTATACATGATCATATTTTCCTGAAATATGACAACCCTTATTTGTTATTATTTGTCTATCCTAATCTCTAGTGATTGTTGTTGACATGAATTTCCTAGTTGTCACATTCTCTCCTTATTTTTGGAATTTTGTCCTGAAATTCATACCATAGGGTAATCTTATTAGGGGAGAGCGGTTTCTTACTCAGGGATTGGCATTTTTCCTTTTTGTTGGGACAACTAAGTTTCCTTTTTATTTTTACCTCTAATTCTTTAACTTTATCATTAAAATCTATCATTAGTCTTTTGACATTCTATTTGATATTGTCCTTATTTTACACTAATAGGAAACCTAAACCTTTTATTTTAATATTGGTGTTGATTTCGGGATGGATTTCTATGTTTATTTGTCTATTACTACCTGTACTCAAAAGTAGATCTTTATATAGTAATAAGTACAACTTCAAGTGTTTCCTATTCCCTTTTTAAACATTACATAATTACTTCTTTACAACTTTTCCCTAAACCTCTTTATTCTAACACCCAATATTCCCTTTTACTGGCCTGGTTGATTCCTACAAGCACTTGCGATATGTCTCGGTATGCTGCAATTGTTACACCTAAATTGCTCACATTTTCCCAGACGATGAAGTCCACATCTATTACACAAGGGGAGTCTTCCCAAGTATCCCCTTGGTGGATTGGGTGATCTCTCACAAGGCTTCCTTTCCTCCATTTCCTTCCATAATGTTGACTAGGTTTGACCTTGGTAGTTTCTTCCCACTTGTTTTTGAGTTCTTTGGACTTCTTCTTACTCCTTGAGTTCTAGATCATAGTTTCCTTTAGAATGAAGGCTAAATATTTAGCTTCCTCATAGGTATTGGGTAGGTGTACATGCACCTCACTCCTAACATAGGGAGCTAGTCCTTGAAGGTGTGAATCGATCTTCTTAATCTCTGAGTCAACCATTCAGGGCATTTGTTGAGTAGGTAATCAAAGTGTACGATATAGAAGGCTATTCCCGATTCCTTTGTGCTAAGATGACTAAATTATTATTCCGCTTGTGCCACGTCTAGTCCATAATGGAATTCCCTTATCATCTACTTCTTTAGCTATTCCCATAGGGTTCCATAGACTTTGTCTACACCTAAAGACTTGACCTGGATACTCCACCAGATGGGAGATCTTCCTATGAAAGTGCATGTTTTGAACTTAACTCTATTTTTATTAGCACACTTGATCTCCATTTACTTTATCCAGTGGATTAAACCATATACTCCTTTATCTCCATAGAAAGGTCTTGGTTTATTGTTAATGAAATCCTGATAGGTTTTGTCATCTGACCATCTTCCTTATTGCTTCCCTCTTCCTCATTTTCTCTATGGTTCCCTAATGCATCATATACTTGTCATTGAATCATGGTCTAAATGGTGGTTGGGTCCATCAAGGTTAGCATTGAAGGGTTGCTATCCTGAAATGATAGTAAGTAGGTTATTTGTTGATCTACATATGACTAATGGAGTTAAAATCAAGTCCTTATGTGTCTTGATTTACTAGGATCCATTTATAGAGGTTAGAAGGAACTAAAAAATAACCAACGAGTGTTTTAGAAAGAGAATCTTTGAAGCCTTTGAACCTACTTGATTTTGGGGTGTTGATGAAGATCGCAAAAATTCAAAAATATAATTTCTCTATCTGTATCCACCATCAAGATTAAGGCACTTGAAATGCTAGTTCCTTATTGTATCCTTGAGAGTCTTAAGCCTTTAAGTTCCTAACTCAAATAAGCATTAAGGGGACAACTCAAGAGGGCTTCTAATTCACTAAACTTGCTTCAAAAGAGAGAAAGGTGTAGGAAGAGAGCTAATTTCGTTCATAAGAGAGAAGAGAAGAAAAACTAGTCAAATACTCATGCTAAAGCCTTCCTTTTATACTCACATACAAGACATACATTTATATTATAATAATATAAAGTATCGTTAGCCTTTTAGAAGCATGGTGGACATAAGAAGAAAGTTGACAAGCAACCTCTTTTATAATAATAATTTTGGTCATGCCTCTTGAAAGAAGGAGAATTATGTTTGGGTTAGAATCATGTGTACTTTGACAACATAATAATCTTAAAAGCTGTTATTCTCATAAATTTACAACAAACAACACTCGTCAAATCAATATAACATGGATCAAACTATGAGGTTCCTTCATCTTCTTCATACTATTCTTTAAATGGTAAAATGGGCAAATTCTAGGGTTTATGAGAATCAATTTGGGGAATTAATTTGATACCGGTGAATTGTTGGTGGGAATAAGTAAGGGATTCTTTGAGAATTATCTTCATTAAATTAGAGATTTTGGGTTGATGTTTCAATGGAAGAAGATGAAATTCTAAGAAGCCAATTTTGTTGCCCACCATGTGTTTGATAAAATGCCTAAACCAGTTTTTCTCGTGTTGTATCCTTATTGTTCAAGATAATGTAGTTTGCTTAGTTTGGATGCTTCTTGTGCACACCAACAGTGTGTTGGTGTGCCATTTCCTTCCCTTCCTTGTTAAATATTGTTTCATAGTTTTAGCTTTGTCTTGAGGCTTGTTCTCTTGTATGGCTTCTTCTTCCACAAGTTCGAGTGATATTTGTCTGTGCCCGTTCAGAAGCTTCCATTGTTGCCCAAATGGTGAAATGGGAAGTAAGGGTATTGGCCGTATGATTTCACACATCAAAAGGCATCATTTACCTACTGAAGACCGTAAATGTGTGTTATGTGAAGCTCTTTCTAGTGATGTTGGTTTATTTATGGCAGTGGAAGAAACTTTGAAGGCCTTTGATCAATGGATGTGTGGGAAGTGTATGACTTTCCAGGCTCTTAGCCATTATTTTTATCACCCGGATGGTCGTGCGAGGTTTGTTATAGGGGATGACAGCTCGAGTTGTTATATTGTCGGTATTCTAAATTCGTCAACTAAAGAGTCGGTGACAAATGCTATTGGAGGTTTAGTTTTTGATGTTGCGCTCCTTGATCATTTTTTAAAGAGCCTATCACTACTGTCAAGAGTATCCCCCATAGTTGTCGCCTTGCTTTCTCTCACGCTTTGAAGACCGCTCTTTACAAGGTGATTGCCCAACCTGGATCGGCTGAGGCATGGATGTGTTTGTTACTTCTTCCTCGCTGCACACTGCAGGTGTTTAGACCAAAAAAGAGACAAGAATATAGGTCTGGGAATAAAAAAAATCCTTAAAGAAAATCTCCATCCTAAAGTCCTTGGATACATGGGGGGAAGAGGGTGGTATCACGAATTTAATTCAAAATATGTTAGACAATTATAAGGTTGGAGCTATGAGACAGGGTGGAGGCGTCCTTCGGAAGGAGGCTACACCAAGTAACACCAACATCAGACAGTGTCTCTGTAAGGTTGCAGATAGTCATTTTACCGCAGCAGTGAAAGTGTTATGCTCATCGGGTGTTTCACCATATAATGGGGATACTATTAAAGCTTTGGAGGACAAACACCCTTTCAGACCACCCCCATCCATGTCGAGCCCCATAATTTATGAACCTCCCCTCGTAGCAGACTTTGACTGTGTATTTGGTTGCATCAAATCCTTCCCTAAAGGAACTTCTTGCGGGAGAGATGGCTTGAGGGCTCAACACTTACTAGATGCCCTTTGTGGAGAAAGGTCTACTATTTCCACAGATCCCATACATGCTATCACTTTATTGGTTAATTTATGGTTAGCGGGAATATGTCCAACCATTTTGGCAGAGTTTGGTGCGTCCACTCCTCTCATGCCTCTACTTAAACCTGACAACGGGATCTGTCTTATTGCAGTAGGCACTATATGGAGACGTCTGGTTTCTAAGGTTGCCATGAAAGGTGTGGGTAGAGAAATGTGATGGGTTTTAGCCATATGAACATTCCTATGTGCACATGCAACCCTAATGCTTGGATCTAGGTTTCTTTAATTGAACATACATTGAATCCAAGACTTCTTATGGCTAATAGACTATAATAACAATATGAAATCAGAATTAAAAGTTTACCTTGAATCACTTGCTTGATCTTCTTGTTCTTGGAGCTTTAGAGTCACAATTGTCACTCCTCTAATGGCTTACAAACACCAACTAGCAAGAGGATGATTTGAGAGAGAGGAGAGGGAAGAGAAATCGGCCAAGGTTTCTTTCTAAAGCACAAGTGCTGATTTTCTTAACCCTTGGGGTCCTTTTATACTTGTAAGGCTCCTAGGGTTTCACCCTTAAACCCTAATTGGATAACTTAGGCCCTAAGCAATCCAATACCCTAATAGATAAACCCTTGGACGAATTCTAAGCTTATCCTAATCCCTAGAAATCGTCCACTATTATCCCTAAGGGATTTATAGCCCAAAGTCCAACTATCATACAATTGACAGTTTATACCCCCTTTATTTAATTAATCTCTTTAAGTCACCAAATTAATTCCTAATTAATTTATGACTTATATTAATCAAATAATAATATTATTATTCCTTATATTATTCTCATAATATATTAATAATATTTCTTCTCTCATAATAAATCATCCTGTCAAGTTGCTATGGTGAAGACAACCCAAAAGGACCATGCACAACCGGGTCAAATACTTGCCTAATATAGTTGCAGCCTTAGACACTATTCCAACAGTCTCCCACTTGGATAAGTCTAGTAACTATATACAAGTATATTCCGATTAGCAATCGTAGCTCTCAAAGATGCTGTCAAACTTTGATCTAATCAATCTTGTCCTTCAGATAAGGGATCGTACAGTCCTCTGTTTAGATATCATGCTGACAATTCTATGGAACTAATTTGTCTAGCATTTGGTTTCTCGATCTTCGATTTATTTGACATAGAACTTAATCGAACACATCAATTCAATTCTGACCGGGCCCGGCACATAAGTCAAACCAAATCATCGAGCAGCCGAGATATCGCTTTTACCCTCTTAGAATAAAAGTAACAGATAAACTTCGACTTATATGCATTTACTTATTCATTAATCAACTATACACAACAATGCGTTTTATAACATCAAGTTACTGATGCGGTTTCGCATAATCAATGTACAATCAATTAACAAATAACAAACCATATATCTTGGTTTTAAGACTATATGATATTATCGTCTTGCGATCACCCTTTTTTATCATATTCCATAAGGTGATTCCAGCAAGCGCGGGTTTGTTCCAATGCTCAAAACTATTTCATAAGCACTCATGAACGTTGCAGCAAACCTTTGCTATGTCTAATACCATTCAGACAATCTACACACCAATTCATGACAATCTTCATTCATACCTACTTCCAACATATGAGCGATTGTGGATAATTTGAACAATTCGATTATTCTTAATAAACTCAATTATTCTGGAAGTCAAAACATGCAAAATGATACAATAGTTAAACAATTAACATAAGATAGTAACATTACTCATAAATAATACTCTTTTATTTAATCATCAAATGTTAATTACATTTATCTATTACACGTTTCTCCTACTATCTAATCTATACTAATATCATCCTTCAGCCCAATACTCCTAGCATGCTGCAAGTGCTTAACCCTACTCAGTCCCTTCGTAAGCGGATCTGCTGGGTTATCTTCTGATGATATCCTCTTCACTACGAGTTGTCCTTCTACACGATGTGTTGGGCTGAAGTTCTGTTTTGTATTGCGTCTTTTGGGCTCGTAGATTAGCCTTGTATTCTCCGGTTTGGGCCTGTCCAACCGAGAGCCTTTTATGTATTGTATATAAGTTATCGCTTGCATGCATATTAGGTTAAGATTCAAGATTTCTGTTTTAGCGTTCCAGAGTTTACGATATTGCTCTCTTGTAATCTTCCAATCCTTTACAGTTGATGTTCTTAATCGAGCTCTTCTAAGGATTTTATTTAATCATTCGACACGTTTGATTCAAGCTGTTTGTTCTTATTATTGCGTTCTGCCTTGTTATTTATATTGTGTTCTTGCAGTTTCATATTCATATACTTGTTCACGATCTAATCGATCTTTATAGATTAAAAGTTATTGTTTTTAATCTCATCAATTGGTATCAGAGCAGGAGGCTGTGTAATCGATACACTTCTTTTCTGTGAAAAAGATTTTCATTAGGGTTTTCCGCAATCATCGATATTTATTGAGCCGTCATCTTAATTGACGTATCTTAGTATTTATTGTTTTGCCCTAATCTGCTTTATTACAAGTCTGATCTTTGAACAGGTTATTACGATCATTATGGACGCAACGCAATCAAACCCTATTAATATTTCCAACAGCATTGGTTCGACGACAAAGATTCCAATCTTATACACCCATGACTATGAAGTATGGGCACATCATTTTGAAGATTACGTGATTGGATCGGAGGACAATGGTTTTCTCATATGGGAAGCCATTATCAATGGACCATTTTCTCATTCCGCGACATCCAGAGTTATTAAGACGCAAAAAGAATACAACGATTTGCTCAAGGACGTGACGAATATTGCACAGGATGAGAAAGATAAATTCCAGTGCAATATTAAGGCACTAAGGTTGATCAGATTCGCCCTTCAGTCCGACACATTCAGACTAGTCAGCTCATGCACTACGGCGAAGGAAGTGTGGGATAGACTTCGCGAACTGTATTCAACAGACGAAGATCTTGAACACTCCATCCAAACCTTGCTTCTATCTGAGTTTGGAGAATTCAGGCAAGGGGCCGAAGAAACCGTGACCCAGACGTTTGATCGCTTCAATCATCTTCTCAGCAAGATGATCAAACACGACATTGAAAGGAAGCTCATCGAACAAAAGGTTACTTTCTTGAACGGACTGAGATCGGAATGGAGAGCAGTAGTTTCCACAGTCAAAGCCCATGAACAGTTTAAATCATACTCTTTGGCGAAACTGGTGGGTATTCTAAAGTCCCAAGAGAAGATTGTTGTTCAAGAGAAGAACGTTGTGTCTAGTCTTGGTTCGTTGGCCCTCCTATCTAAAAGTAAAGCCGTGATGGAGGATGAAGAGCTCAACTTGGAAGAATATGACCTCACAACTGAGGATTATGCCATGATGGTATCCAATCCTAAGAGGTTTATAAAGAAGAGATTCCCCAGCAACAAAAACCGAAACTGGCAGGGGAGTTATAGCTCTGAAAAGGCAAACAATGAACCGAAGGCTGAGGAGTCCAAGAAGGAACCGAAGGCAGATGGCGATTCCGGAGTAAGCTGTTTTTACTGTGGTAGCAAGTACATTCTTGTTGTCGTTGATGACTTCTCTAGATTTACATGGGTGTTCTTTCTAAAGCTCAAATCTGAAGCGACTCAAAAGCTGAAAGTGTTTATCAAGCAAATTGAAGTCCAGCTCAAGAAGGTCGTTCGCAACATCAGGAGCGACAATGGTCTCGAATTCAAGAACAGGGAGTTTGAAGCGTTTCTTGCAGAAAAGGGAATTAGCCATAATTTCTCAGCTCCCTACACACCACAGCAGAATGGAATAGTCGAAAGACGAAACCGATCTCTGTGTGAAGCTGCCCGAACTATGTTAAGTTTTGCTTCCTTACCTCTATATTTTTGGGCTGATGCTATTTCTGCTGCTTGTTATACACAAAACAGGTCCTATCTCAACAAGCGATTCACGCTCACACCATATGAGATACTAAACAACAGGAAGCCCAATGTGAAATTTTTCCACGTTTTTGGCTCAAGGTGTTTCATCTTTAACTCTAAAGAACACCGCAACAAGTTTGATGTCAAAGCCGACGAGGGAATCTTTCTGGGATACTCACTCACTTCAAAGGCGTACAGGGTCCTAAACAAACGATCAAGAAGGATTGAAGAAACATACTATGTGACCTTCGACGATAGCTATGTCAAGAAGCTACAGGCCATAGATGACACGGCCAGGGAAATCTTCCCTCAAACTGGTCAAGTCACAATCTCAATCGCCAATATGTACGAGAATTTTCTGGATCTCTTTGATGAACCGGAAAAAGCTTCTCTCTCAGAAGCAGGGGCAGCCGACAACAAAATAGATCATATGAAGAAGATTGTCGAAGATGCTGCAAGAAGAATGCATGAAGGAGAATCGCCTACTGATGAATCTCCAACCAACAATGCTTCAGTTGAGGGGGAGCCAAATTCTCTTGTCGAGGGGGAGCCTAGCTCACAAGTCCAGGGGGAGCCAAGCTCTACTACTTCAACCGAAGGTCCTTCATCAACCGAAGATGCACCTCCTCACGAAGGTCCTTCAATGTCTGAAAATCCAGCACCACAAGAAACCCCTGAACCTCACGTTTGTCAAGACTCATCAATTGAGGGGGAGCATGATGATATGACGCTTGATTTTGATAGCCAATCCGAGCCTGAAGAGATGATCAACGCTGAACTAGATCCATCCTTTGATCCGAATTACCCTCCTCTTACAAAATGGACCAGAGATCATCCTATCTCTCAAGTAGTTGGTGATGTATCTGAAAAGGTTCTGACCCGATCTCAACTGAAGGCAAAACAGACATCCTTATTCTTAAAAGTTGAGTTTTGTATGTTTAACTCATTTGTATCAAAAGTCGAACCGAAGACAGTGAACACTGCCCTCGATCACTCTGATTGGGTTCAAGCTATGCAAGATGAACTAAACGAGTTTGAGAGGAACAAAGTCTGGCGCCTCATTCCAACTCCTCCGGATGCTTCAGTTGTTGGTCTCAAATGGGTTTTTAGAAACAAAATGGACAAGGAAGGCAATGTCATAAGAAACAACGCTCGCCTGGTTGTCAAAGGATACTGTCAGGAGGAAGGGATAGATTACGAAGAGACGTTCGCTCCAGTAGCTAGGCTAGAATCGGTTAGAATATTTCTGGCCTATGCTGCTCACAAAAACTTTGAGGTCTTCCAAATGGACGTAAAGTGCGCATTTCTCAATGGAGAACTTGAAGAAACGGTGTATGTGGAGCAACCTCCTGGGTTCGTGAACGAAAAGTATCCACATCATTGCTACATTCTGGATAAAGCTGTGTACGGCCTCAAACAAGCTCCGAGAGCCTGGTATGAAACGCTTACAAAATTTTTAAAGATGTCCAAATTCAAACAAGGTTCGGTTGACCCCACCTTCTTTCGCAAAAAGGAAGGTAACCACCTTATGATAGTTCAAATTTATGTCGATGACATCATCTTTGGCTCTACGAATCCCAGCTTAACAGCTGAATTCAGAAAGTTGATGGAGACTAAGTTTGAAATGAGCTCAATGGGTCCTATTAATTTTTTCCTTGGTTTAAATATAAGACAGGGACCCGAAGGCATCTTTATCAATCAGGAAGCTTACACGAAGACTCTCCTAGCAAAGTTTGGCATGATGGGAGACTCAAAAGTCAAAGTCCCTATGGCATTCGGCACCAAACTTACCCCTTCACTAGATAAACCGGCCGTCGACATCACGCTCTATCGTCAAATGATAGGCTCACTGATGTATCTAACTGCTAGCAGGCCTGATATCATGTTTTCTGTATGTTATTGTGCTCGATTTCAGGCTAACCCACGCGAACCTCACATGCTGGCAGTGAAGAACATCCTACGCTATCTCAAGCGAACCGCCTCCTTGGGTCTATGGTATCCATCCAACTCTGGCTTCTTCGTTCAAGCCTATTCTGATGCAGACCTTGGAGGATGTGGACTCGACCGCAAAAGCATAACTGGTGGCTGTCAATTTCTTGATGGGAAGTTGGTCAGCTGGCAATCCAAGAAACAAACATGTGTGTCGCTGTCTACTGCTGAAGCGGAATACATTGCCGCTGCATCCTGCACATCACAAGTGATTTGGATCCAGAGTCAACTTCGAGACTATGGACTCAATATGAAGAAGATCCCTCTATATTGTGACTCTGAAAGTGCAATTAGGATCTGTCATAACCCGGTGCAACACTCTAAAACCAAACACATAGCACTGAGGTATCACTTCATCAAAGATCATGTGGAAGATGGAAATGTCGAAGTTCACTTCGTTAGAACCACTGATCAACTGGCTGACGTCTTCACCAAAGCTCTTCCAGAAGCCTCATTCAATAAAATTTTGCAAGGACTAGGTATGATGGAATCAGAATCAGTACCTCACACTACCTCTCAATCTCAAACGTAAGAAGCGAAACCAACCGAACGTTCGGGTTCGGTTCAACCATTTCACTCGCTCATTACTTCAAAGGTAGTTTTTCTCTGTTGTATTTTCTTTATGTAAAAAGTTTTTTTTTTGCATATCTAAACTCCTTGGTTTCTTAAAATTTTCAAGAACCGAAACCTCCAGAAGGTTCGGGTTCGGTTTTTCAAAATTTTCAAGAACCGAAACCAACCGAAGGTTCGGGTTCGGTTTTTCAAAATTTCCCTGAACCGAAATCAACCGAAGGTTCGGGTTCGGTTTTTCATCTTTTCCCAACCGAAACCCACCGAACGCTCGGGTTCGGTTTTTCAACTTTTTCCAACCGAAACCAACCGAACGCTCGGGTTCGGTTTTTCAATCTTTTTCCAAGTTTTTTTTAATTGTGTTTTTTTTTACTCTTCTATAATTTTTTTTTTATTATTTTTAATTATTTTTTTTTATATATATAAATTTCAAAAACTACAAAAATATTTTCTTTTATTTTTCTTTGTGTGCTCATTTGTTTATGGGAATATATTCCATGCCTTACCTAAGTGTCCCTAGAAGCATGCTGCTGTATGTGTCCCAAGCCTCATAAGATTTTGAATAATAGCCTTCATGACCTGGTAAACACAAACCTTGTCTTCCCAATAAGGCTAACTTATTTATTCTAATCGTGAGCTACCTCACTCTATTCTCACACGAGTTCAGAGTCTCCTGCTTGGTCCTTATGTTCGCAGCAGAGGTACTACGTCTTCTTTCACCATCTCCATTACAAATTCTCCATAACATTCGTTTCATCACTATAACCCTTGAGACTCTCAGCAATTTCCACTGGGGTTTATGGTTACACAACCTCTGTGTTTATGATCTTAGTTTCGTGCCACTACGAACTGAGTGAAACCCAAAATTCAACACCAACGAATTGACGGTGACCAATTAACTTGATCAAGTTTTCACCAATGAATTGACGAATGTACCTTCATGAAATCTCAATTTCTTTTCTTTTTGCGTGGTTCCAATGAAATTGTTACACACCATAACATTTCTTCCCAAGGGATCCAGTTTTAAATTTTTATCTGAGATTTCATATTCATCCAACCCACTACAGAATCAACTCAACCCTACTTGTTCAACAGACTACACTGGTCTCACAAGTACTTTGTTCACATTCGTTCTTATATCAAGAATTGAATTGATGAATCAAAGCGAAACCACCCTTAATTTGCCTTATTACAAGAAGCCTTTCAACATTTATTAATGAATGTTTGATCGTAATTTAACGGGATTCCACACTAACACTTTGCGGTCTCTCTTGACCATGAAGGAAGAGATTCGTGCCCGGGATCATCAGTTTTGTGTCATAATTGACATCACAGATTATCCTACAAAAAGTTGCTTTATTTCTTTATTAATTTTACACTCTTTGCACGAAAATCCTAGATTTTCAAAAATTCCGTTACTAATTATTTTACAGGCTGGAAAATTAATGGATGGTTCATCATGAAGCTGTGGTTACCAATAATCCACGTGGGCGTTTAATTCAAAAGACAGCAGATTAAAATGGGGAAGAGACAAAAGATGCTGACGCGGCGGAAGTTCAAAGGATAGAAATTCAAACGACGGTAAAAAGACGGGCGCGTGAATTTGAAGAGGCCGCGCTTTTTTCTGACACTATTGGACGCGTGTGCAAGTATTGAAGCGTCATCCATCAGGCATTAATGGCGCGTGTGGAAATAGAAACGGTTCCTCTCTCTGAACCGGCGCTTATTGGGCGGCGTGATCCTAGGAATCTGACACTCTCTCTCCTACGTGATCATCGCACGTCCCAACTGTCACTAATCAGTCACTCAAAAAACCTTCCATATTTCCATAAGAGATTTGAATCGATCTTTCTCTCTCCTATCACCTACTATAAAAACCCATCCAGACCACCTTTTACCTCTTTACTGCCCCATAATTTCCAAAGCAAAAATACTTCCAAACTCTCTCCCGGTTATCTTCTTCTCCAACCTGCAACAATGGCTGAATCCTCTTCCGTCCATGCTACTTCTCAGATTCTTCCAATCCGTCCTCAGCAATGCCTCGTGATTGATCTGAACCCACTGGCCTATGATCCCTACATGTCGCCGGTCATCGAGTGTCTCAAATACTCCCAGCTTGCTCCGGCACTGTCACGGATTGAAACGGTGCCAATGGTGGCCCTATCTCAGGTCTACGCAACGGCTTATTACGACAAGGCC
Organism: Lactuca sativa; assembly: GCF_002870075.4. Lineage (NCBI taxonomy): Eukaryota > Viridiplantae > Streptophyta > Magnoliopsida > Asterales > Asteraceae > Lactuca > Lactuca sativa. The sequence goes on along the minus strand of NC_056630.2, from coordinate 151,221,244 downwards.
GTTGACAGAGTCTTTTTTGAAGTGGCGGAACACAAGACGTCGATTTCTCGTTCCCGCTTCTGCTCTATGCTTGGGTTTGCTGCTGACCCATCGCGTGTTCACCCGGAGACAATTCCGGTTGGTATGCTCTACAGCATGTTCTACAACATGGGCTACACGGAAGTTCTCACCTCCGTCGCCAGATTCAAAAAGTCATGCCTACCGCCCCAATGGAATGGGTTATTTACAGTTCTCTTCAAGGGACTGTCAGAACGAAGCTCAGGATCGGACGGGGCCAGTCGTCTTTTCCTGTCGATTATGTATGCGGTGTACAACGGGATCAATCTGGACTACGGATTTGTCCTTTGGCAACAACTGATTCAGAGCCTCTCTTCCGCTTCCCGACACTCCGAGGTGTCACTAGCCCGGTTCTGGATCTTGATCACAAGATGGGCTATGGACAAGTTTGATGTCCAAACTGCTGACGGTGCACCGATGTCTTCGATTGGTACGTTCCACACCACGAAGATCATCGTATCCGCTGCATCGAAATTCTCCTTCATTGGCTCTATCCCGGAGTCGATGTATGGTAGTGTGCCATCAGACAGCAGTATGATCAAGGCGATCAAGGAGTTAGGGCCATCTGGTCCGAGGGAACTGACACCGGACATGTTGAGATCGATCCATGATGCCGACAAACCGGTGGCCAGGGGTAAGAAGGCAGACAAGGGGAAGAAACCATCCAAAGCCCCAAAACCTACTCCCAAGAAGCGCAAACAACCGAAGGCTGCCTCGTCACCACAACCGAAAAGGAGGAAGACCCAACAAAAGCGAAAGCTAATCCTTTCCTCCTCATCAAGTGAATCCGAAGTTGAGAGTTCGGACGCTGAGGGATCACAAGGCGATGTCTCTCCTCTACGAGGCAACACACCCCCTCGATCCCCAACCCCGAAGATGGAACTTCACCAATCCCCAGTTCCTTCCCCTCCACTCACAATACCTATTTCCATTCCCACCATAACCCCTACTATACCACCAACCTCATTCCCTATACCTCCACCCATATTCACCACCTCAACCGAAACACCACCTGTAACCGAAACCCCTCCCGTAACCGAACCTCCACAAACCGAAACCCATACACAACCACCACCCGAAACTAACCCCCCACCTACTCAACCTGAACCAACCAAACCCATAACACCCCCAGCTTCACCACCACCTCAATCTCCAGAAGACGCCTCCGATGGCGATGATCAATACCTAGGTGGTGACCACCTGAACTTTGATTCGGTCTACTATAGTCCGTTTCAAGTTCAAAGTGATGAGGAGGATGATGCTCCTGTAACCAAGAAGCATCTCCGCGAGCTGAACGAGAAGGTTGATCAACTTCTCGCCTCCTCTTCCAATCAACAATCATCCTTATCTGAAGCTGCCCTTCAGAGGATAGTTGATGCCTTCTCTAGGGCTCAACATGACTCAGTGGCCTCTGCTACTGCTGCAATAGACGCCTCCACCCGAGCTTGTGAGGCAGCGACCGAAAAAGTCGATAAACTATTCCATGACGCTACAATCCTGCTGCAGTCTATGCAGGAAAGCGCCGAAGCCACCAAAACAACACTGGAACCACTTGTTAATCAATTGGCCCAGTTTGTGAAGACGGAGTTATCCTCGTTCGCTACCCTCAGACAAAACCTTAGCGACGACAACTCGGCACTCCGTGCCTCCATTGAAGCCCGCTTGGCAAAGCTACAAGAGGATCTTGCGGCTGAAAATAAACTGATGGACGTCCTGGCGAGTAAGACTACTGCCCTAAAGGTCAAGAGCACCCAACTTTCCAACTCCGGACAACAATTGGAGGCTCTTCGATCCGAAAGGGAAATCATCAAGACGTGTGTTTCGGATGTCCACGCCGCTCTATCCAACATCCTGGAAGCACACGACCCCATCCTGAATCACTCGGTGAGGCGTACCCTCGCTGAGAAACTCTCTCCGGCCATGGCTCTCTTGAGTAAAATTGAAGGCCTACCCAGTTTCGTGTCCATTCCGAAACAAGGGGGAGATGAGAAGAAAGGATCGAAACCACCTCCTTCCTCAAAAGCAACTCACACAACCGAACCACCCCCAACTGGTCATGCCTCGGGTTCGGGTGTGAAGGACAAGGGCAAAAACATTGCAGAGGGAGGAGATGAAGATGAAGACAAGGAGACTATTGCGGACATGTTAAAGAGAAAGAACAGTCGCAATACTGATGACGATGTCAGTCGTGTGGCACGTGAAGCTGAAGAAGCCGAACGTAAACAAAAAGAAGCCAACGATCTCCTTGAGAGCCGAAAGCTGCTCTTCCCTGCCTGGACCAGGGATCGACTGATAAAAGAGGCCATAGAGACTCCAAGCATACTATGGATCGAGCCGGTGATATCATTCGACTGCATCAACTCGGTCGATTCGCAATTTGATATGCCGCTGACTCGAAAGGCGTTCATCTTCCACGCCTTCTCCAACATTTTCGAAGTCCCGCATCCGAACGATGAGCTTGACAGGGAGCTCATTGACTTTTATCTGGAGGCCGCTCGCCCTCAATACCTTACATGGAGCGCCCAGAAGATTGTCAGTGTTCGGGTGATGAAGCCGTTTGCCGTGGGGAGATTCACAAACGTCAAGTTCAAGCTTATCCGAGGATCTGCAAGAACTGCTCACATGATCTCTCTGGCGGATCTGCCCAATCTGAACCCTCATGATTGGATAGTCTTGTACAACATCTTGCTGACAAACGAAGCCGAATATGGTCCCATCTTAGACCATGTCAAAAGGATGCTGGCATGCTATATCATGGAGGTGGCCCTAATGGATCAGGAGGTTGCCACAGTGTTTAAGAAGAAACCGAAAGTCAAGCCTGTGGGATCGGCCAGTGATCTAAACACGATGAAAATGGGCAAGATAGATTCAAGGCGAAACTCTGTGATGTTCACCAGAGCCGAAGGACAGAAATGTCTGTTCGCGTTAGCTGACAAGCACCTCTACACCACTCCCTGCTTGGAACACGTCCTATCTATCGTCAAGCGGTGTAAGGACAATTCGGCCGATGACATCAAATATTTTGAAGATATGATCAATTGGTACATCCGGTTTAGACAGACCATCCTTTCCATAACCAAGTGTCTGTTTAGTACCGTGAAGAAGAAGGTACCAGCTTCAGCCGCCGGCCCAAGTAAGAAGTGATGGTCTCGCTCCAAATTGACGCAAAGGGGGAGATTGTTGGGCTGAAGTTCTATTTTGTATTGCGTCTTTTGGGCTCGTAGATTAGCCTTGTATTCTCCGGTTTGGGCCTGTCCAACCGAGAGCCTTTTATGTATTGTATATAAGTTATCGCTTGCATGCATATTAGGTTAAGATTCAAGATTTCTGTTTTAGCGTTCCAGAGTTTACGATATTGCTCTCTTGTAATCTTCCAATCCTTTACAGTTGATGTTCTTAATCGAGCTCTTCTAAGGATTTTATTTAATCATTCGACACGTTTGATTCAAGCTGTTTATTCTTATTATTGCGTTCTGCCTTGTTATTTATATTGTGTTCTTGCAGTTTCATATTCATATACTTGTTCACGATCTAATCGATCTTTATAGATTAAAAGTTATTGTTTTTAATCTCATCACGATGTCTAATAAAATGATATTTTCTGTCGATATGTCGAGATCTACCATGATCTCTCGGTTCCTTGGTCAAGGCAACCGCTCCTTCATTATCACAAAAAATCTCCATGGGCTCCTTTGTGGCAGGTACAACTCCAAGATCACCGATGAAGTTCTTCAACCATATTGCCTCCTTTGACGCTTCGCTCGCTGCAATGTACTCTGATTTGCACGTTGAATCAGCTACGGTTTCCTGCTTGGAACTTTTCCAAGTCACTGCTCTTCCATTCAAGGTAAAGACCCAGCCCGACTGTGAACGGTAGTTGTCCCTGTCGGTCTGAAAACTGGTGTCACTATACCCTCGCACCTTCAAGTCATCACTCCCTCCAAGGACTAAGAACCATTCCTTTGTCCTCCGAAGGTACTTAAGGATATTCTTGACCGCAATCCAATGGGCTCTGCTAGGGTTCCCTTGATATCTGCTAACCATGCTCAGAGCAAAGGCTACATCAGGGCGAGTACAAGTCATAGCATACATGATTGAGCCAACTGCGGAAGTGTATGGTACTCGGCTCATTTCTGCTATTTCAACTTCGGTACTCGAACTTTGAGTCTTACTCAACTTGGCATTACTTTGTATCGATAATTCTCCCTTCTTCGAGTTTTCCATACTAAAACGTTTCAGTACTTTATCTAAGTAAGTGTTCTGACTAAGTCCTATTAGTCTCTTACTTCGCTCTCTCACTATCCTTATTCCTAAAATATAGGAAGCCTCTCCGAGGTCCTTCATAGCGAAGCACTTCTCGAGCCAGGACTTAACTTCCTGCAGAGTCGGGACGTCGTTTCCTATGAGTAGTATGTCGTTGACATACAGAACGAGGAAGCTTACCATACTCCCACTGGCTTTGACATATACACACGATTCATCTTCGCTTCGTACAAATCCAAACTCTTTGACTTTCTCATCGAAGCAATGATTCCATCTGCGAGATGCTTGCTTAAGTCCGTAAATGGACTTCTCAAGCTTACACAGTCTATTCGGATGCTTCGGATCCACAAACCCCTCTGGCTGAGCCATGTAAACATCCTCAGCCAACTTCCCATTAAGGAATGCGGTCTTGACATCCATTTGCCAAATCTCATAATCATGAAATGCGGCAATGGCTAGCATCACTCTAATAGACTTTATCTTCGCAACTGGTGAGAAGGTCTCATCATAGTCAACTCTAGGAGTTTGAGTAAAGCCCTTCGCAACCAATCGCGCCTTATATGTGTGTACTTTTCCATCCACGTCGGTCTTCTTCTTGAAGATCCATTTGCACCCAACGGTCTTATGTCCGGGCACATTATCAACCAAATTCCAAACTTGGTTGTCATACATGGACTGGATCTCGCTGTCCATTGCCTCTTTCCATTTCACAGACTCCGGGCCTGCCATGGCTTCCTTATAGCTATTAGGTTCATCTAGATTTATTAGTGTACCATCACTAATATACATATTCCCTTCGGTAGTAATATGAAAACCATGAAAATGGGGTTGAACTCTAACTCTTTCGGAACGTATGAGAGGGAAGGACTCGTCAATCGGTTCAATTGGAGTTTCCTCCTCAGGTTGAGTGCCAGCGGTAGAGGTTTCTTCATCTATCAACTCTTGAATCTCTTCAAGCTCGATTTGCCTCCCACTGTCTCCTTGGCTTATGAGTTCTCGCTCTTGGAAAACTCCTCTCCTCGCAACAAAGACAACATTGTCCTTCGGTCTATAGAAGAGATATCCAAAGGATTTCTGCGGGTAGCCGATGAAAAAACATCGCTCACTACGAGGTTCGAGCTTGTCGTGAGTATCTCGTCTTACGAAAGCCTCGCAACCCCAAACCTTGATATGTGCCAACGAAGGAGCTTTCCTTGTCCACATCTCGTGAGGTGTTTTGGCAACCTTCTTAGTAGGGACTCGGTTAAGGATATGGGCGGCAGTCTCTAAGGCATACCCCCCAAAAGAGATAGGTAGTGAAGCACGACTCATCATAGAGCGAACCATGTCTAACAAGGTTCGATTACGCCTTTTTGCCACACCATTCAACTGCGGTGTCCTAGGTGGCGTCAATTGTGAAACTATTTCACACTCCTTGAGATAGTCGTGAAATTCAAGACTTAGGTACTCTCCTCCTTAATCGGATCGAAACATCTTGATTTTCCTGCCCAATTGATTCTCCACTTCATTGTTGAACTCTTTGAACTTTTCAAAAGTTTCTAACTTTTGCTTGATTAAGTAGATATACCCATATCTACTATAGTCATCGGTAAAAGTCACATAGAAGCGGTTCCCATCCTTTCTGGTTGATCTAAACGGTCCAAATACATCGGTATGTATGAGGTCCAATAGACCCTCATCCCTTTCACATGTACTAGTGAAGGGTGACTTAGTCATCTTTCCAAGCAAACAAGACTCGTATGTGTCATCTTCCCTAAGGTCGAATGACTCCAACACTCCATCCTTTTGGAGTTGGGCTATGCGCTTCTTGTTGACATTTCCAAGATGACAATGCCACAAGGATGCTCTATCCATACCATTGGAAGAATCCATGCATAAAACATCATTTCCTAAGTTATCTACAATCATAACAGTTTCATAAATTCCATTACACGGTATTGCTTCAAAATATAAGACACCATTTAGATAAGCAAGAATAGAACCATTCTCATTATTGAAAGAAAATCTAAAACCTTGTCTAAACAAACCATGAAATGAAATGATGTTTCTAGCCATTTCTGGCGAATAGCAAAAATTGTTCAAATCTAAAGATAAACCATTCCTAAGCACTAAAGAATACACTCCAATCTTGGTCACAGGCGATGATCTTTTGTTCCCCATGATTAGATTTATTCTTCCATGCTCCACATCCCTATTTTTTCTTAGTCCCTGCAAATCAGAACAAATGTGGTAACCACAACCGATATCAAGGACCCAAGAAATAGCATGAGACGAGTCATTAGATTTAATTGTATATATACCTGCGAAAGATGGCTTGATCTTTCCTTCCCTGATGGCTTGCAGGTAGTCTGGGCAGCTTCTCTTCCAATGCCCTATTTTATGGAAATGATGGCACTCTGCCTCCTTAGGGTTAGGACAGGGTTTAGCAGGATCAACTTGGGTCCCACTAGAAGAGGAACCATCTCGGGACTTTCCCTTGCGGTGGCTCTTAGACGGAGCCTTCCTCTTCTTACCTCTTCCTTGCCCAATGGCCAAAACAGGAGCAGCGGGTGGATTGGGAGCGGGTGCAACAGACTTGTCCTTGAGGTTGCTTTCAGCAACCCTAAGGAGACCTTGGAGCTTACTTAGGGTGACCTCTTCTTTGTTCATGTGGTAGGTCATCCTAAATTGATTGTAACACGGAGGCAAAGAGTGAAGCACCATGTCGATCGCCAAGTCTTCCCCAAAGTCAACATTCAACTTGCGAAGACGGTCGACATACCTTTGCATCTTTTGCAGGTGCACGGTAAGAGATTCTCTATGACCCATTTTGGCGGAAATCATGTTAGTGAAAATCTCGTAACGCTCTTGCCTCGCGTTTTGGTGGTATCTCTCCAACAAGTCTTGGTGCATTTCATACGGATACATATCCTCATAGGACTTTTGGAATTCGGCTTTCATGGTGGCTATCATGATGCAATGTACCTTCGTTGCATCACGTTCATGAGTTTCAAATGCAGTCATTTCAGCCGGAGTAGCAATTTATGGGTTGATCTTCTCGAGCTTCTCATCGAGGACATACTCCTTGTCCTCATAGCGAGCAATTGTGCGAATGTATCTTATCCATTCGCTAAAGTTCGTCCCATCGAAAGTCACCTTTTGACAAAGGCTCATCAATGTGAATGAACTAGCAGCAACGTTGTTTGTGTTCGACATCTACAAATAGAAAGGACAAAGATAGATTAGAATATGAATCCTGAATTATCACCCAATAAGAAAAAATTAGGGCTAGGATCCAACAACAATATTTACATATTAGAAAAAGGGATGCCGTAATCTAACATGAAAACAATTTGAAGGTAAGTGAATGACAAGAAGCCCTGTGAAAGCTATCAGATAATGACTTGATAGAGGTCCCTCGCTGACGCCTTCATTTTTCTTTTTTTCATCTCTTTATGATATGCTATCTTCCTTTAGCCAGACTTCCCGCATTACTGTGATCAAGAGGAAGCGCTAAGGTCTATTCACTAATTCTCCACCACAAAAACATAACTTTTAGTTCTAAATGTATTGAAAATTCCTAGGTTTGGATGAGATTCATTGAAACTTTTCATGGCATGTTTAAATCTCGATATGCCCCTCTCGTTTGTGACTGGGATACCGAGGATCACAAAGTGGGTGTGAATTACCATGCAAATTCACATGGTGCCTTCATTGTAAGGATCACCTACTCAATGTGCCGGTAAACCACACACGCTCCATCGAACTATGATAAACAATGAATTACCCTTTGCCACCTTTGCTTAGAACCAATTAGTGTGCCGGTAAACCACACACGCTCCACTAACTTCTTAGCAAGGGTGCAAAGTGTAATTTCATGGGATTGCATCAATTCAATTTTCCTAAAGTAACTAAGATTGGGAAAAATTTGAAAAACATGTAGTTACTTTGTATTTCATATTATACTTTTAATGAAGAGATGAGGTTGCCCTATCCTACCCGTTCGGCTAACGACCCTCCACCGATCAAGCAAGCGGTGGGTGTGAGTGTACACCCATTAAGCGCCATTTTATAGGCAACAACCTTATACTCAACTTATAGACCGACTTCGTGAATGAGGCCTACTAACGGTAAGACTAGCATTTTAATTATACATATATATATATATATATATATATATATATATATATATATATATATATATATATATATATATATATATATATATTAATCTTGTAATATTATATTAATATAGAGTTGAATTTTAAACTTGTAAAAATTTTAGGGTTTGAAATTTAAATTGTCTAAATTAAAACTTTTAATTACAAAATATAAATTTCAAAACTTGAGGACAAGTTTTAAACTTTTTAAAACACATGGGATCAAATAACAAATAATCTAAGTTAACATGTAATCACATAATTATCCATATTTGATTTATTTAATGATTTCTTGCAAATAAATTTATCAATTAAATTAAAATAATTAATCAATTATCACATAAGGAAATAAATATTTTATTAATTGATAAATATCTTCAATTAGGTCAAGAATATACACACACATATATATATATATATATATATATATATATATATATATATATATATATATATATATATATCATAAAATCGGATTTATATTGATCTAATATGATTAAGGCAAGTATCTCAAAGATAAACAACAAGAAATCCCGAAGTTTCCTCTTTCTGACGCTTGGACTCGCCGAGTACCTCAATGGACTCGCCGAGTCGAGCCTACTCGCCGAGTCCACTATGGGACTCGCCGAGTCCATCAGACAGAAACACAAAAATCGAATTTTGAAGGCATCAAACAAGCAACCAATGCATCAATTCAATAGAAACCAATCTAGGCTCTGATACCACTGATGAGTTTTAGCCATATGAACATTCCTATATGCACATGCAACCCTAATGCTTGGATCTAGGTTTCTCTAACTGAACATACATTGAATCCAAGACTTCTTATGGCTAATAGACTATAATAATAATATGAAATCAGAATTAGAAGTTTACCTTGAATCACTTGCTTGATCTTCTTGTTCTTGGAGCTTTAGAGTCACAATTGTCACTCCTCTAATGGCTTACATACACCAACTAGCAAGAGGTTGATTTGAGAGAGAGGAGAGGGAAGAGAAATCGGCCAGGGTTTCTTTCTAAAGCACAAGTGCCGATTTTCTTAACCCTTGGGGTCCTTTTATACTTGTAAGGCTCCTAGGGTTTCACCCTTAAACCCTAATTGGATAACTTAGGCCCTAAGCAATCCAATACCCTAATAGATAAACCCTTGGACGAATTCTAAGCTTATCCTAAGCCCTAGAAATCGTCCAGTATTATCCCTAAGGGATTTATAGCCCAAAGTCCAACTATCATACAATTGACAGTTTATACCCCCTTTGTTATTAATTCCTAATTAATTTATGACTTATATTAATCAAATAATAATATTATTATTCCTTATATTATTCTCATAATATATTAATAATATTTCTTCTCTCATAATAAATCATCCTGTCAAGTATCTATGGTGAAGGCAACTCAAAAGGAACATGCACAACCGAGTCAAATACTTGCCTAATGTAGTTGCAGCCTTAGACACTATTCCAACAAAATGGCCAAGTACCTTAATGATTTTCAGTTTGGGGTTGGTGTATCTGGCGGTGCTAAGGCTATGTTACACAGTACCAATAGGGTGTTGAGTGAAAACCATGCCGATGGGTCTCTTGTAATGCTGACTATGGATTTTTCGAATGCCTTTAACTTGGTGGATCGTTCAGCATTGCTCCACGAGGTTAAGAAGATGTTCCCTTCCATTTCTTTTTGGCTGACTTTTTTGTACGGGCAAGCAGCGAGACTTTATATCGAAGACCAACATATATGGTCTACCACTGGGGTGCAGCAAGGTGACCCCTTGGGCCCTCTTCTTTTTGTCCTCGTTTTGCACCCGCTTGTGCACAAGATTAGAGACAATTGTAAGCTCCTTCTCCATGCTTGGTATCTAGATGATGGGACTGTCATTGGGGATTCGGAGGAGGTGGCTAGAGTGTTGAACATTATTTGGTTGCATGGTCCAGGTTTGGGTGTTGAGTTGAACATCAAGAAAACGGAGATTTTTTGGCCCTCCTATGATGGTAGGAAGCTTCGTGCTGATTTATTCCCAACAGATATAGGGAGACCTTCTTTGGGGGTGAAGCTCCATGGGGGGGGGGACTATTAGCAGAGACGCATGGTTTATTAGCGGGCTGGCCATGAAGAGAGCGTTCAATGCGGTTGATATGATAGGCCTTCTTCCACAACTATGTGACCCGCAGAGTGAGCTCCTTTTGCTTCGATCATGTATGGGCATTGCAAAACGTTTCTTTGGTTTATGGACATGCCAGCCGGTATACATAGAAGAGGCAGCGTTGTTCTTTAACAAAGGATTGCGCAGGTCTATCAAGGATATGGTGGTATGTGGAGGCCCCTTCTTTGGAGACATTCAGTGGCGCTTGGCTTCCTTACCTATTCGTTTCGGTGGTTTGGGTTTGTACTCATAATATGAGGTTTCCTCCTATGCATTTGTAGCCTCGAGGGCCCAATATTGGGCATTACAAGACCACATCTTACGTGACAGTGGCGTATGTGGTATGGACTCGGATTACCTATGTGCTATGATTCATCTTCGCGATACGATTCCGGGATTTGACTGTAGCGGTTTCACTAATAAGGACACCTCCCCCCTTAAATCCCAAAAAGCTTTTGCGTGTGCCCTTTTTAGAAAAATCGTCCATGATATGGAAGTCGACTTCGACATGACTGTGAGACAGAAATCAGTCTTTAAGTGTCTGCGGGCAGCTCATGCTCAAGATTTTCTGCTAATTATCCCTATTGATGGTCTTGGCCAACATATGTCTCATGTGGAGTACCGATCTATCCTTCGTTATCGCCTCATGATTCCCATTCCCAACTGACGAGATATGCCCAGTTTGTCGCAAGGCATGTTTGGATACCTTTGGGGAACACGCGGTTCATTGTAGTGAGCTCCCTGGTTTCAAGTATAGAAATGATGTGGTTCAGGATGTTCTCTTTGATGCTTGTCGGCGTGCTGGTATTTCTGTGAAGAAAGAAACACCAGTGAACTTTTTGACAGACCCGCAGGATGGAAGGCCCACACTTAGACTGGCTGACATTTTGGTGTTTGGATGGATAGGAGGGATGAATGCTTGCATGGATCTTACTGGGGTCTCTCCTCTCATTGTTTTGGGGAGCAGGGGTTTCACAGCTGGACATGTTGCTTTGAAAGCCGTTGTGTGCAAAGTGGTAAAGCACGAGAATGCATGTATAGAAAATCAACATGTGTTTGTACCTTTTGCATTCGATACATTTGGTTTTCTCGCACCAGAGATGGTGGAGATCCTCAATAGAGTCCAATGTGTCATGCATTCTAATTTCATATCTCCTAGATCTACAAATGTGTTTTCAAAAGAATTGGTTTTGCCATCCTGAAAAGGCTAGCGGCGCAGCTTGTTGCATATTTGTCTTCAATCGATATGTACTGAACTATATAACTATTTATAGGAGTTAATTAATATATATATATATATATATATATATATATATATATATATAGATATAGATATATAGATATAAGGAGAATTATTTAATTTTTATAAACTCAAAGTTTATAAAATATAAACTTTGTCTTTAGGTAATAGACAAAAGGATTCAACTAGTCCAAAAGGTTGTAAATGACTTATTAATTCATACAATATGAAATAATAACTAATTATACTCTCTTATAATTATTATTTTCACAAAACAATAATTATTCCCTAATTAAATACAAGAAATGATATTACTTATTAATAATCATATTAATAATATGTAACATCTTGATGTCGAGGTATTTCCATTTTCAACCCTAAGTACAAGAATTATTGCATTTTAGCCCTTGTGTGAGACGTTGTTGCAAAATGGCCCTTAGTGGCAATTTTGTAATATTTGGGCGGAGCAAGCGTACGCTGGGCGTACGTGCCAAAACCTCAAAACTTAATATTTAGGGCCGGGACCTTATATAAACATCACTAAGTCCCCAAGGCTCATTCCCTCATCAACCTCCATCCCTCATTTCGTTCATAGCAAACCCTAATCTATTATGTTTTCATTTGGAGCTTGATAGTGTGTGTTTTAGTGTCTTTGAAGCCAATAGAAGGCTGAAGAACCATCTTGGAAGATTAGTACCACTTCGATCCAGAAACACCTCACCTCCAAGCTTCATTTGGAGGTATAAAGTTTTGAAATTGATGATCATATCCCTATATCTTTATAATTTTAGAAGTTTATGTTTAGTATCCCCATATTCTTGGTCCATTTGGGTATATGCTACCTTAGAACAAATGAGTTGTCCTTTCGGACGTTTTAGGGTGGTTTGAGTGATAAAAATGTGATATTGGACCTTCTTTTCCCTCCATGCAAGTGTTGAGATGTCTTAATGGGATAAGAAGTTAGGGTTTTAGCTTTTGGGCACTTGCTACCCATGCAATACCATAAAGTTGGAAACTTTATGGTTGAGGACATTAGTTTGGGGCTAGATCTAGGAATCGGATGAAAGAGCTTAATGAAATAAGCTCTTAGTAGAAGGATTAACAGGAGGCAACATACGTTGGGCGTACAGAATGGTACGCTAAGCGTACCAGGTCGGCATCGCGTTTTTTGGTTAAAGAGTGAGTACGCCCCGCGTATAGGCTGAGTACGCCCAACATACTCAGCTATGTTGACCAAGTTTGACATTTTGAATTTTTGACTTTGACCAAGTTTGACCTATGGGTAATTTAGGTATTTTGAGTCGTATTTAAGATTGATCATTATTTGATGAATAGGTGATCGATTGAGCTGATATTCGAAGTTGTGTCATGTTCAACGATCTTTTGCAGACTGTGAGGTGAGATTTCCTCACTATACTTGCAGGTCGAAGGCACCAATGCCAGCCCACTGAGTTATGTACCATGGTTTAGAGGATGTTACTATGTTGTATTGATCTATTAGAACTGAGTCCTGGTATATAGGATGTTATTATGCAATAATGATCGGTAGATATGCATGTGAGTCTGTTAACAGGATATACGATTATATGTCTACTGAATATATGTTATATGTTATATGTCGAAATATTATGGTTAGGTTGTGTAACGCCCACAGATTCAGACTAGTCAATTTAGAAATTAGAAGCATCAAAAATGACTTTTAGATAGAAGATTATTTAGGATAAAAAATCTTAGTCAAAATTATAGTATATGTCACAAAAATTTTGTATATATAAAGAACGATGAAATCCGACTTATAACGAAGAAGTTATGACCCGTTGCAGTTTTACGACTAAACCGGCACGACTCTGTATATCGTACAAAGTGAATTTTTGATGAAATACTTTTTAGAATTAGCGATCTAAAAAAAGTCATTGTATACATTAAACCGAGAGCGTGCATATAGATAACGTCCAAATCTGACTTTGTTAGAGGAAGTTATGATTTTTCTAAAATTCAGTGTAGCAGTATACAGCCCGAAAATCGAATTTTGGATCGATCGATACAATTTTGTAAATCTGAGATAGAATGACAATTAGTTGACGAGGTCTAAATGAAAGTCGTAGTACTTGTAAATAATAATGCGTGGATATAAAGAACGTAGAAAACGGAGCTCGTATGCGGAACATATGGACGAAACATAGGGCCTACTTTATGATCAAACCCCTATAAATAGAGGATGAATTCTTCATATTTCCTTACTCCATTCCACTAAACTCTCTCTAGTATACTTCTTTCTATCTTTTTCGATTTCTCCTAGTTTTAGGGTGCTATCGACAAACTCTAAGTCGTCAAAAAGCCGACAAAAGAAGTTTTTAGAGTCAGAGTTCTTCTCGGGTAATTTCTCGGTTTTCGTTAAAAGCCTGGTAAGTTAAGTTACACTATTCCGTTTTCAGTGTAATTTATATTTATAGCCATAAGTCGTTATTATGAACCTATAAATAAGATTTATCAGTTATTTAAAGTCGTTATATAGATTGATCTACTTACGCGGATGATGTCTAGGTTGTGATTTAGTGAGGTGTTTAAAGTGGAATTTCCAAACAGTATACTTCATTTACCAAACAGACCCTACCTCTAATATGATCCTACCTAGTTGTTCCTTACTTGATAGATCATGAAAGTAGACTTTAAGTTAATGATGAATCTAGACTAATAACTATTTGCAATAAATATTATACTAAAACTTAGCAATAATAATGCTAGGTTACGCCAAAGGAAAAGACAGTTGCTAGAAGCGAAGCGCTGCCCAAATTTCAAATCGTCACTTTAACAAGTGAGTGGATAGTCCCTTTCATGAACATGATTTAATACAAGTATTAATAAAAGTAATAAATATATGTTGAAAGCTTATATGTGAGTTATATGCTTATTATCTGAAAATATGTGTTATATGTATATTTGATGATATACTCTATGCGAACCAGACATGGTTCAATGTGTGTTGAGATGTATGCACATGATAATAATAATAATAATAAAAGTATTATAAATGAGAAGATAAATGTATGTTACTAATTAATACTCTGTATAAAATATGACACTAAATTAGGATAATGTCGTTGAAACAGAGTTAGTATTAAAAGTTGATTATAAGCATTGTAGGTTTACTTAGTGATGAAATTATACTTAAAAGAGATGCCTATTTCAATTTAGTTTGGATATTGGGTAGTATATTGTTAATGGTATGTGTGTGATCAGAATAGAGAGTAGAAACTCTGTTCGTGGAGACTGATGATCGATGAAGTATGTCCTACGTACAAAAGTACTTTCTATGTACCAAGTCTTTTTCAAAATCTTTGTATCTTAGGTGTTACTTGTGTCAGTGTATTATTATGTTCTAGGGTATGAGTCCTACTCATACGATGGTAATATAATGTTCCATAAGTACTATCATGTACAAAGTTCTTTTTTTTACACTATTGTGTGTCGGAGTACGGGAACGTACAGGAGTACCTTATTAGTAATTCCCCATACTTTTTGTTTTGATGAGATTTGTGTGTCAGCGTATCTTTTCATGAAGTAATTGAGGAAATTCGCAGAATGCCTAATAGAGTGTGTCAGTAATAGACCACTACCAGGTATGTATGATGTTGTTTTGCTCGATAGGGTGAGTCTGGGGGTAAAATATCTCACGGTGTCAAACCACTGCTAGGCACAGTTATCTAGATAACCACCCCTAACTTAATTGTCTTGTTTTTACGAACAGAGGTTTATGGTGAAACTTATTCTATTCCTCTCATTTGATGTATTTATTGATCGTCATTTGATGCCAGGGCATTCCGAAGCAGCATCGTCGGTTTGTTGTTCATATTGATCCTTTAGGCTAGATCTTGTAAGATCGTTGTATAGGATCTATATGTGGGAATCGAAGGGATAGGATAAATTGTGTTAGAGATATGATATATCTGTGTTAATGATAATAGTTGGATTTGCAGGTTTGAGATATACATTATTATCACATTGTAGGATTGAAATCCCTATGTACTCACCTAGTTTCCCAACCTGACCCATTTAGTTTATTGTATCACAAGTGGCTATATGAAAGATACATTCTACTGAGAGATTCAAGGAGTATTAGGCCACTAGTTTAATTACTATAAGGCTTGTAATATTCCGTTATGCTTATGTTTCTGTATTGACGATGACATCCCAATGTTTTAAATAAAAATACATTTCTTCGGAAATGCTTTGATAACATCTTTATCATGTTTTCTGGGAACAAATTTCGCAATACTATTTTTTAAAAAGGATACTCTGATTTTTAAATAAGCATAAACAAATTGGTCTTTTCTAGCCATGAAAATAGGGATGTCACAGTTGGTATTAGAGGATTAGTTTAAGCGAACTAGGAGTAAGGATTTATTTTTAGACTTGAACTTAGAATGCTAAGAAATGATTGTGAGATGAGTGTCTACTATATTTAGGATGTATGCCTGAATAGACACGAGCACTAGCTTTTTTAGGAAAGATGCCTAAAATGCTTTTAAGTGCTAAATGATTTATGTTATAGCCTTATATGCTTTATGATGCTATTATTTGATCAGATCCATGGTCTATTACCAACCGGATCTAGAAGTTTTATGTATTCAGGTTTCTAAACGTTTAAATTACAGTATTAGAATTGGCATGTAACTTTTTGGAGTAATAAGGAGGATTACACGTCTAAACCTTCTTTATCTATATTCTCGTCCTGATACACTGAACGCATGCTTTCGTGAACATAATGTCATGGTGAAGACTCATAGTGAACTGAGTAAATGGAGGAAATGAGAAGGCTTACAATAGTGAATGACACATATCGAAAGATACCATAATAGTGGTATCATACCTTTAGAATGCATATGATAAAATAACAGTACATCTAGAAGAGTACGGTACATCCAAATGTACACATTTGGTTGGCGGGATGATAGAACGATTGGTGTAATTCTTAAAGTTGTCCTATCGTTTGGAGTTTCCACCATCAACCGAGTTGAAGCATAATTATTGTTGAAGATATACATGGAAAAAGTCCTAGTAGAGTCTAGGGAAAATTTTAGGATTATTTGGACATATTCATATGTGTTAAATCATTTTGTGATTTTAGGGAATAAGAACTTGGGGACTGCAAGGCAACTATTAGGACGAGTACGAGTAAGTGTGAAAGGTAATTGTAACATCCCAAAAATACGGGCCAAAAATTTCATTTTAAATATGTTATTAGAAAACCAACAGTGTAATAAAACATTCGTAATATCATGTTATGTGAAAACCAAGTAGAAATAATCAAAACATGTTATCATAAAATAATATCAGAGTGTAATTCCAAATATCTCATGTGCGGAAAACCATAGTGTGATGCGATGCGATCGAGCCGACTCCTTTCCTTTAAAAACGAGTACCTGAAACCAAAACTGTAAACCGTAAGCACGAAGCTTAGTGAGTTCCCCCATCATACCGCATACCATACAATAACATAACATACATATACTGTCAGGCATATCTGGGTGCCCAAACTACCCCTTCGGTCCTCTCGACCGGATACTGCCTAGCATATCTGGGTGCTGGCCTCCCCTTCGGTCCCGTCGACCGGATACTACCTAGCATATCTGGGTGATGGCCTCCCCTTCGGTCCTGTCGACCGGATACTGCCTAGCATATCTGGGTGATGGCCTCCCCTTCAGTCCTGTCGACCGGATACTGCCTAGCATATCTGGGTGTTGGCTTCCCCTTCGGTCCTGTCGACCGGATACTGCCTAGCATATCTGGGGTGCTGGCCTCCCCTTCGGTCCTGTCGACCGGATACTAGGGACTATTTCACCCCTCTACTACTACCACATAACATGTATCAAATAATCATATTCTATCTAGCATGACTGGCTATGACTACCCCTTCGGCCCTGTCGACCGGTGATCTTGGGGACTATCTCCCCTACAGCTACTAGCATATACATATCATACTAGCACATAATATATCAGGTAATAGCAAGCCTAGATGATATCACAAAGACAATCATCTAACATACGACTCCTACTGGTGGGCCGAAATTGAAACATTAGACCCACCACTACTAGAAGGTAACTCACCTCAAACTGCTGAAGTCCCGAAGACACAATCCCACGCTTGCTGAAGTCCCGCAAACTTGACCCCATCTGCTGGCTGACAGATTCCCGAACTGTCAACACCAAAATAACACCCAATTAATAATTGGGTCCCAATACATATCCATAAGTATATTCTTTGGGTAATTACTACATTACCCCTAACTTGGCTTATTCAAGCCCAAGGCCCAATCCATAGGCCCAAAGTCAATTAGAAATCAAAGCCCAACACATGGCCCAATTTTCCAAATTGGGCCTAGGCCTATACATGGTCTCATTCTAAGGCCCAACATCATATAATCATTAAGGCCCAAACTATGACCCATCTATGGCCCAATTTTCCAAAGTGGTCCCAAACCCCTTACATGGGCCTTACCCTAGGCCCATTAAATTACTCTAGACCATTTGCTTGATCTTGGATAGTCCATTTAATAACCCAATCATCAAGGCCCAATAGAAAGGCCCAACAATAAACCCATGTGAAATTAGGGTTTCACATAAAATGATGATTAGGGTTAAGTTTCCTACTTAACCCATTAAGGACTTAATCCATTAAGTCCAATATTGCTTAGATTAATCTTTGCCAATGATTATTATTTAATATCTTAAGTTATTAAATAATTCTCGTGTGTGTGACCCGATTAATTCTTAAAGTTAGGGTTTCATTGGCATTAGGGTTTTCCAATCCAAATATTAGCCCATTTATCAATTTGTTGGGCTTTTAGGTCAATTAGGGCTTTATTAGGCCTATTAAGCCCACTAAGATATTATTAAGCCCATTAGGGTTTTATTGGGTCCATTAGAGTTCATTAAGCTTCATTGGGCCCATTATAGCTCCTTTGAGCCCATTAGGGTTTCACTAAGCCCATTAGGGCTTCTTTGGGCCCATTAGAGCTCCTTTAAGCCCATTAGGGTTTCACTAAGCCCATTAGGGCTTCTTTGGGCCCATTAGGGATTCTAGCACCCCAAACGAATCAATCACAACACAACTAAGCACACTGCCACCCGACATGGCGGCCGGTAGCGGTAGCCACCAGCCTACGGTGGTGGTTTTCAGTTTCTTTCCATTATTCAATTTGTAACTTACACTTTACAATGCTGAAACTCAAAATAAACACATACACTAAACAACATAAACACACACACACACAACCACCTTATGGTGGCCGGCGGCGGCAGAAACGGTGGCAGCCACCATGGTGGTTTCCGGCCAACAAGCACACCCTCCTATGTCAAGCAACACCAAAACACCCACTCTCTTGAGCTGAGCACGAAAAAGAACGCACCCATCAAGATCTTGCGATGGTGGCGGCGGCGAGAAGCAACACCACGACGGCAGTCAACGGCGGTAGCAACTTCTTGCAATAACAACCACCACCTCATGGTGGTGGCGGCGGTTCTTTCAATTCCCTACCGGGAAACACACACCGACACATACATCGGCTGAGATACAAACGAAACTCCCCAACAGCCCCTTCGGGGTGGTGAACGGCGGCGACAACGGACTCCAACTGGCTGCGATCGGAGAGAAACGGGAGGAGGTAAATGGTGATGAAGGACGAACGTAACAGCAGCCTCGTCCTCGGCTGCTCTCCGGCGCACACAACTCTGACAGCAGCATTGTAGCGGCCGACGTGACTGAGGCAATGGCTGAAGATGAGGAACCGGCAACACCATATACCCCGACGTGGTCTTCAGCTTCCTTGGCTTCACCGGAGGCAACAGATGGCGGCGTCAGACTTGTAGGATCGGAGAATGGACGAAGAAAGAGGAGGGGTGGCAGCTGAGAAGTCTTGCATGACGGCTGGAGGAGAATAATGCTAGGTTAGGGTTTCTTTTCTCCATGCGATGAGAGAAGGAACGGTTATACCCCATATCCCTTTCAAACTTATGCCCAAATTTACACTTCTGGGCCGTCCCCATCCATTCTTTTTCAAATGAACTCCAATAGTTACCATATAGCCCCCCATGACAAATTTCTTTCCATCAATGTACATAATTTACCATTTATACCCTGCCTTCTGAAACCCCTTGCAAATCAAGTCCAATAATTACCAAACACACCCTGACTTCAAAAAACTTTTCAAATTAAATCCAGAACATACACTTTTAACCTCCAACTTCTGAATTGTGCCAAATAACTCCTCGAAACCAACACCCTGTATATATAATTATTTGTTTTAGGGCTACGAGCCATTTATTTATTTAATAAATAAACGGGGTTTTACAACTCTCCCCCACTTAAATTAGATTTCGTCCTCAAAATCATTCCTTACCATTCCTTACTCGCCCAACCACTCTAGTAGCATGGTCACCAACTTGGGCACACCCTAGCCTTCCCAAGGTAGCCATGACCAATCCTCTTTAAGCCCTAAAATCCACAGGTGAATGAATTCCTCACCACAAGATCACATCCACTTCGTCTGAAAATCTGCTGCCTTGAGATAGTCTGATTCCCTGACAGACCACTCATACAGAATCATTATCGTTGAATCCAATCCGTTTATCTCACAACTGACTACTCGACTTCTGATCACTCTCGGTTCCCACTATAAAACAGGGTCATAGACCCAATTATCCATCAATAACACTTATTCTTGGTTGAGGCTCAGCTAATCCCGCTGGGAGTGACTTGTCACTCCCCAAATCAACCAACTATTCCGTCTGCATATGCAAATAAAACACACATACTATCACTGACCAAACTTTGAAACTGCCTGAAGTAGTATACGTTATTACATAGCTGCTTACCAAAAGCTACCGAGACCTCCTGGGTCTCAGTTCACTTGCCAATCCTCTGAAACACTAGGTTCCCATCCGACTGCGGAGCCAAAGGACTCCCTACTTAGTCGCCTCACACGAATTCTGAACAAAATCCTTCTTTGGAACTAGTTGCCACTAGTTATCATGCCATTGAGACTCTACTACTTTCTGATCTAACCGATCGGGCCCATGCATCGAATCCTATCATCATCTAATCCGGGACCAAAAGTGATTGCTACCTAACCAATGGTAGCCTTATATCACAAACGCCCTTAAGCAGTCCATTACTTCCCAAATCTTATAACTGTAGTGGCGTTCCTACAGTCTTATCACTGGCTCAACCCGAGCTAATCCATCTGAATAATACCGAAATCCAATAGGTGGATTTCCATATCCTCACTGCTACACCCGAAATGGTGGGTACTACTGTTCCTTGTGCGTCCTAACAACTCACTCACACTATCTACTAACCTGTTGAATGTTGCGGCTACACCCGCAGTCTCACAACACTCTATCATTATCTGACCGCTAGTGAATGCTACGGCTACCCCCACAGGATTACAACACTTCCCTTGCTAACTGACCACTAGTGAATGCTACGGCAACCCCCACAGTCTTACAACACTTTCCATACTATCTTACTACTAGTGAATGCTACGGCTACCCCCGTAGTCTTACAACACTTTCCATACCATCTGACCACTTGTGAATGCTACGACTACCCCCGTAGTCTTACAACACTTTCCATACCATCTGACTACTAGTGAATGCTACGGCTACCCCTGTAGTCTTACAACACTTTCCATACTGATCGAACACGCACTCGACCTAACACACAAATGAGCTTGAAACCTAACAGGAACTCTAACCTGGTTCCCAAAACCTGCTATCACGTGACCCCACTGTATCAGTACCATACCCATGCCCGTGATCAAAGCGTCACAGAAAACCATGAAATCATATACGCCCTCTAGCAGGGTGAAAATCAGTGCCTCGCACAACTGCTGTCTGAGAGCCTCGAAGGCTGCCTGTTGCCCAGGCCCCCAACGAAAGGCCACCGACTTCTTGGTCAGTCGGTTCAAAGGAACCTCAATCTCGGAGAAGTCTCATTTAAATCTCCAGTAGTAACCTGCTAGACCCAAGAACCTCCGAATCTCAGATGGAGACCTCAGAATCTCCCACTACATCACGACCTCTATCTTGGCCGGATCAACTAGAATACCTTCTGGTTGACAAGGTGCCCAAGAGATTGCACCCCGCGCAACCAGAACTCACATTTGGAGAACTTTATAAAAAGTCTCTCCCCCGCTTAAATTCGACTAAGTCTTCACTGCACGCAAAAATTGAAGGATTTCCAATCCTTCTCGCTTTCTAATATCCCACTGATGACAACTTGGTCTGCCAATGCTAGCGTTTAATCATCGATTAAACCATGAGATCTCACATCCTTAGAAATCTTGATGAGTACTCTTGACATCTGATCCAGTCTGACACCTCGATCCATCTATCATGTTGTCAATTGAAGGTCTCAATCTTCACTCTGGTTGGCGAATCCTCGTTCTCATTTCCAATCTTGCAGTACCACTGAACTCTAACCGAACACAGCCCATGCGGAAATACAATTCTCTTGAACATGCGATGACCAACCACTTATACATATAACATCCTCGACTGACACTACCCTTTTCATGTCACCATTTCTGCCCTAGCAATGGTAGTGCCTTAAACTCCAACGTTCATCCATAGACAATTACCGACCATACCTGAACAATGATAGAACCCCTGAATGCTGACTTCACTGGTGAACTATCACTCTAACCCTAAACGAGGATCTTCTAAACAATACTCCTGCACAGATCTCGAAAAAGATCAGGAATGATAACGGTACACGTGGAACCCGCTCCGCAAGATGCATCCCTCTGTAGGTTCATCAACGACTTTTCGGCATGCAGGATGGCATATATGATCTTTGATAACCCAAACACTAGCAGGAAACCGACCCGAGATCTAACTTATCCAAGCTTACTCATAACTCCAACGCGATACGTATCCCCAACATCCATCTAGTAGCAATAGAAGATGACATACCCGCAACATCTGGAGGAATACTAATCACCTTTTGCTGACATGATCAACCCTGCTACCCTGAAGTAGCCTAAACCCTCGGAGCGACAAACTGCCTTGTGCACTGTCCTGTACGTGCTGCACTGACTCCGACCATGCTGGCCTTTCACCTGATGATCAGAAATCATGAGTCTCTTCTCGGGACCCTTACTATACGCACTTAGCACGAACCTCTCTTCTCAAAGTGCTCCAAATCGATCTCGCATCTGCAACTTCTTGGAAATCATATCCCTCAGGGTCTGACATCCTACCACGCTCACTAACTCACTTGCCAATGGCTAAACTGCAACATCCTCTATCCCCAAACTAGGTCACAAACTCTTCCCTGAAGCTTATCAGATTCTCCAAGACTCTCACCGATTCGAGTATGAATCCTGTGCTTTCAATAGTATGGGCCCAATACTACCTTCCACACCTATCCATACTTTCCTCAGCAATCCTCCCGGATCCTCCGAGTCACTTCCTCAACTGGTACACCCAAGTTTAACTGAGCTTCACTACCAACTCACTGAAATATATCCTAGGCTTCCCTAGGTTCCCGAACTCACCCAGTCCTCAACTGCTGAAATATTCCCAGTAATGTCAACTAGCTACCTCATGAATATAGCCACATGCAACAGAGATACGATAATCCTTCAAGTAACAGACTCATCCCTATAATGGTTAGACTCAAACGAGAGTTGCGCAATAGGGTAAAATCTATCACTCTGAGATTATCCAGCCTGTGCCACATGTGACTTAGCACATTCACTTAATAGCTAACTTACATTACTAAGAGTCCCACAAAGCACAAAGCAAGCAGCATTCAGACAATGGAAAATCTAACCATCATATTCCAATCAAATCATTCTATCCTCTAATTAGGAATCTATATATACAATTCAAAGGCTCATACAATCTGACATAACCTAAACAGGCTATCCTATTATTGACTGATCGTTACTAACATGCAAGTCTACAAGCAGATACAATAGGCATATAAGGCATCCTCCCTAGATCCTTAACCCTAATCTAACATGCAGTTCTCATAACCATATCATATCATAACATCTCATAACATGTATGGATATCTTGGGGAATACTTACTTGAGCTCGGCTGATTACACACATCACATACCTTGTTCTTTTCAAAGTTCTTTTCTCTTTTCAAACTTTTTTTTAAATGATTTTATTTTTTAAATATTTTCATACCAAGTCCTTAGTTTGAGTTCAGACACACCCGAGAGTGTGCCCGAATCCCTCAAACCAAGGCTCTGATACCAACTTATAACATCCCAAAAATACGGGCCAAAAATTTCATTTTAAATACGTTACTAGAAAACCAACAGTGTAATAAAACATCCGTAATATCATGTCATGTCAAAACCAAGTAGAAATAATAAAAACATGTTATCATTAAACAATATCAGAGTGTAATCCCAACGATCTCATGTGCGGAAAACCATAGTGTGATGCGAGGTGATCTAGCCGGCTCCTTTCCTTTAAAAACGAGTACCTGAAACCAAAACTGTAAACCGTAAGCACGAAGCTTAGTGAGTTCCCCCATCATACCGCATACCATACAATCACATAACATACATATACTGTCACCAATATCTGGGTTCCCAACCTACCCATTTGGTCCTCTCGACCGGATACTTCCTAGCATATCTGGGTGTTGGCCTCCCCTTCGGTCCTGTTGACCGGATACTACCTAGCATATCTGGGTGGTGGCCTTCCCTTCGGTCCTGTCGACCGGATACTGCCTAGCGTCTCTGGGTGCTGGCCTCCCCTTCGGTCCTGTCGACCGGATACTGCCTAGCATATCTGGGGTGCTGGCCTCCCCTTCGGTCCTGTCGACCAGATACTGGGGACTATATCACCCCTCTACTACTACCACATAACATGTATCACATAATCATATTCTATCTAGCATGACTGGGTATGACTACCCCTCCAGCCCTGTCGACCAGTGATCTTGGGTACTATCTCCCCTACAGCTACTAGCATATACATATCATACTAGCATATAACATATCAGGTAATAGCAAGCCTAGATGATATCACAAAGACAATCATCTTACATACGACTCCTACTGGTGGGCCGACATTGTGACCTTAGACCCACCGCTACTGGAAGGTAACTCACCTCACACTGCTGAAATCCCGAAGACACAATCCCACACTTGCTGAAGTCCCACAGACTTGACCCCAGCTGCTGGCTGACAGATTCCCGAACTGTCAACACCAAAATAACAGCCAATTAGTAATTGGGTCCCGATACATAACCATAAGTATATTCTTTGGGTAATTACTACATTACCCCTAACTTGGCTTATTCAAGCCCAAGGCCCAATCCATAGGCCCAAAGTCAATTAGAAATCAAAGCCCAACACATGGCCCAATTTTCTAAATTGGGCCTAGGTCTATACATGGCCTCATTCTAAGACCCAACATCATATAATCATTAAGGCCCAAACTATGTTCCATCTATGGCCCAATTTTCCAAATTGGTCCCAAACCCCTTACATGGGCCTTACCCTAGGGACATTAAATTACTCTAGACCATTTGCTTGATCTTGGATAGTTCATTTAATAACCCAGTCATCAAGGCCCAATAGAAAGGCCCATCAATAAACCCAAGTGAAATTAGGGTTTCACATAAAATGATGATTAGGGTTAAGTTTCCTACTTAACCCATTAAGGACTTAATCCATTAAGGGCTTAATCCATTAAGTCCAATATTGCTTAGATTAATCTTTGCCAATGATTATTATTTAATATCTTAAGTTATTAAATAATTCTCATATGTGTGACCCAATTAATTCTTAAAGTTAGGGTTTCGTTGGCATTAGGGTTTTCGAATCGAAATATTAGCCCATTTATAAATTTGATGGGCTTTTAGGTCAATTAGGGCTTTATTGGGCCTATTAAGCCCACTAAGATATTATTAAGCGCATTAGGGTTTTATTGGGTCCATTAGAGTCCATTAAGCTTCATTGGGCCCATTATAGCTCCTTTGAGCCCATTAGGGTTTCACTAAGCCCATTAGGGCTTCTTTGGGCCCATTAGGGTTTCTAGCACCCCAAACGAATCAATCACAACACAACTAAGCACACCGCCACCCGACATGGCGGCCGGTGGCGGCAGGAGGTGGTAGCCACCACCCTATGGTGGTGGTTTTCAGTTTCTTTCCATTATTCAATTTGTAATTTACACTTTACAATGCTGAAACTCAAAATAAACACATACACTAAACAACATAAACACACACACACATAGCCAGCTTGTGGTGGTCGGCGGCGGCAGAAACGGTGGCAGCCAACATGCTTGGCTGCCATGGTCGTTTCCGGCCAAGATGCACATCCTCCTATGTCCAGCAAAACCAAAACACCCACTCTCTTGAGCTGAGCACGAAAAAGAACGCACCCATCAAGATCTTGCGATAGTTACGGCGGCGACAAGCAACACCACGACGGCAGTCAACGATGGTAGCAACTTCTTGCAATAACAGCCACCACCTCATGGTGGTGGCGGCGGTTCTTTCAATTCCCAGCCGGGAAAGACACACCCACACATACATTGGCTGAGATACACACGAAACTCCCCAACAGCCCCTTCGGGGTGGTGAACGGCGGAGACAACGGACTCCAACTGGCTGCGATCGAAGAGAAACTGGAGGAGGTAAATGGTGATGAAGGACGAACGTAACAGCGACCTCGTCATCGGCTGCTCTCCGGCGCACAAAACTCCGACAGCAGTGTTGTAGCGGCCGATGTGACCGAGGCAATGGATAAAGATGAGGAACCAGCAATACCACATGCCCCGACGTGGTCTTCAGCTTCCTTGGCTTCACCGAAGGCAATAGATGGCGGCGTCAGACTTATAGGATCAGAGAATGGACGAAGAAAGAGGGGGGGGGGGGTGGCGGCTGAGAAGTCTCGCATGACGGCTGGAGGAGAATAATGCTAGGTTAGGGTTTCTTTTCTCCATTCGATGAGGGAAGGAACGGTTATACCCCGTATCCCTTTCAAACTTATGCCCAAATTTACACTTCTGGTCCCTCCCCATCCATTCTTTTTCAAATGAACTACAATAGTTACCATATAGCGCCCCCCCTGACAAATTTCTTTCCATCTAGGTACATAATTTTCCATTTATACCCCGCCTTCTGAAACCCCTTTCAAATCAAGTCCAATAATTACCAAACACACTCTGACTTCTAAAAACTTTTCAAATTAAATCCAAAACTTACACTTTTAACCTCCAACTTCCGAATTGTGCCAATTAACTCGTCGAAACCAACACCCTGCATATATAATTATTTGTTTTAGGGCTATGAGCCATTCATTAATTTATTTATTTATTTAATAAATAAACGGGGTTTTGCAGTAATAGAGGCCTATACTACCGGAAGCACAGGACTGTTCATGTATGTCATTACCATCGTTTCGGTAATGACTAAGAAGATTATTGTTATTCCGAACCTAGTGATCATTACAAATCGAGTCCGGATAAAATAAAGTATGTTGCGTGGTTCAGAGAACAAAGATCTATGTAGCATCTGAGCCCGAAGATTTAAGTGAAAGATAACTGAAGCGATCAATAAAAGTATAACAATTACCATGAAAATAAGAAGCTTGTAGCTAGAAGTATTACATGATAGAATGTGATTATACCACATTAGAACATGAAGAAAGGTATCTTCCATTCTGAAATTTGACTCTAAAAGACCTGAGTCTAAGCATTGCATCATACGATGAGAGGTCATTAGGACATGTCCCATCGCCCTGCTACGACAACTGAAGTAAATAACTTATATTAGGTTAAGTCTGTTTAAGAAGGACGAAGAATCTCCAATAAGGATTGAGTTTGTAACTCGAAGGTTACAATTCAAAGTCCAACATAGTACGAAGAGCAAGTGCAAGATTGAGCACTGTCAGCAGTCAAGAAGCCCAAAAGTTAGATACTCATTTGAAAGGACATAAGAATTACAATTACCACCTAGGATGGAAAGGTAACGTATGGAGTCATTATACAACTCTTGTTCCGTTCACGATTTTGGGATGTAATCATCTTAAGGGGATAATTGTAACTCTCGCGGATTCGGGCTAGTCAATTTAGAGAAAAGAAGCGTTAAAAATAACTTTAATATAGAAGATTATTTAGCATAAATAATCTTAACCAAAGTTATAGTATATGTCACAAGGATTCCGTACATATAAAGAACGCTGAAATCCAACTTATAACGAAGAAGTTATGACTCGTTGAAGTTTTGCGATTAAACCGGCACGCCTCCACATATCGTAAAAAGTGAATTTTTGAAGAAATACTTTTAGACTTATCGATCTAAATGAAAGTAATTGTATACATTAAACCGAGATCGTCCATAGAGAGAATGTCCAAATCTGACTTCGTTAGAGGAAGTTATGATTTTTCTAAGATTCAGTGTAGTAGTATATATCCCAAAAATCGAATTTTAGATCGAACGATTTTTAGCCGACACAACGTAAATGAGAATTGAAGATATCGTTAATAAGAGCTCAATGATATAAAGAAAGTAAAAAATGGAGCTCGTAGGCGAAAGATATGGACGAAACTTAGTCCCAACTCTTCAAGCGCGACGAATTTGATACAGATTTTTTAAATCTGAGATAGAATGAGAATTATCCGATGGAGTCTAAATGAAGTTGTAGCACTAGTAAATACCAACACGTGGATATAAAGAATGTAAAGAATAGAGCTTGTATGTTAAAGATATGGTCGAAACTTAGTCCTTACTCTTCGAGCACGATAAACTCAATACGGTTTTGTAAATCTAAGATAAAATGAGAATTAGCTGACGAGGTCCAAATGAAAGTTGTAATACTCGTAAATACCAACGTGTGGATATAAAGAACGTTGAAAATGGAGCTCATACATCGAAGATATGGATGAAACTGTGGGCCTACTCTATGATCAAACCCCTATAAATAGAGGATGAATTCTTCATATTTCCTTACTCCACTCCTCTAAACTCTCTCTAGAATTCGTCTTTCTTTCTTTTTCGATTTCTCCTAGTTTATGGTAAGACAGGGAAACTCTGAGTCGTCAAAAAGCCGACGAAAGAACTTTTTAGAGTCCGAGTTGTTCTCGGGTAATTTCCTGGTTTTCGTTAAAAGCTGAGTAAGTTAAGCTACACGATTTTGTATTCAATGTAAGTTATATTTATAGTCATAAGTCGTTATTATGAACCTATAAATAAGATTTATTAGTGATTTAAATTTGTTATACTGATTGATCTAATTACGAGGATAATGTCTAGGTTGTGATTTAGTGAGGTGTTTAAAGTCTGATTTCCTAACAGTATACTTCGTATACTAAACGGAGCCTACCTACGATATGATTCTCCCTGGTTGTTCCTTACTTGATAGATCGTGAAAGTATACTTTGAGTTAATGATGAATCTAGACTGGTAATTATTCGCAATAAATATTAGACAAAAACTTAGAGATAATAATGCTAGGTTATGTCAAAGGAAAAGACAGTTGCTAGAAGTGAAGCGTTTCCCAAATTTCTAGTCGTCAGTTTAACTAGTGAGCGCGTAGTCTCTTTAGTGAACATGATTTTAATACAAGTATTAATAAAAATATTAAATATATGTTGAAAGTTTATATGTGAGTTATATGCTTATTATCTGGAAATATGTGTTATATGTATATTTGATGATATACGCTATGTGAACCATACATGGTTCTATATGTGTTGAGATGTATTTACATGATAATAATAATAGAAGTATTATAAATGAGAAGATAAATGTATGTTAATACTTAATACTCTGTATAAAATATTACACTAAATTAGGATAGTGTTGCTCAAACAGAGTTAGTATTGAAATTTAATTATAAGCATTGTAGGCTTGCTTAGTGATGAAATAAGACTTAAAAGAGATGCCTAGTTCAATTAAGTTTGGATATTTGGTAGTATCTTATTAAGGGTGCATGTGTGATCGGAATAGAGAGTAGAAACTATGTTCGGGGAGATTGATGATCGATGGAGTATGTCCTATGTGAAAAGGTACTTTCTATGTACCAAGTCTTTTTCAAATCTTTGTACCAAGGTACTATTATGTTCTAGGGTACGAGTCCTATTCATACCAGGGTACTATAATGTGTCAAAAGTACTATCATGTACAAAGTCATTTTTTTAACTATTATGTGTCAGGGTACGGGAGCGTAAGGGAGTACCTTATTAGTAATTCCCCATACTTTTTCTTTTGATGACATTTGTGTGTCAGCGTTTCTTTTCAAGAAGTAATTGAGGGAACTTCATAGACTGCCTAATAGAGTGTGTCAATATCTGATGTTCTCTGGGGGTAAGATACCTCACGGTGTCAAACCACTGCTAGGCAGAGTTATCTAGATAACCAGCCTTGACTTAATTTTTTTGTTGTTTTTATGAACGAAGGTTCATGGTGAAACTTATTCCATTCTCCTCATTTGATGTATTTATTGATCCTCGTTTGCTGTCAGGGAATTTCCAAAGCAACATCGTCAGTTTGTTGTTCATATTGATCCTTTAGGCTAGATCTTGAAAGATCGTTCTATAGGATCTACACGTAGGAACCGACGAGATGGGATAAATTGTTGTAGAGATATGATATATTTGTGTTAATGATAATAGTTGGATTTGCAGGTTTGAGATATATGTTGTTATCACAGTGTGGGGTTGAAATCCATATGTACTCACCAGGTTTTCTAACCTGACCCACTCAGTTTATTGTTTCACAGGTGGCTATATGAAAGATACATTCTGCTGAGAGATTCAAGGAGTATTAGGCCAATAGTTTAATTACTGTATGGCTTGTAATATTTCATTATGCTTATGTTTCTGTATTGACGATGACATCCCAATGTTTTAAATAAAAATACATTTCTTCGGAAATGCTTTGATTACATCTTTATCATGTTTTCTGGGAACAAATTCGGCAATACTATATTTCAAAAAGGATACTATGATTTTTAAATAAGCATAAACAAATTGGTGTTTTCTGGCCATAAAAATGGGGATGTCATAGGTTGAGATTGTACTGCTTTATGCGGTCAGTCAACAAACCCAAGGTAATCCAACAGGGAGTTTGTGGGCCAAGGTAATCCAACTGGGAGGTTGTGCACCCAGTATGTTATATACATGGCAATGCAACCAGGAGGTTGTGACCCAACATGAATTATGTATATTTGTTTGGTTTTGCTATGTGGTACTTTAGGAGAACTCACTAAGCTTTGGTTTATGGTTTCACTTTATTGTTTTAGGTACTTCAGATGACTAGGGTAAGGCGAAGGCGTGATTGTGCACATCCTTTGGTTTTTTATGTATTTGGATCTTGGGATACTCTGATTATTGATTTTACTTTTGAAACAATGGTTTATAAACAATTATTATCTTGTGGTTGTTTTAGAAAAATGAAAAATTTTACTTAGATTTTTGGGATGTTACAAATTGGTATCAGAGCCCTAGTTTGAGAGAATTAGATGAGCATTCGTGTGAATCCAGAATCAAACTAAGGATCTACAAAAGTTTTCAAAATAAGTTCCAAAGTGGTTTTCAAAAGTCATTTTCAAAAATTGTTTTCAAAAGTAACCAAGGAGGAATCCAAGTTGTACGATTTGCCAGAGCAATGAAGTATAACCTAAGTTACCGCACGGTTATTTGTTATTAATAACCATGATAGAACTACATGCTAGTTATAGGCAAAGGATCCTCATGGATTACATGATTGAATTGTCGGATGTATGATGCTTGGTATCCTAGGAGAACTTCTTGTATGAAATTTACATCATTATTGTAGCTGCTTAGTGTATGCATCATAGTTATACATAACTAAGATTATATAGCCGTAGATTGTTTGATTTGGCCTTACTTCTTGTTCCTTGTCTGGTTGAGTTCTTAGGGTAGAATCAAGTATTCGATTGTCTAGATGATCCAGTATGTATGATTAGCATCCACGAGTGGCTGTAGGGTTGGTGGAAGTTTCATGGATGAGTATATATGTGAACAGTCGACCAGGTGAGGAATGTTTGGTCACTCTCAATAGAGTGAGGATAGGATGTATGCATATCTTGGTTCTTGTGCTTGTTTTGGGCAGTTTGTGATGATCTTTGAGACAAATACGAGTAGGTGTGGAAGGTAGTATGGGTCTATACTACTGGAAGCATAGGACCGATACGTGTAGCAAGGAAGTCACAAACCCCAAAGGTTTCATTTTTCTGGGATGGTTTTTATGGTATAAATTGTGGCATTTCAAATATATTCCGGTTTATTTTCAGTATGGTATTCACGAGGGGATCGGGTTCTGGATCTAGACCGAGTGGCCAAGATAGGCCAGGATTGACCGATGATCAGATTAGAGAGATGATTGCCGCTGAGGTGGCTACTACTATCTGGGGATCGATTCCAAAGTTGTTTGGGTCTATCAAGACTGACATGATAGAGATCTTCGATGATCGATAGGATGTAATTTCTGAGGTTGTTGTTGTTACAGCTACTACGGCTGTTGCTACCACAGGGGTTCAAGGGGAGAGAGTTTTCTGGTACCGAGACTTCGACAATACAAAGCCCCGAGAGTTTGATGGGTCAGGGACCCAATTGTAGCGATGAGATGGCTACCTGATGTGGAGGGCGGTTTCTTCACATGCTTTTTCCCTGATGACTAGAAGGTCAAGTGTGTGTTGAACCTTCTCATGTTAAGGGTGGAGGATTGGTGGAGATTGATGACTAGTGCTTACACTCTTGAGAAGGGAGTTGATGTTACTTGAGAGCACTTCTCCAAGATGTTTAGTGTGAGGTATGTTCCCTTGGTGGAGAGGTAAAGGTTGGCTCAGGAATATTTGGATTTGAGGCAGACTACTAAGATGGTGAAGGAGATCACCAAGATGTTTACAAAGAGGGATCTTTTCTACCCTAAGTTTGCTGCTTCGGAGCAGGCTTAGATGACCCGGTACTTGAGCATGCTCAGGACAGATATTCAACAATTCATGTCCATACACCGTTATGGTTCCCTCGCTAAGCTTCTAGATGTCGCCAGGAGGTGGGAGATTGAGATAGAAATTCAGATGAGGGAGTTGAGGCAGGCTCTCATTCAATCACAGTCGGCAGCAAAGTGGTTCAAGCCTACTGATTCAAGATATGGAGGTCAGAAGGGCCACACTTTTGGGAAGTATGGCAAGGCTAATGATGGTGTTTTTCAGTCTTCTTCTTCTACATGCCACAATTTTAGCAGGGAGGGACACTTTACGAATGACTGTCATCAGCAGGCTCCTCCGTTGGGAAGTAGGATTTGTTACCATTGCAAGCAGGTAGGCTATGTGAAGGCCTAGTTCCCCTTACTTACCACCAAGAATGTGTAGGAACCAACCACTGCTACCCCTAGGATTACGGATGGATGTCAGGGTAGGGCGGAACCCCCCGAGGGCTCGAGGGCATGCTTTCGAGCTCACTGTAGAGGAGACCTGGGCGACGTCGTTCGTCGTTATTGCTATGTTCCCAATTATTATTCTATCAGTTATTTTATGGTATACTTATGTTTATGATTATGTTAGGTGCCTTCTTAGAGAACTCCTTAACTGCTCTTGTGCTATTTGACTCGGGTGTGAGTTGATCTTTTGTATCTCAATCATTTAGTAGGGGTTTTGATATGACTCTTGGAGAGTAAGAGAGTCCATTGTAGGTTTCTATCACCAACGAACATGGGGATTCTAAATTAAGTGTTTATTAGGGTTGTATCTTTTAAAATTTTGGGGTGCCTTATCCGGTTGACTTGATTCCTATCCCTTTGGGGGATGTATGTGTGTGTATGTGTGATAGTAAGGATGGATTGGTTGAGTAGGTTTGGTGCTATGATTGATTGTGGGGGTCAGTGAGTGGTAGTTCGAACCCCAAGTGGGGGAGAACTAGTTATTCATGGGGAGTGTACCAGGATTGCATCAACCTTTTGTTCTTTTGGTAGGGCTCGAAAATATCTGCAGCACGGGCTGACACCTGCATTGGGACGGAGGTTTCGCTTTTGATGTGCCTGTTGTTAGAGAGTTTGCCGATGTGTTTCCCAAGGAGTTACCAGTGTGCCTCCTGAGAGGCGGGTTGATTTTAGGATCGATTTGGTTCCGATAGCAGCTCCAATTGCTAAAGCGTCGTATCGATTGGCACCACCTGAGATACATCAGTTGTCCTCACAACTTCAGGAACTAATGGGAAAGCAGTTCATTAGACTGAGCAGTTCGCCGTGGGGAGCAATGATTTTGTTTGTCAACAAGAAGGATGGTTCACACCAGATGTGCATTGATTACCGGGAGTTGAACAAGTTGACGATAAAGAACCGTTACTCACTTCCGCGTATTGATGATCTCTTCGATCAGTTTCAGGGTGTATCATGGTTCTCTAAGATCGATTTGAGTTCGGGGTATCATCAAATTAGGGTTAGAGACGAATACATGGAGAAGACCACGTTTCAGACTCGTTATGGTCATTATGAGTTCGTGGTGATGCCATTTGGGGTTACCACGTCTACGACATTTATGGATTTGATGAATCGGGTATGCAGGCCGATGCTTGATCGATCGGTCATTGTTTTCATTGATGATATCTTGGTGTATTGCAAAGCTAGGGAACAACATGAAGAGCACCTTCGAGAGCTTCTGGGAGTTTTGAGGCGGGAACGGCTGTATGCTAAGTTCTCGAATTGTGAGTTATGGTTACATGAGTTCTAGTTCTTGGGGCATCTCATTAACCAGAATGAGATTTTGGTCGACCCGGACAAGATTGAGGTCGCGATGCAGTGGGAGGTTCCGAAGTCTTCAAGATTGTGGTACCCCTCAATCGTTTGATGAGGAAGGGCGTGGATTTCCATTGGGAGCATGAGCAGCAGGCCGCATTTGTGAATTTGAGGCAAAAGTTATGTGAGGCCCCAGTATTGACCCTCCCTAAGGATGTTAGGGATTTTATGATGCATCCATCACTGGTTTGGGAGCGGTTCTTGTGCAATAAAGGAGAGTTATTTCTTATGCTTCCCGGATATTGAAGTAGAATGAGGGTTATTATCCGACCTATGATTTGGAGTTGGGAGCAGTGGTGTTTACTCTCAAGATTTGGCGACATTATCTGTATGGGGTCCGTTGTGCCATTTACACGGACCACAAGAGTTTGAGATATTTCATGGGTTAACCGAATCTAAAAATGAGACAATGCAGGTGGCTTAATGTGATCAAGGATTATGACTGCGAGATTCTACCACCCGGGGAAAGCGGATGTGGTCGTCGATGCTTTGAGCCGCTAGACGGATAGTTCTGTTGTTGGGAGCCTTGGTATGAGGATTTTGATTGATTCACCATTGTTGGGTATGATTAGAGAGGCTCATGTTGAGGGAGTCAAGAAAGAGAACTGGAAGCAGGAGCGACTTAAAGGCGAGATTGGCAGGTTTTCCACCGACAGTCGTGGATTATTGACTCGGTATGGTCGTGTATGGATACCAGATTTTGGTGGGGTTAGACAAGTTGTGTTGAAGGAGGCACACAAGTCCATATTTTCGATACACCCTGGAGCCACCAAGATGTATCGAGATTTACGACTTAGCTACTGGTGGCCGTGTAGGAAGCGGAAGATAGCATGGCATGTGGAGAGGTGCTTGAATTGTCGAATGGTCGAAGCCGAGCACCAGATGTCGCATGTCAAGTTTCAGCCTTTGGAGGTTCCCATGTGGAAATGGGAACAAATCACCATGGATTTTATCACCAAGTTACCTCTAACAGCTAACGGGTTTGATGCGATTTGGGTGATAGTGAACCGGTTGATCAAGAGTTCCCACTTCTTATCCATCCTTGAGAGCTCATCCGCCGAGAAATTATCCGATGTTTATGTGTGCGAGATTATTGCTCGACATGGTGTTCCGGTTTCTATTGTTTAAGATAGGGATGTTCAGTTTATTTCACGGTTTTGGTAAAGGTTCCACGAGGAACTGGGTACGAGGTTTCATTTTAGCACCGCATATTATCCGTAGACGGATGGTCAGAGCGAGCAGACCATTCAGACGCTCAAGGATATGTTGTGAGCATGCATGATTGATTTCGGTGGGATTTGGGACTCCTACCTTCCCCTAGCTGAGTTTTCTTACAACAACACAAAATATTATAATAACACAAAATATTGGTAACCTTTTAGAAGCATTGGGGACATAAGAAGAAAGTTGAGAAGGAACCTTTCTTCTTATAATAATAATTTTGGCCATACCTCTCGAACAAAGGAGATATCTTTAATTTTTATAAACTCAAAGTTTATAAAATATAAACTTTGTCTTTAGGTAAACGACAAAAGGATTCAACTATTCCAAAAGGTTGAACATGACTTATTAATTCATACCATATGAAATAATAACTAGTTATATTCTTTTATAATTATTATTTTCACAATACAATAATCATTCCCTAATTAAATACAAGAAATGGTATTATTTATTAATAATCATATTAATAATAAACATACAAAATGTGTTAACTTGATAAATATGTGACCTTATATGATCATATATTATTAGCAATATCACTCCATAATGATTTTTGGCCATATAAATTGAACACGTATATGCACTTGAAAAAATATGCATATATGCATTTAAAACGTTGATTTTTTTTGTTAAAAAATTATAGTTTTTTAAAATATTCCATTTTTTTTTTCTTTTTTTGACTTTACTAATTTTAAAAATTTATTGTTTTAAGAAAAAATGTATTTTTTTAAATACTGTATTTTCAATTTTTTTAAGAAAATCATGTTTTAAAAAAAATAAAAAATATGCATTTTTAAAAAATTAGAAAAACATTATGAAAAATCCTAAATTTTGATTTATAATGTTAATTTTTAGAACTTTTTTATTATTATTTCCAATAACAAAAAAAATAAACATTTAATGAGATTAGTAAGATGACAATGATCTTAAGGAATGAATTTTCATCTAACGCCCCACCTTTAATTGTCGAAAAACTATGAGTTTTTAACGGATCTCACATACCTACCTACATATATATATATATATATATATATATATATATATATATATATATATATATATATATATATATATATATATATATATATATATATATATATATAATGTTCGTTATCTATTTTTTAAATAATCTCAATTGAAAAAAAAACAATTTTATCAAATTTGTATTTATTATAATTAAATGTAAAATTTTCTACTATTATTCCATATGCCTTTAAAATTACATGAAATGATCAATATTTTTGGTCTTGTAGTTTTAATTTTTCAAAATATGCATTCCTTTGGTTTAATTTGCATACCATATAGTTTTAAATTGAGTAAATTACACGAACTGTAACTATGGTTTAGAGTAATTTGTTTGTTTAGTCCCTAACTTATTTTTTTTAATTCGGAAGGTCCCTACTGATTGTTTTTGTTACGTGTTTGGTCCCTATCTTACTTAAAAAGACTATTTTGCCCTTCATTTTTTAATTTATTTAAATAAATAGACCCCCAACCACCCCCCCCCCCCCCCGTCTTACTTTACCTATCACATCATTTTTCCTATTTTAATAATAATCTTTTTAGGTAAGACAGAGACCAAGCGCGTAACAAAAACAAATAGTTGGGATCAAACGCGTAACAAAAACAAACTGTAGGGACCTTCTGAGTTAAAAAAAAAATAAGTTAGGGACCAAGCTCGTAAATTACCCCAAACCATAGGGACCATTCGTGTAATTTACTCTTTTAAATTTTCGGAGTTAAACTTTTGATGTATGTACTTTTTGTTGCAAGAATAAAATAAGAAAAAGATATCTTTGGACCCTACAACTTTAATTTTTCAGAATTATAGTTTTGTTCATTGAAGATTTTAGTTTGCATGAGTTACATTTATGGTATTTGTAGTTATAATTTTTAAAGAATATACCTTTAGAATGTGTAGTTTTTAAGTGCAAATAAATAAATAAATTTAAGTAAAAAAAAAAACTAGTGAGTTACTGTTTCGGTCCTTATAGTTTATAATGTTTTGTACTTTGGATCCAGATTTGGAAATTAAAAAAAAAAACTAAATTACAGTTTGGTTCCCTATAATTTCTATAATTACTTATTATTTGTTTTAATAAATATATTATCTTTTAAATTATATAAAGATAAAACTTCAAAAATGGTCTTTGTGGTTTCTGAAAATCTGAAGTTTAGTCCTTAATTTTTAAAAACCTCACAGATGGCCCCTGTGGTTTCAAAACTTTTAACAAATGATCTTTTTCACTAACTCTATAAACTTTTGGCCGTTAAGTGAAGGACATTTCTGTCATTTTACTAGCACAATGACCATTTATGAAGTTTTACCTTATTTAAAAAATAAAAAAAATAATAAAAGTAAAAAATAATTGTTTACTCATTCAGAGTTTAATACAAAGTAATTATAAAGTAATACATTCTTGCGTATTTATACATCACAAAAATAAATATATTCATAAGAAAATTTATACATTCATAATTTAACACAAAAATCGTACAAAATTCACAACTTAATACAATCAAATCACAGTTTAATACAACTAATTCGCAGTTTAATAAACATTTTAATTCACACGAAAAATAAATATATTCACAACAAATTTAATATTCACATTCATACATAATATCATTCATATTTTAATATAGAATAAAAAAAATCACAACTTAATCAACTCACAGCTTAATACAATCAGTTCACAATATTGTAAACAAAATTCACAGTTTAATAAAATATTTTCACGATTTAATATAGAAATTATGCATTCACAACCATATTTTAAACTTAAACTTACATTTATACCATCAGTTCTCAAGGCTATTGCAGCTTTTATAGTTTAATTTATACAATATTCAGAATTTAAATTTTATATATTTTATTTAAAATTATAGAAAATCATATTTGTGCATAATATTTAATCTCATATTTCCAAACATCAAAAGAAAAACACATATATGAATAATAAAAGAGAATAAATAATCTAAATGTTTTGTATTAAATCTATAGGAGAACATAAAAACTTCACACAAAATCAAATCAGATAAAATCTAAAGTCATGTTACCTAATTTGAGTGAAACTCCACTTGATTTACATAATGATTGTCGAGAAGAACATATTTTTAAATCAAGAGATAGTGAGAGGGTGAGAGAAAGTGTATTCATGAAGACAGTGAATAAGGAATTGATCTAAGCATGGGAAACGACATAGATCTTGGGGAAGGAGCCGATCTGACCAGAGGTCTACCGCTTGTTTAAGGTATCATTTATTTCATTAAACATTTAGGGTTTTGGACTAGGACTCGACGAGTTGGGGAGCTCCAACTTATCGATTAAGGATCATTATGGACGTGAGATAAAGGGTCTACTCGACGAGTTGGAAGGCGCCAACTCGACGAGTAGACGCTGGAAAAGAAAACCCTAATTTTTCGGGTCTTGCACCATATATAAAGAGCTTATGGCTCATTTGTGGCCTCCCTCATCGTCTTTACAGTCCAGTCAAACCCTAGTTCGAGCCTTATACCTTATTGTGTGTATGTGTGTGTGAGCTTTCAGGGTGACTTTTGGTGGTCATTTGAAAGGAACTAGAAGCTTGAAGAGGATAGATTGAGTAGAAGGCAATAAATTCGAGGCTTCCTCCAGTGTTGCAGCTACATTGAGGTATAAAGTCTAAACCTTGGCCTTTTATATCTTGGATCTTCTTCTATGAAAGTTTTTGGCCATTATTAGCGTAGTTTGGGACTATTCGTGGACTTAAGCATGATATGAAGATTTGGCTTCAGATCAAGATATCTCAGGGCCTTTGTGGAGTTAAAGTTGCCAACTTTATCAAGTCTTGGCCCTGCTTCATGCTCTAAGACCCTTGATAAGATTGTTTAAGCATTTTTAGCCCTTTGATGCCTTGCATGGATGTAAAGTTATAAACTTTACGTGTTAACTTAACCCTAGGGGACTGGATCTATAATTTGGGGCTTTAGATTCGACTGAAAATGGCTGAATAGGATAAGACTGGGAAAAACTCGACGAGTTGACCTGGAAACTCGACGAGTTGGATCGAGTTACACCGATTTCTAAATAAATATTGAGTGAGCTCAACGAGTTGATGAGACAACTCAACAAGTTGGCTAGGGTTTTCCCCAGTTTTTTAAACACTGAAGGAAATCGACGAGTTACTAGATGCACTCGACGAGTTGGGGTCAACATGGACTATTGACCTTGACTTTGACCATGGTTGACCAAGTTTGACTTTGAAGGGTATTTTTGGTATCTCAGGATTTTGACAAAGTTAGTCACATGGTGGTTTTAGGCAGTTGAGTTCAGAGCTATGAGTCGGGATTTGATCATAACGGTTCAATTTATGTAAGGTGAGTCGCCTCACCATACCAATGGATCGAAGGCACGAAGGCCGACCCATTATGTGATTATGTGGTATGCTAGTGATTATGTGGTATGCTAGTGAAGATGTGGTATGCTACTGGTTGTGTGGTATGCTAGTTGAGTATCTAGTATGTGGTATTCTAGTTGTCTTTGTGATACTTGAATGGAAGACCCTAGGGGGAGCCCGTGGCACTTGAATATTAGACCATGTAGGGGAGCCCATGGCATTTCAGTTAAAGACCATGGGGGAGCCCATGGAACTTAGATATCAGATCATGTGGGGGAGCCCAAGGCATTTCAGCTAAAGACCATGGGGAGCCCACGACACATAGGTGTAAGACCTTGGGGGAGACCACAACATCCTTATATGTTTATATGCATGGCTTATGGGATTGTTATGGATTATAAGATTATGTGGATTATGTGGGGTATGCTTTGGGGAACTCACTAAGCATTAGCTTACAGTTTGTTGGTCGTTTCAGGTACTTCAGGATCAAAGGGCAAGGGCCCGACTTGATGGTGCGACATGCATTCTTTGTCGATTTGTTTAGGGACACTCTGATTTTATGAATAATGTATATGATGTTTTGGATTTGAAAACAATTGTGATTGAAATTTAATAACTTACGGAAATGGAATTCGCTATTTAAAAATGAAAATTTTGATAGTGATTTTTGGGCTGTTACAAGTTAGTATCAGAGCCTTGGTTTGAGGGATTCGAGCTCACCCTTAGGTGTGTCGTTGTGTCAGAACTCAAATTGAGGAAATGGTAAAAATTGTTTTCAAAAATCAAAGTTAAAAACTTTTAAACTAATTTCTTGTAAGAAAAAGGGAGAGTGCAATGCGCGTAATCGGCCGAGCTCAAGTAAGTATTTTCCCCCAGTATGTTAGCCATGCTATGTTAATATTCAGAATGTGATAATCGAATGAATCTTGCTACGTGTAAGCTTTCAAAACTGTTTACGGTTAGGGTCTTATAGTCTCAGAATAATTTTTTGGCTTTATTTCATGTTCCTTGTCTGGTTGTGGTCTTAGTGTAGAGTCTGTTTTTCAAAAGTCTATTTGATCCTGTTATGTGTATAATTTTCATGCATAAGGCAACATGTTATGATGGATTTGAGTTCTAGTTTGATGGGTTTGTGTAACGCCGTAACTTTTTGAACAAATTCTTTATTTTTAAAAATCACATAATTCTCATAACACATTTCACAAAACCCCATTTATTTAATTTACAAACACAACCCTATAGTGGTTTGATTAATAATCCAGGATCCTTAAAACATAACACTTTCTCTAGTGTGTACAATCGAGCTGGCACCTTCCCGCGATTCTGAGAAGAACCTGAAACACATGTCAAATAACACGGTAAGCACGAAGCTTA
Organism: Lactuca sativa; assembly: GCF_002870075.4. Taxonomy (NCBI): domain Eukaryota; kingdom Viridiplantae; phylum Streptophyta; class Magnoliopsida; order Asterales; family Asteraceae; genus Lactuca; species Lactuca sativa. The sequence goes on along the minus strand of NC_056630.2, from coordinate 151,179,627 downwards.
GTGATTTCCCCAAAATACCACTCATATCTCATCAGCATCTCATGGCTATACTCAAATAAGATCCTCTAGTCAAATGTGTCTCAGTAGGACCCTCTGGTCCTACAACTCAGATGGACCCTTCGGTCCCTCAACTCAATAACTCAAATAATCACAATATACATGTCACAACAACAATAAGCAGGATATCTCAACACACAGTATTGTTGGATTAGTGTCTAAGTCCATAACTATTTTGATATGTACTTGACCCAATGGTGCATGGCCCTTTTGGGTTGCCTTCACCAAAGCAACTTGATAGGATGAATTATGGAGAGAAAGGATTAAATATGATTTATTAATATATTATGAGAATAATATATTAAAGGAGAAATCATATTGTTTAATTAATATTAGTCAAGAATTAATAAGAATTAAGTTTGTGACTAAAAGAGATTAATTAAACTTAAGGGACTGGAATTGTAATTATAAGATAATTGAAATTGGGCTATGGATTGCCTTATATTATAAGGTTGGACGAATTCTATGGGAAAACCCATTGGAAATCGTCCAAGGCCTTTAAGGAAAGGAGTCCATGGGTTGCTTAGGGCTTAAGCATCCAAATTAGGGTTTCCTTGTTAGATAACCCTAATAGCCTCACTATTTAAAGAACCCTTATGCTCCAAAAACGTGGTGAACTAATTGGTTAGGGTTTCCACACGTTTTTGAGAGCCTCCTTCTCTTCTCTTCTTCATCCTCTTGCTCTTGGTGTTTGTGAACCATTAGAGGAGTGACATTTGTGACTCTAAGCTTTCTAAAGTCAATACAAGAAGGATTTGAGATTGTTATTGCTACATAACAATCAAGGTATGATCTAAACCCTAATTATATGTTATATTGATTATCATATACTAGATCTAGGGTTTATAGTCTTGGATGAATTGCATGTACAATAGAGAAACCTAGATCCAAGCATTAGGGTTTGTATGAGCACATAAGATGTTCTTATGACCAAAATCCATAAGTGGTATCAGAGCCTTGATTGGTTTCTATTGTATTGATGCATTATGTAGCTAAAAATCGAAATCCGGCTTACTGTTCGACCTGACTCGGCGAGTCACTACTTGGACTCGGCGAGTTCCAAAGTGTGACTCGGCGAGTCGGAGCGTCAGACAGAGAAAACTTCGGATTTTCTTGCTATTTTGCTTAAGGATTATTACTATATTCATTTTAAACCTATAAAATACGAATTTTATTGTTTCTTAATGAATATCCTTGTCAAAAAACACAAGATAATTACCAATTGATTAGATAATAACTTCCTTATATGATAAAGATTGGATTATTTGTATTAATTGGGTAACTTATTTTGCAAGAAATTGAAAATTAGGTCAAATATAGATAATGATGAAATTAATTGTTTAATTTATATTATTTGTTATTTGATCCTTGTGTTATGAAAAATTTCAATTTCTACCCTTTAGGTTTTATAGTTTAAATTTCAACTCAAAAGTTTAGTTTTGAAATTTAAAATAGTTGAAACCCTAATGTTTTGAAAAAGTTTCAAAACTTGCCCTCAAGTTTTGGAATTTTAATTTTGATTAAAAGTTTAATTTTGATGTATATTTAAATTCTAAACTTAAATGTTTTGAAATGTTTCAAAACTTGCCCTCAAGTTTTGGAATTTAAAAGTTGATTAAAAGGTTTAATTTAGGAATGTTAAATTCTAAAACCCTAGTATTGTTTTGAAAAGTTCAAATCACACCCCTATGGTTTTATTAATTAAATAAGGTGTATAATTAAAAGAGGTTTAATAAATCCATAAAAGTTTAGGTTTACAATTTAATTGAATTAAAAGTATGATTGTTAAATTTGACCTCCTAGTATTTTAAAAGTGTAAAATACACCTTATACTATATATAACATTAAAAGTCTAACATTATATATATATATATATATATATATATATATATATATATATATATATATATATATATATATATATATATATATGTATGAGTAAAAGTCAATCTTACCGTTAGTAGGCCTCATTCACGAAGCTAGTCTATAAGGGGTGTTTAAGGAAATTGCCTATAAAATAGAGATTGAATGGGTATCCACTCTTACCCACCACACTCTTGACTAGTGGAGGGTCGTTAGCCGAACGGGTAGGATAGGACAAAAACCTTCCATTATAAGTATAATGAAGTACAAAAGTAACTAAATGTTTTACAAATTCCCAATCTTAGTTACTTAGGCAAAGTGAATTGATGCAATTCCATGAAATTACACTTTATGCCCTTGCGAAGACGTTAGTGAAGCGTGTGTGGTTAACCGACACACTAAAGGGTTCTAAGCAAAGGTAGCAAAGGGTGACTCAATGTTTTTCATAGTTCGGTGGAGCGTGTGTGGTTTACCGGCACATCGAATAGGTGACTGTAACATGTGAGGGCACCATGTAAGTTTGCATGGTTATTCACACCCGCTTTGTGATCCTCGGCATCCCAGTCACAAACTAGAGGCGCATATCGAGATTTAAACATGCCATTGAAAAGTTCGATGAATCTCAAAGGATCTAGGAGTTTTCATAGATTTAAAACTTAAATTACTTTTTCGTTTTTCATGGTGGAAATTAGTGAATCGTCATTCACTTACCTTCAAATATTCTGCAACTAGATTACGACATCCCTTTTCTAGGTTGTAGCGTATTGTGTTGGGTCCTAGCCTTAATATCTCATTTGGGTGATTTATTAAGGACTCAATCAATCAACTAACTTGAATTCGTTTTCTCCCGTTTTGTAGGTGTCAAAGTATGACAACTATGGTCTTCCCAAATCCCGTGGAACAAGCATTCCGCATGAAGATGATATTCCACGATTCGATCGACGAACAAGAGATCATGCTTCTCTTCCTCCACCTCCTCCAATTATTCTCCCTAACCCACAAGTTTGAAGACTTGAAAAGTTCAAACTCACTCAAGCCCTTTTGGCAAGTAAACATAAAGAAGGAAAGTCAGTGTGTGCACACGTCCTAGAGATGAAGTCACACATTAATAGGTTAAGAATGTTGGGATCTGTTGTTTGTGAGGAGATGGTTGTTTATTGGGTTCTTCAGTCACTTCCTAACTCATATAGTGAGTTCGTAAGAGAGTACTATATGATGAACTGCGACGTGACCCTTATAGATCTCACCTATATGCTTATTGTTGCTGAATCAGCAATAGTTTGGCGCAATAGAAAAGCAAAGTTGATTGGTGAATCTGCCTTCAAGACCTCTATGGATATAGACAATGGTAACGAAAGACATGCTATGATCGAAAAGTTTGATCATAAGAGAAAGGCAATGTCTGAAGTAGTTCCATGTCCTGTTCCAAAAGAGTCAATTTGCTTTTATTGCCAAGAGAAGGGGCATTGGAGACGAAGCTGCCCTATTTACCTAAGAGATATAAGAGATGGGAGAGTCAAAACGTATGGCTCTGCTTTAGGTAAAATCTATTGGCTAACTCTTTTAAGCTCCTATTCTAGATTCTTAATACATAATGTGATAAGATTACAATTGATGTTTTGTAGGATCGAAGAAAAGAGAGGAAGCTTAAGGGAAGAAGTGAGCAGAATCTAACCGTGAAGAAATGGATTTCGATCGCATTACTTGAAGATTAGATTCTTGATCTACTACTTAGAGTTAGAATTAGATTGCTAAAGAAATATGTATTAGCATAGTTTTTCAATGAATTGCATTGTAAGGACAAATTTTTCCGCAATAAAATAAATTTTGATTTTATATTATTTATTTATCCTTGCAATGACGTATATGAAAAATTGATGTTTGAATATTTCTATTATTAGCAATAATGGATTTGATTCTTAATTATATTATTTGTGGAAATGTCAACAATTTCCCAAATAGGGAGAGTTTCTCATCGCCCAAGTTTCAATTGGACAGAAACTTGGAATCATGCAACTTGGTTGCACGATGAATGAGAAATTTCATATTTGGAAATTAGACTAATTCATTGACAAACTGTCAAGTGAAGGACTAGGAGATCAAGTACACAAAGTTGCGTGTTGATCAAGTCCACCATAAGAGTAACAAAGATATTCGTCATGATTTACTAAAGGTTTAGTAAATATGATTATACTTATAAGATTAAGTGTAATTCTGAATTGATTGAAAAAGTTTAAATCAATAGCATATCGAATAAGAAGAATCAAGTAGGTTGAAAAATAAAAGTTTCTCCATTCTAAGAAGAAGGGAGAGTACCTTTTATACTTTATGATCAGTCTTAATGATTAAGAACCGTATCTCAATTGATCCTCTAAGTAAGTCTTGGTACAATTGTATTGAAGAAATGGTTAAATCAAGAAGCCAATCATACTTCGTTCCAAAACAAGTCTTAGAGTTAAGATTGTGACATTGAGTGATAAGTATTAAGAAGGTTTATAACATTCATCAAATGTGGAAACTTGTGATGTCTTGGATAAGACAAAGACCAACTAGGACCAATTTATGAAGTGTTTTAATAAAAACTACACTAACTCTTGAATATTTGTTTGTCAAGAAATGTTTATTGACAAGAGAATCTTATATGTCAAGGAGTCAGTGGGAGTCTTAATGGTCTTGAAAGGTTTCAAGAAGAAATCAAAATAAACCTTATCGATCATCACTAGCACACGAGTTGAGGTTTACAACCTATCGTGTTGACACTATTTTGTTTCTGTGCCATTCCAATTGAGTTAATTATGCATGTGAGTTCTATGAGTTCTCATTTGAACGCATAAAAGGCAGGCACCTTAATCAATGGAAAGTACATTGATAGGATAGGGTGAGCTGCTTAACTAATTGGAAGACATGGTGGGCAGCTATGTTACCATAAGGCAAGAAGTCAAGATTAAGAAAGTTCAGTCCATATGAGTTTGAATTTGTCGTAAACTTTGGTTTTGACAAATTCACATGGATAGGAACACATACACCATTAAAATCTAAGTGTCATAAGATTTCCTCCTTCATGAAAATGACTATGAGGAAATGCTTTCACTAAGAAAGATTTTAAAACATAGTGATTGTGAAATTGTATTCTCGAATTCGATTATGGTTACGGTATCCCTTTCCATGATTCGAATTGTGAGATTTGGCAACTGGTATGAATTGTTTAGACACACATATGAACTATCTAAGGCAAAGGTGTATAAGTTTAAGAAGCCTTGATAAAAGATTATCAAAGCATTGGGTATTAGAAATATGAACTTAAAATAGGCATTGTTTTTCTAAAAGTTAAGTTGTTCTGAATACATGTCAAAGCTAGTGGGAGCATAAGTGTTATGTTTATAATAATCATCATGATAGTGGGAGCATAAATGTTATGATTGTATGATTATTAAGGCAAGTATTGCAAGTTAGCAATATTAATTATAGAAAAACACGAGTTACACCTTGCAAAGTCGTAAGCGTTGTAAAGTTGTTTTGCTATAACTAAGAGAGAGAATATTATGCTTCATTTCAAATCTAAAGGCTTAGGTTGTGGAATGTTAATAATTTAGTCAAGGAAACATAGTGCGTTCTTAAAATTAAAAAAAATATATATCGATTATGATTACGGCATTCCTCTTCATAGTTCGAAATTTGAGAACGTAGCACATAAAATATTATGGCAAAAGATTGATAAAGTATCGAATCTTCATGTAAGACATTATGCATCGTGTCCCATACGCTTCGGGTATACGATCGATTGCAAATGCTATAATATTTGACCATTCTAAAATTTTCCGAATGTCTAGCGCATTTAGAAGGAAAAAGGACAAGAATCGGTTTTCACCAAGATAATTAAACAACTATCAAAGGACAATCCAAAGTTCGCCTAGGATTGGTCGCTTGTGAGTAGTTGGAGGTATAGTATTGGATGGACCATATCGACATTATTATAAATAGATAAGATTCTATTGAGAATGAGTTGTCATATGGTAAGTTTGGAAAGGTTTCCATATTGGGAGTTGGATATTGAGAATCAATGTATAGATTAGAAATTTTATGCAAAAGGATGTTCAAAGGAATGTACTTTGAGTGAGAGATGTCACATCTAAGGAATTGTTTTGTAACAATCTCTGATAGAGGACTTTGTAATATCATTGGCAATAGTCATTGTGACTTTTGTGCTATGACATTACAAAAGGATCATTGCATAAAATGTTAGAATCTAACATATTCCATAAGTGGCAAGAATTTGATATTCTTTCACTTGTGAAAAGGATTGGGAGTTGTGAAATGAGTATGATTGGAAATGTGTTCATTTGATCTATTTCATAGAGTAAGAACCATAGGTAAACGTTGTGTGCATGCTAAGAGCATGGGACAAGTGTTGTAATAATTCAAGTAAAAAGTTGATTACCCGAAACAACAAATAATGAGTAATCGATATGGTGATAAATAAAAGGTGTTTTATATATGCTCAAAGGTTTGAGGCCATATGGGATTAGTATTATTCTTGTGTTTCACTTTGCATGTTTTGACTTCCTGAATAATTTAATTGGTTTAGAACAATCAAATTATTCGAACGGACCACAGTCGTTCATATGTTGGAAGTAGGTATGAATAAAGACTATCGTGAATTGGTGTGTGGATTGTCTAAAGAGTATTGGACATAAGCAAATGTTTGCTGCAACGTTCATGAGTGCTTATGAATATGTTTTGAGCATTGGATTAAACCCACACTCACTTGGATCACTCCATGCATTGTATCACGAGTGATTGGTGAGACGATAACATCTTATATTCTTGAAACCGAGATGTGTGAGTTGTATCTTGCAAATCGGTTGCACATTGATAATATGTAAACGCACCAGTAACTTGGTGTCATAAAACATATTGTTGCGTGTGATTCGGTGAGTGAGTGCAAGCGAGCATTGAATCAAAGTTTATCCGTTCCTTTTATCCAAAGTAGGATAAAAGCGATATCTTTGGGCCCCTCGATGATTTAGTGATGACAAACGTAATTGCTCGGCCGGGCTAGGGCTAATTTGATTTGTTCAATTAGTCAGTCGTCATAAATCGGAAGTCGAGAAATAGTACAGAGAGAATGATTAGAAATCATGTCTCATACGATATTTAGAATGGAGGAATATATGATCCCTTATCTAAAGGACACGCGTATCTGATAGGATCATAGTTGACAGCGGCTTTGGAAAGCTACGATTGCAGATCAGTATCTGAAGTCATACGCAGAATAGTTATTAGACTTATCCAAGTGGGAGACTGTTGGATTAGTGTCTAAGTCCATAACTATTTTGATATGTACTTGACCCGATGGTGCATGGTCCTTTTGGGTTGCCTTCACCAAAGCAACTTGATAGGATGAATTATGGAGAGAAAGGATTAAATATGATTTATTAATATATTATGAGAATAATATATTAAAGGAGAAATCATATTGTTTAATTAATATTAGTCAAGAATTAATAAGAATTAAGTTTGTGACTAAAAGAGATTAATTAAACTTAAGGGACTGGAATTGTAATTATAAGATAATTGCAATTGGGCTATGGATTGCCTTATATTATAAGGTTGGATGAATTCTATGGGAAAACCCATTGGATATCGTCCAAGGCCTTTAAGGAAAGGAGTCCATGGGTTGCTTAGGGCTTAAGCATCCAAATTAGGGTTTCCTTGTTAGATAACCCTAATAGCCTCACTATTTAAAGAACCCTTATGCTCCAAAAACGTGGTGAACTAATTGGTTAGGGTTTCCACACGTTTTTGAGAGCCTCCTTCTCTTCTCTTCTTCATCCTCTTGCTCTTGGTGTTTGTGAACCATTAGAGGAGTGACATTTGTGACTCTAAGCTTTCTAAAGTCAATACAAGAAGGATTTGAGATTGTTATTGCTACATAACAATCAAGGTATGATCTAAACCCTAATTATATGTTATATTGATTATCATATACTAGATCTAGGGTTTATAGTCTTGGATGAATTGCATGTACAATAGAGAAACCTAGATCCAAGCATTAGGTTATGTATGAGCACATAGGATGTTCTTATGACCAAAACCCATAAAGTATATGCACATAAGACCCTCCGGTCTCACATAGGTTACGACTCAAGGTAAGTATAGTGAGAAGACTCACCTCGGAGGATGAACAACCCATATAAAAACCCTGCTGCTACGCATCGACCTTTAACTCTGAGCCAAAACCACAATTAACCTATTTAGAAACTAAGTCCAGACTCTCACTCATTAGGTCTAAAGGAAGACAGCTAACCAGCCCATTAATAGCCTAAAACCCATTAGGCCCACCAAGGCCCAATAAAAAATGGGCTCACCCGAGGCCCACTCTCAAAACTGAATGGAAAGCCCAAATCAAGGGCCCAAGGGATAATTAAAATATTTTTCTGCTCATAGTCTCTAATTTGCAAGCCCAAAGATTCAGGCCCAACCCTCTTGGCCCAAAATAAGATCCAGTCCAAAAGCCTACAGTGAAGTTACGCGAGGCGTACCTCTCTTGGTACGCTCAGCGTACTCACGCATGCATGAAACTGATCGGGGAGACCAACCCAGTACACGGGGCGTACTGGAATTTACGATGGGCGTACGCCTAGTTTTGCTTTAGTCCATTCTCTTGGTCTTAACCCATTAAGACCTTAACTCATTTCTCAGATCTGGACTCCCTATTATCTCTTACTCCATAAAGTCAGTGACTTTAAGCCTTTGCATGGCTGATAAGGTCACAAACACATAAAACTCTTATTCTCTTAGCTCAAAATGCTCATATCTCATGCATCGCTTGATTCTCACGTTCAAGACCTCATTTTTATGGATCCACTCCACTAGAAACACTTAAAAACACATATATTAAGCTCTGGAGTGCAACAACTCATAAAGCCTCAAACTTTGGGACCGAAAGCCCTAAAATGGACCATATCATGCACAAAACAAAAAGGATGGGAAAGATTTGAGCTTTATACCTTCAAATGATGCTCCAACCACAGAAATGCTCAGATCCAAAGTCTGGACTCCAACTCTATTCTCTTCCATGCTCCTTCTTCACTCCAAAAATCCCACAAGAACACTTATAAGCTCACAATCGTCACACACAAGCTCAAGAATGAGGATTGGGGTTTAGGAGGGTTTATTGACTGAGGATGGTGGCCAGGAATGAGGCCATCTCATTCTTTCTATAGGGACACTCCTCTCAATTAGGGTTTTCTTTTGTGCCTAGTACGCACACCGTACCCTCTGGTACACCCAATGTACTAGGTGGCCCCACTTGAAAGTGATGCACATGAGTACATACACATATGTATGCCCAGTGTACTCCGCTGCCACCTTTTTCAATTAAAGGACTTATCTTGCCATAACTTCCAATTTCCATTGCTTCCTCGCTATAGCTCCGTTTCCAACGAATCTCATATCCTCGGAAATGTGTCAAGACACTCTACGCTTCCAGCAACTCGTTACAACCCTGAGACTTCTTCATGCCTGGGTTGCAGCCCACAAACCCTAATCTCGAATGATCCGAAACAGGATGTTATAATTCTCCCCCTCTTGAATTAGATTTTGCCCTCAAAATCGCTCTGTACCAACACACAGATCGAGCCCAAAAAAAGAACCTGAGAAGCACCACCGAAGGTCCTCATATCATAAAGCAATCACTCCTAAAGACACCCGATCCCAATAGGGCCTCCCGACCCAAAGAAGGACAGACCCAACTGCCGCTGCGATACTCGATATGACTCTCCAACACTTGAAAACTCTAGTGGTCTATCTCCTAGCCAGACCAACCTCACAAATCACCATCCTGCTAATCACCATCGACTAACAGACTCTAGGAACGCTTTTTCAACCCTGGTTTTCTAATCGATCCTGATTGCAACTTAAAAGGGACGGAAATGTCATAATCTCCCCCCCCCCTTTAAGGACCCACTGCATGAACAGCTATCAGAACTCATCGGAAATGATGAACCCAAAAACTCTGACATCGAACACAAGAAAAAGATCATTCTTGCTTGGGAGTATCCTATGACCTTCTATAGACACAATCCCCCAGATCCCGCTCAATTATTCCCTTCAACACTGAGCACCAAGTCAGCTCTCGACCCAATAGGTGAACCTCCAAAGGTTACTCATTGCATAACAAGAACGTCTTACCGACTTCCTTCTTACAATAACTATCTCAGCTCATCGTGACACACAAGTCACGAAGTTTGCTTTACCCCAAGCGAATACTACAACTCATTTGAAATCGTCTCACCTTCGACCTATATCGTCTATCAACCACTGATTCCATATGTCTCGCGGTTCTTCCCATACCGACGAAACTAACTCACTCTGGTCTAAGACATCTGATGGAGAACAATACTTCTCAAAATGAACCCATCTACGAATCTGAAACCTCATCTCGCCTACTCAACACACGAATGAATCCAGACTCAAGCTTGAGAGTCTGATTCAACAGCATAATTGGAACCACTCAATTCCAATCTGGTACTCAATTCATGAACCAAGATTCTCAAATTTAAGCACACACCATCTCCCCAGTTGCTTTCGATTACGATAATCCCTTCTCAACCTGGGATATAACAGTTCTCGATCGACACGGAGACCTCAGTCTCGCCCCTGGTTTGGCAATCAGGCTCCCGAATACTAAAGTGGTAAGGGTACCCAAGCGTAAGAACTCCTATGCGCCATACTCTGACTATTGAATATCACAGCTCCCGGCGGGACAATATTCACCCTTATTGACTACTGAGTGCTACGGTCTCCCCCGTAGTCTTGCGACACTCTCTCACTGACTCGAGTGTGCTATGGCTCCCTGCAGTATCACAAGATTCTCTCTTTAACCAGTAAATACTATGCCCCCTGTAGTATCACGACACTCTCTCGCTGACTCACGTTTGCTGCGGCTCTCCGCAGTCACACGATACCCTTTCTCTCAGCTACTCATGGATGCTACGGTTCCCCATAGTCTTAGAAAACCCTCTTACTCACTAACTCACCATGGGCTCACTCCATGGTTTTTCCCCGATAATCCTAAGTGATTACCTCTACTCGGATCCACTCGCTCTCTTATCACCTCATATTCTCATCATCAAGTCATCACTACACCGAGTTCACTAACTCATGTTCCACAACCCAACACAAATAGGTGCACACACTCACTCGGCTTATGCACCACCACTCCTGATGTAACTTCTCGTATGCCAGACACTTTTCTCAACACAAGTACACCCTTAGACAGTCTTGCTCTTGAGACAATTAACTGATAGGTTCCCACTGGAATAATAGTCACTCGATACTCCACTTGCAACCCAAATCTCAAAATAAACCAAAAATTTAGGGCGTCATTCTCAGATACCCTGGTACACCATCACAAAATCTCATGATGTCTTGTCACATACATTGATCTTCCACTCGCACAACTCGAAACGTCGAAATACTCCAACTCACAACTTGAAACACGGAGGAATCGTCAACGACTGAAAACATGTTGACAAAATCTGAAGCTCAATCCTCTGTTGATCACCACCCATACGTAACTAATCATACTGACTCTAAAATTGGTTGGAAAATCAACTGCTGCCCCTCCTGGGGTATAGATCACAATCTATACTGATACTCACAAATCTCAGCAATTGCACCCTAAACTCAGCGGCCCAACCACCTCAAACTTAACATTTGTGAACTCGAAAAATCCCTGGCCACAAAAAAATTCTTTGTCCAACGGCCACTTACCATGGATTCACTCATCCATTCTTAGGCACATACACTTACATCATCCCACCTTGCACTTCGCCTCATCCACCAATAACTCAGGTCTCATGTGTCCGTACCGCAAATCTCCATAGCCAGTTCTCTAACCACTCTCGAACAAACCTCTTATCCTCTCAATAAAATACCCAGTTCTCCCCTACTCAGGGTTCGAACCATCACCAGTTGACATACCCCAGCCTACCCTATAGACTGGCTCGCCGAATGTACCAATTCCATCTCATAGAATGTACCACATAGCACTTGAATATCTTCCAGATAATGACTAAATAACTCCAAGGATCTCGTAACTCAGACGAATATCCCAGAATTATCCCGAAGTGACTGCCTTTAGTCATCTCGAAGTCTCATACCGACACACCACCGGATGCCCCAACTGTTTCGGATTAGACCTAGCACTCCATCTGGAAATAATGCTCTACCACACACCTCGTCTCTGATTCCTCGACCAGCCTCCCATCGCAGAAATCATCATGGAAGCAAGAGACCTTACTCTCACAGTCGATACATAACGTAGACAACGAGGGCCACCACCCCAATATACTCCTCTTGATCACTTGAAACTGCTACTAAAACAATGCCTGACTCGACTCAGGCATCTCTTTATCCTCATCTAAGTCTCCACTAATAGCTCTCTCGTGGTATAAGGAATACCTCGCTGCAAACATACTGCCCAAATACTTTGGTGAAAAGGTTGCAACCCTATGCTACCCCACGGGGTTTACCTCCAACTCAGAAACTGAATCTCAATATCTCATTTTGCTTCTCCCAGGAAACGGGAACAACGCAACTCTTGTCACAGAAAGTGACATCTCAACTATCAGCTAATTGCTCAACTCTGGTCGTGGTCCTCCAATAAGCATCATCTTAACTAAACCCTGGTTCTTACGACTGCAACTGACATCTCACCAAAAATCTCTAGGAAACTATTTCGATCTCCTCCACAAGGTATGCTCCATTGAAACTCGCTTGACATGGCCATCTGGCCCCACATTTTATCACATCTGATCCCAGTCTAATCAATCATAATGGGATAACTGGTAAAACCAGGAGCACTAACCGCCACTAATCATGGTACTCGAACCATATTATCTCTCTTCTCAATCTGCTACTTAGAACCTCTAGAATTCTCCCTGTTTCGAGTATGGGTCCTCTGCTTTCAGTAGTACGGGCCCATACTACCTTCCACATCTACCCATACTTTCCACACGAATCATCCCAGATTTCCTAAGTAGTTGCTCAACTTTCCCGATCACCAATCCCGCTACACACGTTCGCCCAACGGCGAAAACTCTCCTCTATTAGCGTACTCATTTGACACAGTCACTTTCCTAGGCTCTTCCTAGGTTCTCACACTTCTCCGCCATCAGCTGCTGAAGAATTTCTCATGATGCCAACCACCTACCTCCTGAATATCGTCATATTCACTTAGTAGCTAACTCCCATCATCAAGAATTCCACAAAGCACGAAGCAAGCAACATTAGGGCATCAAATAACCTCCACCAGCACATAAAACCACTCTAGGTTACAACTCTATTTTCTCTAGTCACGCTCAAGAGGTGTCACTAAACTCCAGTAACCCTACCCCACGCGGGTATCTAACTACTCTCTCAATAGGCTCCTCCACTACTCATCTAGGTATCTCTCCTAGATTACTCCTCTACTTAAGCCCTCTCTCTCTCTAATAGATTCATGTTGGATATTCTTACTCCGCACATACTCAAAGCACATCACATATAGCAAAATTCCAAGGCTAAGGCATCACGAACCAGGCAATTCTAGCCCTAAGATATGAAATACCTAGCCTATCTTCTAGCATGCATCACTAATATCTTAATAATAACTTACAGCAAAAACAAGTAAGGGTATTTTGGGAAATCACCGTTCGGGCTCTGGTTGATTGTACACACTGCTCCTTCTCATTTTTCCGCTTAGAAACTCTTGCTCATTTTAGAAAAAATCATTTCTTTTGAAAATCTTTCTCAATTCCTCAGTTTGAGTATAGATATACCCGAAGGTGCATCCGAAACCCTAAAACCAAGGCTCATATACCAACTTGTAACACCGTAAATTTTCAAACAAATTCTTCATTTTTAAAAATCACATAATTCTCATAACACATTTCATAAAACCCCATTTATTTAATTTACAAACACAACCCCATAATGGTTTGATTAATAATCCAGGATCCTCAAAACATAAGTATTTCTCTGTTCTATACAATCGAGTCGGCGCCTTCCCGCAATCTTGAAAAGAACCTGAAGCACATATCACATAACACGGTAAGCACGAAGCTTAGTGAGTTACCCAAAATACCACTCATATCTCATCATCCTCTCATGGCTATACTCAGATAAGACGCTCTGGTCAAATGTGTCTCAGTGGGACCCTCTGGTCCCACAACTCAAATGGACCCTCCGGTCCCTCAACTCAATAACTCAAATAATCACAATATACATGACACAACAACAATAAGCAGGATATCTCAACACACAGTATATGCACATAAGACCCTCCGATCACACATAGGTTACCACTCAAGGTAAGTATAGTGAGAAGACTTGCCTTGGATGATGAACAACCCCTATAAAAGTTGCTGCTACGCACTGACCTCTAACTCTGAGCCAAAACCACAATTAACCCATTTAGAAACTAAGTCTAGACTCTCACTCATTAGGTCTGTCACAACTAGAAATTTTGTGTCATGTAATCTATACACTCAAGTTAAATGTAGAATCAAAAACTCAAAGATCATGTATGATGCTTACTCTATGACAACAAAATTACAATCCAATACACCATACAAATACTACTAATAGTCAATAAGCAATTGGAAACCCTAGAAGTTCTTGTTTAGGTCCATTTTGGACTAGGACTTCCTTATTGGACTCAATGGGCCAATAAGCTTCCAATTTGACTATCATGGGATTAGAACCTTTAAATGGGCTCTAATTGGACCCAATTCCATTTAATCCAATATTTTGGGCCATAATGGGCCTAGAATGAAATATAACACCCTAATAGACCTTATTGGGTCACAACAAACTCATATAACCCTAATGGATCATAATAATCATACCTTGATGTAATTGGGACGAAAAATTACATAATTAAGTCATAATATGGGCTTAAACAAAAGAAGCCCAATATTCTCCCTTTCCTTCTTCACTTCTCAACCCAAACAACCCAACATGGAAGAGGGTTGACTTTCAAGTGCCACCTCACTATTACCTCTTGGTTATCCATGCAACATATCTCATATTCCCATGCATATATCACCTCAAGGTCTACTTCTTCCTCTCTCTCCCATTCTCGGCCGATTTCAAACACACACACACACACAATTCTCTCACAACTCTCTCAAGAAAACTCCCTCCACTCTTCATCAAGATCTCGAATCTTAGAAGGTTTTTCAAGAAGATATTTCCACAAATTCTTCATCTAAGGTAAGATTATGCTTGGATCTATGATCTAGATTCTTTGTTTTATCAAAAATCTCTTCCTAATCCATGCAAAAATCATGATCTTGCATCTTAGAACCACCTCAAGGCCGAGATCTTCATCATAGTGTGCTAGGGCCAAAAATCACTTCAAACTTCTTCCAATCCTCTCTAAAACCGAAACCACACCCAAGGTGAGCTTCATACCCCCTTATTTTCGGTTTTTATAAGTTTTGTGGGGGGAGAATACAAGCAAATGTGTAGATCTATCATTATGTTTATGCCTTATATGATTTCTATGTTTATTTACATACTTTTGTGTGTTTATGGTGTTGAAACTAGTCAAAAGGACCTAAAAATCGAGATTTGTATTATGATGCATGAATCAATTGCTAAAACATAACATTATACATAAGTCATTACTAGAAAAATAACCAAGATGGTTTAGATGAACATCTTGGGCTAAAAATCACATTTTTTTTACTTAAAATGCTAAAAATATGAAGTTTAAGGGCTCAAAATGTCAAAATACAAATTCTGGAGGTTAAGATGTGTCAAAACAGTTCATAAAGGAATTTTCCAGAAATATACACTTTAGAATGTTTAAAATGTAAATTTCTAAACTTAATGGGCTAAAAGAGAACTTTTCGGCCCAATAAGGCCCAATATGCGAAAATTTCAAAGTTGAGGGGCTGAAAATGCGTTTTCCTGTAAAACAGGGGACTACTAATGTCCCAAGTCCATTTCAAGGGTTAAAAATGCTTTTCACATTTAAAAGGGACCAAAAATGCAAAAATTCTCTATTTTGGGCCAAAAGTGTAAAATTTGCGAAAATGAAGGTTCCAGCCGAAAAAGTTTCATTTTGAGGGACTAAAACTGTTTTTCAAAAAGCTTTGAGCTGAAAATTATTTTTTTCTATAAGTTTTGATACTAAAGTGTCAAGAAAAATGGCTTAGGGACTAAAATATAAATTATTTTATATAAGGGTCCAAAAGTGTAAATTCATCCAAAAAGAAGGGTCTAAAAAATGTAAAAGATTAACGTCTTAAGCAATGAACCCGACACAATGAAATGCTAGTACCTCAACTATCGGTGAAATACAATACACCTACAACACCAAAAATCGTTATCAAACGAATTGATTCGGTCTCGAATCAATAACAAATCCGAAACTACTAATGCGGCGATACTTCAATACACACATGGAAATCTCGAAAACGCAATACACACGCGGAAATACACTAGACGTCGACACTCCGTCCTTGGGCCCAAAAGTTTCAAATCATGCTTGTTGGGCCTAGCTAGCCCAATGACATGATCTTTAGGCCCGAAGGAAATTTGCTTACATGTAGTTGGGTCTAATACGACTTATTTCCGTGTAAAAGGACTTTCAATGGCAAATGTGCTGCTGGTCCCCAAGGGTCCTTCGGTACTGCTAGCAAAGTCAAGAATTCACCAATGCGAGTTGGGCTAAGGGCCCTTCGCATTCACTATAGCCTTGAACGACGTAGGGAATTACCGGGGGCTTCGCACCCTCTTTTTCCCCTCGGTCGTGGGGCTACATGAGTCCGGGGGGGGGGGGGGGGGGGGGGGGGGGTTAAGTGAATAAGTGCAAGCGACGCCTAAGGGATCGTTTGTACGGTTGTCAACTGGTCGTTTTCAATAATGTACGTTACAACAATTCACAATCCACTATTAATCCAACGTCTCCGGAGCTCAACGAATACACCTGTCGTAACGAAATAACAACACATAAACTAATTAAAGTAAAGTGATAGGAAAACGTCGGGTTTTCCTAGGGTTTTCAATTAATACACCTTCGAACTACATACCGAGTTTTACAAATCGTACTCTTACATTTATAGAAACAAACAAGCATACTTATGGATCTTCACACCTTTTAGACTATACTATTTTCAGAAAATATCGGATTTTCTGGTGGTTTTCAAAACAATACAAAACATTGGATTTCAAACATTACTTATGAACTCACCAACATTTCATATGTTGAAGTTTTTCAAAATACTTGTATTCTCAGGTAACAGATAAAGTGAAGGAAGAATTGTACTCTATGATGTTTTGCTGTTGTTTAATTAGTATCGAACAATCTACTTTTGGGAATGTAATATTATGGAACAATGTAATGGATGTAAACACTATCAGTTGTAATATTCAAATGCTTGGTGATGAATGATGTTATGTTTCATGTATATTCATTGTGATGGTATTCAATTGAGTCACAACAGCCCTCGGACGTTTCCGCCGTCTGGTTCGGGGGTGTGACAAAGTCCAAAGGAAGGCCACGAACCAGCCCATTAACAGCCTAAAACCCATTGGGCCCACCAAGGCCCAATAATAAATGGGCTCACCCGAGGCCCACTCTCAAAACTAAATGGCAAGCCCAACTCAAGGGCCCAAGGCATAACTATAATATTTTTTTGCTCATAGTCTCTAATTCGCAAGCCCAAAGATTCAGGCCCAACCCTCACGGCCCATGATAAGCTCCAGCCTAAAATCCCACGGTGAAGTTATGCAGGGTGTACCTCTCTTGGTACGCTGAGCGTACTCATGCATGCATGAAACTCATCGGGGAGACTAACCCAGTACACGGGGCGTACTGGAATTTACAATGGGCGTACACCCAGTTTTGCTTTAGTCCATTCTCTTGGTCTTAACCCATTAAGACCTTAACTCATTTCTTAGATCTGGACTCCCTATTATCTCTTACTCCATAAAGTCAGTGACTTTAAGCCTTTGCATGGCTGATAAGGTCACAAACACATAAAACTCTTATTCTCTTAACTCAAAATGCTCATATCTCATGCATGGCTTGATTCTCACGTTCAAGACCTCATTTTTATGGATCCTCTCCACTATAAACACTTAAAAACACAGATATTAAGCTCTGGAGTGCAACAACTCATAAAGCCCCAAGCTTTGGGACCGAAAGCCCTAAAATGGACCATATCATGCACAAAACAAAAAGGATGGGAAAGATTTGAGCTTTATACCTTCAAATGATGCTCCAACCACAGAAAAGCTCAGATCCAAAGCCTGGACTCCAACTCTATTCTCTTCCATGCTCCTTCTTCACTCCAAAAATCCCACAAGAACACTTATAAGCTCATAATAGTCACACACAAGCTCAAGAACGAGGATTAGGGTTTAGGAGGGTTTATTGACTGAGGATGGTGGCCAGGAATGAGGCCATCTCATTCTTTATATAGGACACTCCTCTCAATTAGGGTTTTCTTATGTGTGTAGTATGCCCAGCGTACCCTCTGGTATGCCCAGCGTACTAGGTGGCTCCGCTTGAAAGTCACACACATGAGTACGCTAAGCATACACACATGTACGCTTAGCGTAGTCCGCTGCCACCTTTTTCAATTAAAGGACTTATCTTGCCATAACTTCAAACTTACACTGCTTCCTCGCTATAAGTTCGTTTCCATTGAATCTCATATCCTTGGAAAGGTGTCTAGACGCTCTACGCTTCCAACAAGTCGTCGCAACCCCGAGACTTCCTCATGCCTGGGTTGCTATCCACAAATCCTAATCTCGAACGATCCAAAACATGATGTTACAGATTGAGCAGATCTTAGGATAGACTAGGATTTTAGCTATGCAGTGGTTTGTGAGATATGTTTTGTTTTGGGACGAATTAGGATTATCAGGTAGAGTCTTGGGAAGGTACAGGTAGGTCTGCAAGATAGTATTGGGCTCGTACTACTGAAAGCACAGAACCTGTACCCGAACTAATGTTAGATCTGAAAGCTCTAAGGAGAACCGGTGTGGAAGGATCCCCCTTTTGAATATTTTTATCATTCGGTCTTATGGTATTTCAGTGCAGTATGGTGATGACACGTCATATGTTGAAGTTTTTCAAAATACTTGTATTCTCAGGTAACAGATAAAGTGAAGGAAGAATTGTACTCTATGATGTTTTGCTGTTGTTTAATTAGTATCGAACAATCTACTTTTGGGAATGTAATATTATGGAACAATGTAATGGATGTAAACACTATCAGTTGTAATATTCAAATGCTTGGTGATGAATGATGTTATGTTTCATGTATATTCATTGTGATGGTATTCAATTGAGTCACAACAGCCCTCGGACGTTTCCGCCGTCTGGTTCGGGGGTGTGACAAAGTCCAAAGGAAGGCCACGAACCAGCCCATTAACAGCCTAAAACCCATTGGGCCCACCAAGGCCCAATAATAAATGGGCTCACCCGAGGCCCGCTCTCAAAACTAAATGGCAAGCCCAACTCAAGGGCCCAAGGCATAACTATAATATTTTTTTGCTCATAGTCTCTAATTCGCAAGCCCAAAGATTCAGGCCCAACCCTCACGGCCCATGATAAGCTCCAGCCTAAAATCCCACGGTGAAGTTATGCAGGGTGTACCTCTCTTGGTACGCTGAGCGTACTCATGCATGCATGAAACTCATCGGGGAGACTAACCCAGTACACGGGGCGTACTGGAATTTACAATGGGCGTACACCCAGTTTTGCTTTAGTCCATTCTCTTGGTCTTAACCCATTAAGACCTTAACTCATTTCTTAGATCTGGACTCCCTATTATCTCTTACTCCATAAAGTCAGTGACTTTAAGCCTTTGCATGGCTGATAAGGTCACAAACACATAAAACTCTTATTCTCTTAACTCAAAATGCTCATATCTCATGCATGGCTTGATTCTCACGTTCAAGACCTCATTTTTATGGATCCTCTCCACTATAAACACTTAAAAACACAGATATTAAGCTCTGGAGTGCAACAACTCATAAAGCCCCAAGCTTTGGGACCGAAAGCCCTAAAATGGACCATATCATGCACAAAACAAAAAGGATGGGAAAGATTTGAGCTTTATACCTTCAAATGATGCTCCAACCACAGAAAAGCTCAGATCCAAAGCCTGGACTCCAACTCTATTCTCTTCCATGCTCCTTCTTCACTCCAAAAATCCCACAAGAACACTTATAAGCTCATAATAGTCACACACAAGCTCAAGAACGAGGATTAGGGTTTAGGAGGGTTTATTGGCTGAGGATGGTGGCCAGGAATGAGGCCATCTCATTCTTTATATAGGACACTCCTCTCAATTAGGGTTTTCTTATGTGTGTAGTATGCCCAGCGTACCCTCTGGTATGCCCAGCGTACTAGGTGGCTCCGCTTGAAAGTCACACACATGAGTACGCTAAGCATACACACATGTACGCTTAGCGTAGTCCGCTGCCACCTTTTTCAATTAAAGGACTTATCTTGCCATAACTTCAAACTTACACTGCTTCCTCGCTATAAGTTCGTTTCCATTGAATCTCATATCCTTGGAAAGGTGTCTAGACGCTCTACGCTTCCAACAAGTCGTCGCAACCCCGAGACTTCCTCATGCCTGGGTTGCTATCCACAAATCCTAATCTCGAACGATCCAAAACATGATGTTACAGATTGAGCAGATCTTAGGATAGACTAGGATTTTAGCTATGCAGTGGTTTGTGAGATATGTTTTGTTTTGGGACGAATTAGGATTATCAGGTAGAGTCTTGGGAAGGTACAGGTAGGTCTGCAAGATAGTATTGGGCTCGTACTACTGAAAGCACAGAACCTGTACCCGAACTAATGTTAGATCTGAAAGCTCTAAGGAGAACCGGTGTGGAAGGATCCCCCTTTTGAATATTTTTATCATTCGGTCTTATGGTATTTCAGTGCAGTATGGTGATGACACGTCATGGAGCTGGGGGATCAGGATCAGGATCTGAGTCGGGCTACGCTACTGAGCCTATTGACAAGAAGCTACGCAAGGTTATTGTAGCCGAGGTTACGAGGGGAATCATTGACGCTACCCAGTGATTTTCGGGACTGTCAAGGAGGGGATGATGGAGATCATGGAGGAGAGGCTCAGGTCTTTCCGAGCCGAGATTGATGCGGGCCATCTTGGGACTCGAACTCCCTTGTTCTGGGAGTTTAAGGCATGCAGAGCACCTGAGTTCTTTGGGGTCCGGGCCCCATAGTAAGTCGATGCTAGGTGGCCTACATGGAGACCGCCCAACGCACGATCTCTTTCCCCGAGGTGGCAAAGGTGGGGTTTGCTTCGTGTATGTTGAAGGATCGAGCTAGGGACTGGGTGGAGGAGGTGACCCATCAGGCGAGATCAGCTGGAGTGGAAAAGATGACATGGGAGGAGTTTGTTAGGCGTTTTGAATTGGAGTTTGCACCATTCATCGAGGTGCAACGGATTGTGATGGAGTTCCAGGAGCTAGAGCAGATCAACGAGACTATGGTGGAGATCACCGCCAAGTTTCGGGAACGAGCACTATTGATCTTACAGTATGTTGCATATGAGGATATGAGGAAGAAGAGGTATCATTCCATGTTGATGGATGATACCCATGAGTTTTTGAGCTTTTTAGGGTGCAAAAACCTGAATGAGATGGTGGATAAGGCCCAAGAATGGGAGATGGAGTTGGAACTCCGCACCAAGCAGAAGCCAGAGCAGGCTCAGACGGCGGTAGGTCAGGCTAAAAAGCCTAAGACCTCTGATTCTTCCAGTAGGGGCCAGCAGGGTCGAGGCCAGTGTGCCAAGTGTTGTAGGCTGCACAATGGAGCTTGTTGTATATCAGGCTCAAGATGTTCTGCATGTGGCCAAACAAGCCACTTGAGCAGGGATTGTCCCAAGAAGGGCTTGATTTGTTTCCATTGCAACCAGATCGGACATAAAAAGGCCGATTGTCCAAGGTTGCAGGGAGGAGGAGGAGTAATGGCGGCACCTGCGCCTGCCACAATAAGGATCACTGATGGCCGCTTTACCAAGGCAGATGCTCATGCGGTGAAGAGCCATGCATTTAAGTTAACCACAGAGGAGGCTCTAACTGCACCAGGCGTCGTGGCTGGTATGTAATCTATTTTTCCTGTTTGATATTATTTGTTATGCGTATATATGTGTGTGTGTGTGTGTATATTTATATATATATATATATATATATATGTGTGTGTGTGTGTGTGCACTTGTATATGGACATTTTTGGTCAATGGTATGCCAGCTCATGGTCTTTTCGATTCGGGAGCTACACGATCATTCGTATCTCTGGCGCTTAGCAAGAACTTTTGGGATGCTCTGAGGACTTTGGATTCCCTGCTGGAGGTTGAGATTGTTGATTACCACACCATGAGTGTTGTGAGGGTATATCAGGGTTGTGTCCTGAATGTGCTTGGGGAGAGGTTGTGGGTTGATTTGGTTCTGATACCGTTGTGAGGATTGAAGGTGATCGTTGGGGGCCATCGGGGCCATGATAGATTGCGAGTGCTAGTTGGTGAGGGTTCGATCCTCAGGTGGGGGAGAACTGTTTATTCATGGAGAGAGGGTCTCACAGGGGCCAACCCTTTGTTCAGCTGTGAGGGTTAGGAGACTTCTCCATCAGATTATTCGGGATTCTTGGCATATATACGAGGATTGAGACTCTGACAGATTTGGATAATGTATTGGTTGTATAGGATTTTCGGGATGTCTTTCCTGAGGAGCTGCCTGGGGTGCCTACGAAGAGACAAGTAGAGTTTTGCATTGATTTGGTGTCGGGTGCAACACCGATAGCTAAGGCACCGTACCGGCTAGCTCCGCCCGAGATGCATGAGTTGTATACGTAGCTTCAGGAGCAACTAGAACGAGGGTTTATTTGTATGATCAGTTCCCTGTGGGGAGCTCCAATCATGTTCATGAAGAAGAAGGACGGGTCACACAAAATGTGCATTTGATTATCGGGCGCTGAACAAGCTAACGGTGAAAAACCGTTATCCGCTTCCGGAGATCGATGATCTGTTCGATCAACTGCAGGATGCATCTTGGTTTTCCAAGATTGATCTTTGGTCGGGGTATCATCAGATGAGGATTAGGGACGAGGATATACCAAAGACATCGTTCAGGACTCGGTACGGCCACCAATGCCCCAACAACATTCATGGACCGCATGAAAAAGGTGTGTAGGCCGATGTTAGATCGGTATGTGATAGTTTTCATCGATGACATCTTGGTTTATTCTAAGACCAAGGAGCTACATGAGCAGCATTTGAAGGAGGCATTGGAGACACTGAGGATGGAAAGGCTTTATGCCAACTTCTCAAAGTGTGATTTCAGGTTGCGAGAGGTCTAGTTTTTGGGGCACATCATCAACCAAGAGGGTATTTCGGTTGATCCAACCAAGGATGAGGCAGTGATGCAGTGGAATGTACAAAAGAATGCATTTGAGATCAGTAGCTTCTTGGGTCTATCAGGGTCTTATCGGAGATTCATCCAGGATTTCTCCAAGATCGTTGTACCATTGAGTCGTTTGACCAACAAGAATGTGACTTTCCGGTGGGGCCCAAACCAACAGTTGGCTAAAAACACGACTTTGCAATCAAGAATGAAACACTAAGCATCAATACAATAAAAACCAATCAAGGCTCTGATACCACTGATGGGTTTTAGCCATAAGAACATCATATGTGCTCATGCAAACCCTAATGCTTGGATCTAGGTTTCTCTATTGTACATGCATTCATCCAAGACTTTAAACCCTAGATCTAGCATACAATAATGATATTAACATATGAATTAGGGTTTAGATCATACCTTGATTGTTATGTAGCAATAACAATCTCAAATCCTCCTTGTAATTGGCTTCTGAAAGCTTCGAGTCACAAATGTCACTCCTCTAATGTCTCACAAACACCAAGAGCAAGAGGATGAAGAAGGAGAAGAGAGGAGGCACCCAAAACCATCTAGAAACCCTAAGGAATCAGTTAGCCACGTTTTTAGTGCCCTAGGGGTCCTTAAATATGTGAGGCTATTAGGGTTATCTAACAAGGAAACCCTAATTTGACTGCTTAGGCCCTAAGCAGCCCATGGACTCCCTCCTTAGAGGCCTTGGACGATTTCTAATCGGTTTCCCCATAGAATTCGTCCACTCCTCTAATATGGAGTCCATTAGCCCAATATTCAACTATCACACATTTAATAGTTCTAGTCCCCTAAGTTTAATTAATCTCTTTTAGCCACAAAATTAATTCTTAATAAATAATTGACTAATACTAATTAAACAATGTGATTTCACCTTTAATATATCATTCTCATAATATATTAATAAATCATAATTAATCCTCTCTCCATAATTCATCCTATCAAGTTGCTTTGGTGAAGGCAACCCAAAAGGACCATGCACCATCGGGTCAAGTACATACCAAAGTAGTTATGGAATTAGACACTAATCCAACAGTCTCCCACTTGGATAAGTCTAATAACTATTTTGCGTAAGACTTCAGATCCTGATCTGCAATCGTAGCTTTCAAAAGTCGTTGTCAACTCTGATCTTATCAGAAGCGTTTCCTTTAGATAAGGTATCATATACTCCTCCATTCTAGATATCGTATAGACGTGAGAGATGGATTTAAATCATTCTCTCAGTCTATGTGTTGTTTCCCGATTTTTGATTTATGACGACTGACAACAGACTTCAGTTGTACACATCAACTTATTCCCGGCTTGGCCAAGCTCTTAGGGTGTCATCACTAAATCATCGAGGGGCCCATACATATCGCTTTTATCCCACTTTGGGTAAAAGGAATGGATAAACTTCGACTCAATGCTCGCTTGCACTCACTCACCAAATCACACACAACAATACGTTTTATAACACCAAGATACAGGTGTGTTTACATATTAACAATGTGTAACCGCCTCGCGAGATACAACTTACACATCTCGGTTTCAAGAATTTAAGATATTATCGTCTCACCAATCACTCGTGATAAAATCCATGAAGCGATCCAAGTGCACGTGGGTTAATCACTCGTGATAAAATCCATGAAGCGATCCAAGTGAGCGTGGGTTTAATCCAATGCTCAAATCATATTCATAAGCACTCATGAGTGTTGCGGCAGACATTTGCTATGTCTAATACACTTTAGGTAATCTACAAACCAATTCATGACAATCTTCTTTCACACCTACTCCCAAAGTATGAGCGATTGTGGAACGTTCGAATAATCCTATTATTCAGGAAGTCTAAATATGCAAAGTGAAACACAAGAATAATCGAACCCAATATGGCCCCAAACTTTTGAGTATAAATAAAACTCTTTTTATTTAATCACCAAATTGATTACACATTATTCATTATATAATGTTTCGGGTAATCAACTTATTATTTGAATTATAACTAATATTTCCCATGCTCTTAGCATGCACACTATGTTTACCTATGGTCATTACTTTGTGAAATAGTATAATTGAATAACATTTTTCAATCACACTCATTTCACAATTCCTAATCCATTAGTGTAAGAATACAAAATTCTCGCCATTACCAGAATATATTATATTCTAACATTTTATGCAACAGTCCTTTCGTGATATCATAGCGCCAAAGTCACTAAGACTATGCCAATGAAATTACAAAGTACTCTATTGGAGATTGCTACAAAACAATTCCATAGTCATGAAGTCTCACATTCAAAGCACATTCCTTTGAACATCCTTCTTACATAGAGGTTTCTAATCTAGACATAGATTCTTAACGTCCAACTCCCAATAAGGAAACATTTTCATATTTTCCATATGACAACTCATTCTAAATAGAGTCTTATCTATTCATAATAAAGTCAATATTGTCCATCCATGACTATACTTCCAACTGCCCACAAGCAAGCAATCCTTGGCGAACCTTAGATTGTCCTTGGCAGTTGTTTAATTATTTTAGTCAAATCCAGTTCCATTTCCTTTTTTTCTCTAAATGCCCTAGGCATTTGGAAAATTTTAGAACTGTCGAATGTTATAGCATATGCAATTGATCCTATACCCGAAGCGTATGGGATACAATTCATAATGAAAAATGTGATACTTTACCAGTTTCTTACTATAATATTGCCATAATATTTCTATTTGTCATGTTCTCAAAATTCAAACTATGAAGAGGGATGTCGTATTCATAATTGAACTTTGAGAATGCAAATAATAAATATATCCTTGACTAAATTCAATTAAACTTTCTTGAGCTAAGCTTTTAGATTGGAAACGAAGTATAACATTCTCTCCCTTAATTATAGCAAAAACAACTTTTCAACCCCTGCAAATTTGCAAAGTGAAACTTTTGTTTTTATATAATTAATATTTCCAACTTGCAATAATAATCATGCTCCCACTAACATGATGATTATATCCATTCCAGCATAACATTTATGCTCCCACTAGCTTTGACATGTATTTAGAAACCAGCTAAACTTCTAGAAAACAATACTTACTGACTTCCAAAGTTCATTGTTTCTAATATGATATGCTTCGATAAGCCTTTATCTAAGCTTCTCAAAATCACACACCTTTCCTTAGATAGCTTACATGTGTGTCTAAACTAATTCAGAACTCATTTTACTAAGTCCCAAATGTTTAGACTAATTGTCAAATCTCACAATTCGAACTATGAAGAAGGATTACATAATCATAACCGAATTTGAGAATGTAATTTACATAATCGCTATCTTCTTAAAATCTCTCTTAGTGAAAGCGTTTCCTCACCATCATTTTCATGAACGAGAGAAACCTTATGACACTTAGATTTTATGGTGTATGTGTTCCTATCCATGTGAATTTTCCATAAGCATAATCGAAAGATAATGTTTGTGACAAATTCAAACTCTTATGGACATAACTTGTTCATTCTTAATTTCTTGCCATCAAGGGTCCCACCATTGCTTCCAAGTTATTTAGCAGCTCACCTATTCCATTCAATGTACTTTCATTGCTTGCCTTATGCATTCTTTTGAGAACTCGTAGAACTCATATGCATAATCACACAACAGGATTGGCACAGAAAAAGAATTTTATCAACTTGATAGTTTACAAACCTCAAGTCGTGTGCTAGTGTTTAATACTCTTGATTAGTTCTTGAATCTTTTCAAGATTTTCAGACTCCCACTGACCTCTTGATATATTAGATTCTCTTATCAAGAAACATTTATTGATAAACAAATGTCCAAGAGTTAGTGTGTGTTTATATCAAGACAAAAACATTACACACATTTGGTCTTAGTTGGTCTTTGTCTTCTCCAATACATCACAACCTACCAATTTCAAACATGCAAGAGTAAGAAAAACAATTTTTCTACTTCACATTTGATGAGTGTGTGTCACTCAATTCACAATCTTGGATTACGATTTTAAGACTTGATTTTGGAACGAAGTATGACTCATCCTTTTGATGTAACCATTTCAACAATTTTTTATTCCTCTTCTCAGCCATACTAGTGCACTAAGATGTCCTTAGAGGATCAATTGTGATATGGTTCTTAATCATTAAGACGATCATAAAACTGATATAAAAGTACTATCCCTTCTTCTTAGATTTGAAAAACCTTTTATCTTTCCGCCTTCATTGATTCTTCTTATTCCTTCCGCCATTCATTGAAACTTTTCAATGATTCAGAATTACACTTAATCTTGTAAGTATAACTGTTGGATTAATGTCTAAGTCCATAACTATAATTGGTAAGACTTGACCCGACCCGACAAGGTCCATTTGGATTGCATGGCATCGGGACAATTGGATAGACAAGATGAGGAAAAAGGATACTAGTGATTTTATATTAATATATTATAAGTTCTAATATATTTATATATAATCATATTATTTAATTAGTATTGATCAAGAATTAATTTATAATTAATTAAGTGATCAAAAGGAACTAATTAAATATGGACTCTTAGATATTTATTTGTGATGGGCCAAGTTCATTTAAGTTGGGCTAAGCTTCCATGGATAGTCCATGGAGTGTTTAACCCATGGATCATAAGAAATGAAAGGTCATGGGTATTAGGGTTTAACCCTAATCTCCACACTATATAAAGAGGTCCTTGTTTGGTAAAAATGGCACTAGTGTGGGTACGCTAAGAAGGGCTAGCCGATTTCACTAGACAGAATCAAAGTATCCTTCTTCTCAAGGTTATTCCAAGAGTTCATGGTGTTGTGTGAACCATTTGAGATGTCACACTTGGGGCACTAGGCACTCAAGCTTCATGAAGACAAGCTACATCAAACAAAGGTATGTATTCTATCCATTTGATTACCCAAGTATCAAGTATTGTATGCTAGATAGGGTAATACCTTGGAAAGTTCATAATTGCATGTATAATAGAGAAAACATAGATCCAAGGAATGTAGGGTTGCATGTAATTTCTGGATACATGCCATTGAAAAGTTCAATGAATCTCAAAGATCTAGGAGTTTCAAAACCAATTAAAACCTAATAATACATTTCGTTTATCTTAGTGGAAATTGGTGAATCGTCATTCACCTACCTTCAAATATTTTATAGCTTGGATTACGGCATCTGTCTTCGAGTTATAAAATAGTTTGTAGGGTCCTAGCCTTAATATTTCATATTGGGTGATATATTAAGGACTTTTAATCAACTATCTTGAATATCTCCCGAAATATGTATAGTTCAGACATCTATGATCCTCCCAAATCTCTTGGATCTTCACTTCCTCCACCTTCTCCAATTATTCTCCTTAACCCACAAGTTCAAGGTCACTGAAGCCCTATTGGCAAGCCAAGGTCTAGGTGTGATCACATCTTGGAGATGAAGTCACATATTGAAAAACTGGGAGAGTTGGGTGTCAAAGTCTTGAGAAAGTTGGTGGTTCAATCAGTTTCTAAGTCACATATTGAGTTCCTTTGGGACTCCTATGAAACAGACTATGACAAGACCCATAATTATCATATCTATTTGCTTGGTACTACTGAATCAGCAATGATTTGGAAGGCTAGTAAAGCAAATTTGATTAGAAGATCAACTTCCTAAAACTTTTTGGACATTGACAATGAAGACACTGGAAATCCAGAAAAAACATTCTCTTCCCAATGGAAAGGGGTCGGAAATAGTCAACTCGGTTGACCAAATGGTAAAGAGAAAAGCTAATTCTCTGATAGTACCGGTACCATTACCAAAGGGTCCATATGTTTATATTTCCAAAGGAATGGGCATTAGTTGCGAAGCTGCCAATTTTACCTAAGGATGTTAAAGTCAATAAGTTTGACTCTACTTCAGGTAAAGTCCACTATCTAACTCTGTTAAGTTTCTATTTTGAGATTCTTGATACATGATGTGACTGGGTCACATGTTGATGTTTTTAAGAATCAAAGAAAAGTGAAAAAACTTAAAGAAAGAATATGCTGAATCTGATCGCGTAGATGAATTTCTATTGCATAGTTTGAAGATCGAATTATTGAGCTACTTCTTAGGAGTTATGATATATTTCTTAGGAATAGATAACAACAAATTTTTCATGCTCTTTTGCATTGTAAGGATAGTTTCTCCGCAAAGTTTTTAAAATAAAATGAAGATTTTATGTATTTTAAAATATCCTTACAATGGCATTTGAGGAAAAAAAATTGTTGCTTATATGATTCCATTAATAGCAAGAGTGGAAATATGAAATTGATTCTTTAATTTGTGGTAATGTCTAAATTTACCAAATAAGGAAATATCGTCATCACCCAAGTTTCAATTGGACCGAAACTTGGAATCATGCAAGTTGTATAGCATGATGAATGAGAATTTTTAATCTTTGGAAAATTAAGTCTAGTTCCTTGTTCACATGTATATGTGAGTCAAGTAAAGGACTAAGGGATCGAGTACACATTCTTTTGCACTGATCAAGTCCACCACAAAAGATCTATAAGACTATTCGTCATAATTTATTAAAGTTTAGTAAATATGGTTACACTTACAAGTTTAAGTGTAATTCTGATACATTGGAAAATTTTCGATGTATGACAGAACGAATAAGAAGAATCAAATTAGGCAGAAGGATAAAAGTTTCTCAAATCTGAAAAGATGGGAGAGTACTTTAGTATCATGTTATATGATCATCTCAATGATTAAGAGACCTTATCACAATTCATCCTCTAAGTACATTTTGATAGCTAAGAAGAGGAGCTATGAATTGTTGAAGTGGTCAAATCAAGAAGATAAGTCATACTTCGTTCCAAAACAAGTCTTAGAGTCATACTCCAAGGCTGTAAGTTGAGTGAAATATCTTAAAGAAAGGTTTAAAACACTAGTCAAATGTAAGAGTAAAATTTTTCTACTCTTGTACATTTGAAATTGGTAAGTTGTGACGTTTTGGACAAAACAAAGACCAACTAAGGCCAATTGTGGGAAGTGTTTGTCTTGATTAGAATCCGAACTATCTCTTGGATGTTTAACAAGGGAGTCTTATATGTCAAGAGGAAAGTGGAAGTCTTAAAGATCCTGAAAGGATAATCATGAATAAAAACCTGTAAGCACATGACTTGAGGTTTATAACCTATCATGTTGACATATTTTGTGCTCATTCCAGTTAAAGTTGGCTTTGCATATGAGTTCTTAGATTTCTCAATTGGTTTGCATAGCAACTTGGAAGCAATGACAGGCCCTTGAGCTACCAGATGGCAAGAAATTAAGATTGAGTTCAGTCCATATGAGTTTGGATTTGTCATTATCCTTGTCTTGTGACTATGGTTTTGACAATTCACATAGATAAGAGCACATACACCATTAAATCTAAGTATCATAATATGACATC
This sequence comes from Lactuca sativa, assembly GCF_002870075.4. NCBI lineage: Eukaryota > Viridiplantae > Streptophyta > Magnoliopsida > Asterales > Asteraceae > Lactuca > Lactuca sativa. Next base: position 151,148,857 of record NC_056630.2, on the reverse strand, counting down.
CCCATTTTCACGGCGAGAAAAGACCAATTTTGTTTATACTTTGTTTAAAAATCAGAGTAATATTTTAAATAAAAGTGTTGCGGAATTTGTCCCAAAACAAAATTTGATAAAGATTTATCAAAAGCATTTTCGTAGACATGTATTTCATTAAAAAGACTCGGGATGTCATGTTCGATATAGATCATAAGCATAAACAATAGCATAGGCCTTACTACATTATTCTGTATTTACAAACCTAAAATCCATTAATCTCTCATCCCAAATCATCACATCTATGCTCATGCACCACTACCTGTAATACAAGAAACTGAGTGGGTCAGGCTTGGGAGCCTGGTGAGCACATAGGGTTTTCAACCCACAATAAATAAGTTTATTAACTTTATCAAACCAAACAAACCTGATTACTCGTTCCCATTATCCTCACTTTACGTCCCTAAAACGTCTACACAAGGGACCTAGTCTAAGGACTATCATCGGGATGGACTCTACTGCTAAGGGGATTCCTTAGCAATAAATTTCCTTAAAGCAACCATGTGGGGGATGGAGTACACCTGGTGAGCACACAGTTCAAATAAACACCTACAGGTTGCGAGCCTGCTAGTGTTCCACTGGACTGTCTAGAATAGTCCGTGGTCGTCATCTATACTCCGCTAGATGACTAGATCATCAATAACATCTATAACAAGGCCTCTCATTATTTTATTTTATCACACAACAACTATTACATCTACCCATGTTCTACCCAACACATTTTGTAGATATAAAATACATATACAGTTTAAATCATTTAAAACATGTATAAAATTGTTCATCCAGCATAGATAGCAAGTATTCAGATAATATTCACACATAGCACGTAATTTATATAAAATATTTCATATCTATGTGTAAGCTGAAAGTAACTATGCACTCACCTGAAAGGTGGTGACTCAGCACTCGGACAGCGCTACGATACTCTCAAAACATTTTTTCCTTCGATAAAACCTAGTACCAATACCACTAGGGTTTAGTCTAACGATAACCGCGACAAATTAATAGTCTGACTATTATTATTATTATATAAGCATTAATAACACTCAATATAACTCATAATAATAGCCCAAATAATTATTTTAAGGACCTAATAACATTCCTATAATTATTTGAAAGCTATATTAAAAATTGCGTAAGCGTGCTCACTTACAGCGGATTTTAAAGAAAACCGTAACTTTATTTAGCGTTTCGAAACCGAAAGACCCTTTTTCTTGGGACTCTGGGAGCTTCGGGGCTTCCTTAGGGTGCTAGGGGATTTTTCCTAGGGTTTAGGGGTGGTTTGGAACCTTAGAGAGAGAAAGATTTTAGAGAGAGAAGGGTTTTTGGTGTGATATGCTCGGCAGCCCTCGCATGTATTTATCGGCGCGAAGCCTCGGATTTACGTTGGGCGTCGGACAGGACTACGCTGGGCGTAGTTCAGATAAGCCTCCAGCTCGCATCCAGCTGTTAGCCACTTCGGACCGGATAAGAACCGAGGGAACGCGGGGTGTTCCTGATCTCGTACGCGGGGCGTAGGGCGAAGGCGAGGCGACGTGTCCTTCATCCGAAGCGAGCCGTGATCAGCAAGCAACGGTTAGGATTGAGCCACGTCATCGATCGAGCAACAGATTTCGCAAATTGCATTCTCGACTTCTAAAAATCATAACTTTCGCATACGAGCTTCGTTTTCAATGTTCTTTATATCCACACGAAGGTGGGAACGTACTCTACAACTTTCGTTTAGACTCCGTTGGCTAATTTTGACTCTATTTTAAAAGTTATATTATTAACACGTCGGGACATGATTGGTCCGTTAAATTCTCATAACTTTTTCATCCGGCGTCCGTTTTCGCCCATCTTTTTTCCCATTACGCTACTCTTAACGAGATCTTCGATTCTTGTTCAGGTCGTGTCGGCTAATAATCACTCGATCTAATATTTGAATTTCGGGTTGTACACTGCTAATCTGAAACTTTGAAAAATCATAACTTCTTCATACAAAGTCAGATTTGGGCGCTCTTTTTATCGACGCTCTTAGTTTAACATATTCTATGAATTTTGTTTAGATCACTAAGGCTAAATCTCTCTCTATCGTAAATTCACTATTTATGCTTCCCGGTATCGTGCCGGTTCTATCGCGAAACTTCGACGGGTCATAACTTCTTCGTTATAACTCGGATTTCGGCGTTCTTTATATCCCTGAAATCCTTATTTCGACCACTACAACTTTATATAAAGATATCAGACTTATCTCACACTTTAATTTTGACGCTTATTTTTATTCTTTATTAATTATACATTTATAATTAAATAATAAGCACACAAATACACATAATTCACATAATACTCAAATATTTCATCTTTATTACTTCAAAAAGAGTTACAATAGTTGACCTAGACTATTACATTGTCAAAAATGCTTAGCCCTGAAACTCGGGCGTTACACATAAGGTTTCTCTCCGATTCATGAAAATGATGGTGAGGAAACACTTTCACTAAGTAGATTTTAGCTAGATAGCAATTGTGATATTTGCATTCTCAAAGTCGTTAGTGGAGCATGTGTGGTTAACCGGCACACTAACATGGACTTGTGAGAAGTGGCAAAGGTCTAAACAATCGAGAGTATGATTACGGCATCCCTTTTCATAGTTCTTAAATTGTTTAGACACGCCTGTGAACTTTCTAAGGTAAGGCGTATGATATTGATAAAGCTTTATCAAAGCAATCTAGTATTAGAAATCTGGTTTCTGAGTACATGTCAAAGCTAGTGGGAGCATAAGTGTTATGCTAATAATCATCATGTTAGTGGGAGCATGATAATTATGATAAGTATTGCAAGTTAACAATGTTAATTATAGAAAACAAAAGTTTCAATTCGTGAAGTTGCAGGGGTTGAAAAGTTGTTTTGCTATAATTAAGGGAGAAGAAAATACACTTCACTTCAGTTCTAAAAGCTTAGATTGAGGTTTTAATCATATTTAGTTAAGGATATATATATATATATATATATATATATATATATATATATATATATATATATATATATATATTTCATGTTGGAATGACTCAACATAAGGAAATTCTATATATGGGTCCATTATTTGCGTTCTAAAATTTGATTATGATTACGGCATCCCTTTTTCATAATCTGAATTAAGAGAACTTGGCAAATAGAAATGGAAATATTATAGCAAAAGACTGGTTTAGTCTTTATGTGAGACATCAGGAATCATGTCCCATATGCTTCGGATATTGGATCGATTACATGTGCTATATTCATCCTTTCTAAAATTTTACAAATGTCTGGGGCATTACGAAGGGAAAAGGTCTAGAACTGGATATGACTAAAAGGATTAAGCAATTGTCGAGGACAATCCAAGGTTTACCAAAGATTGGTTGCTCAGGGAAAGTTGGAAGTATGGTGTTAATTTTGGAAGGACCATATTGACATATTCTTAAAAGAGGAAACTCTTGTTCAAAACTGATAGTCAAAAGGGGAATATGGAAATGATCCCATAGGTGGAAGTTGTTCAATAAATTTGTGTAAGATTAGGAAACTTAATGCAAGAAGGATGTTTCCAAGGAGTTGATCTCCTTTGGAATGCCTTGTAATGTTTGTTGTCAAGTCCTCGTGACTTTGTGCATAATCATTACAAGAGAATCAGTGCATATAAGTTTAGAATCTAACAGATTTCGGTAAAATGGCATGAATTTGGAATTCTTGCATTTGCCATAAGAATTCGGGAGTGTGAAAAGAGAATCATTGAAATTATGTTCAATTGATCTAGTTCACAAAGAAAAGGATCATAAACAAACATAGAGTGCAGACTTGGTGTATGGCAAAGCTATTGTTTAGAAAAACATAGTGTACATGCTTGGAGCATGAGACAACTAGTGTTTTCAATTTAGGTATAAAGTTGATAAAACCGAAACAATGAATAATGAGTAATCAGTGTGGTGATAAATAAAAGTGGTCTATTTATATTCATAGGGTATGATACCATATTAGATTCATTTATTCTTGAGTTTCACTTTGCATGTTTTGACTTCCATAATACCTAGGTTATTCTTCCGAAATGACTAAGTTATTCAAACCATCCACAATCGGCCATATGTTCGAAGTAGATATGAATCAAGATTGTCATGGGTTGGCTTGTAGAGGTCCAAGTTGGTGGACAAAGTTATGCTACAACACCCATGAGTGCTCATAAGTTCTGAGTATTGGATTCAACCCGCGCTCATTCGAATCACTTTAGGGATTTTATCACGAGAGATCATGAGACGATAATATCTTATATTCTTCAAACCTGGAGATACGAGTTGTTACTAGGATTTGGTTTTACATTGATTGCACGAAATCGCATTGGTAACTCGATGTTATAAAACATGCCTTTGTGCATGATTCAACGAGTAGTAGAACAAGCCATATGAGTTGAAGTTTATCCATTCCTTTTACCTTCAGGATAAAAGCGATATCTGTGGGCCCCTCGATGATTTAATGATGAAACATGTGAGTGCTTGTCCAAGCCAGGACTGATTTGATTTGTTCAATCAGTTAGTCGTTATAAATCGGAAATCGGGAAACAACAAATGGACAGAGAGAATGATTATAATACATGTCTCAGTCCATATGATATCTAGAATGGAGGAATATATGATCACTTATCTAATGGACAAGTCATTGAAAAAGGTCAGAGATCATCGGCAAGGTCAGAGTTCGACGGAAACTTTTGAGAGCTACGATTGCCAGTCGGTTCTTGAAGTCATACGCAATAATAGTTTTAGACTTATCCAAGTGGGAGACTGTTGGATTAATGTCGAAGTCCATAATTATAATTGGTAAGACTTGACCCGACCCGACATCGTCCATTTGGGTTGCATGGCATCGGGACAATTTGATAGACAAGATGAGGAAAAAGGATACTAGTGATTTTATATTAATATATTATAAGTTCTAATATATTAATATATAATCATATTATTTAATTAGTATTGTTCAAGAATTAATTTATAATTAATTAAGTGATCAAAAGAAAATAATTAAATATGGACTCTTAGATATATATTTGTGATGGGTCAAGTTCATTTAAGTTGGGCTAAGCTTCCATTGATAGTCCATGGAGTGTTTAACCCATGGATCATAAGAAATGAAAGGTCATGGGTATTAGGGTTTAACCCTAATCTCCACACTATATAAAGAGGTCCTTGGTTGGTGAAAATGGCACTAGTGTGGGTACACTAAGAAGGGCTAGCCGATTTCTCTAGACAGAATCAAAGTATCCTTTTTCTCAAGGTTATTCCAAGAGTTCATGGTGTTGTGTGAACCATTTGAGGTGTCACACTTTGGGCACTAGGCACTCAAGCTTCATGAAGACAAGCTACATCAAACAAAGGTATGTATTCTATCCATTTGATTACCCAAGTATCAAGTATTGTATGCTAGATAGGGTAATACCTTGGAAAGTTCATAATTGCATGTATAATAAAGAAAACCTAGATCCAAGGTATTTAGGGTTGCATGTACACTTAGGAGTGTTAGAATGCTCAAAACCCAACAATAACAACATTTACTAGACCTTTTGGTAAATTGTGACGAATAGTCTTATTGTTATTTGTGGTGGACTTGACTAGTGCACAACATTGTGTTCTAGTCCTTTAGTCCTTCACTTGACTCACATACTTGTGTGATCAAGGAATTAGTCTTAATTTCCTAAGTACCAAGATTTCCATACATCACATGATTCAAATCATAAGATTCCAAGCTTCTGTCCAACTGAAACTTGGGCGATGGGAATCTTTCCTTACTTAGAAAATTTTTGACACTACCATAAATAACATAACTAAGAATCACATCCATTTATAAAATACACAAACATCAATTTTTCATAATGATTTCATTGCAATGATATATATATATATATATATATATATATATATATATATATATATATATATATATATATGTATATATATATATATAAGACAAATCAAAATTTATTTTATTCATAAAAGCAGCGGAAAACATGTCCTTACAATGCAAAATTAACTGAAAAACTATGTAATCAAATATTCCTAACACCTCTATCATAACTTTCTAAGCTCAAAATCTAATCTTCAAATCCATGCGATCGTAATCCATTTCTTAGTGATCAGACTCATTTTGCTCTTCCATCAAGCTTCCTCTCTTTTCTCTGATCCTACAAAATATTCAAATGTAATCTTATCACATTATGTATTAAGAATCAACGAATAGGAACTTAATGGAGTTAGATAGTGGATAATACCTGAAGTAGAGCCATACTTCTTGACTCTCCCATCTCTTAGATTCTTCAGGTCCTCTGGGCAGCTTCGTATCCTATGCCCCTTCTCTTGGCAGCAGAAACAGGTGGCTTCTCCTGGAGCAACCACAGAAGCATGGTTAGTTGAATTACCATACAAATATGCTACGTTACTATGCCAAATCATTTCTGATTCAGCAGCAATAATCATGTAAGTTAGGTCAATGAGGGTCGCGTCAAGATCCATCATATAATACTCTCTTACGAACTTATCATATGGTGTAGGGAGTGACTGAAGAACCCAGTCTACAGCCAACTTCTTTGGAAAAGATGCACTCAACAGTGTCAACCTATCGATGTGTGATTTCATCCCTAGGACGTGAGCACACATGGATTTTCCATCTTCATGTTTCATTGCCGACATGGCTTGAGTGATTTTGAACTTTTCAATTCTTCGATCTTGTGGGTTTGGGAGAACAACAGGAGGAGGTGGAGGAAGTGAAACAAAGCTAGTCCACAATGCAGGGATTGATCTTTCACCTTCATTGTGTAACAGACTTTCACTTTGAGCAGGAACACCTTTTCCATGGGATTCAGGAAGACCACGGTTAGATTCAGACATCTACAAAACAGGAGAAAAAGCAAGTTAGTTGATTGATTGAGTCCTTAATAAATCACTCAAATGAGATATTAAGGCTAGGACCCAACACAATACTCCACAACTTAGGAGAGGGATGTCGTAACCCAAATTGGAGAACATTTGAAGGTAGTGAATGACGATTCACTAATTTTACCACCATGAAAAATGAAAAAGAGATTAGGTTTTAAATGTATTGAAAAACTCCTAGATCCTTTGAGATTCGTTGAACTTTTCAGTGGCAAGTTTAAATCTCGATATGCCCCTCGATTTGTGACAGGCATGTCGAGGATCACAAAACAGGGTGTGAATAATCACGCAAACTTACATGGTGCCCGAAATGTTACACTCACCTATTCGATGTGTCGGTTAACCACACACGCTCCACCGAACTATGACAAACATTGAGTCACCCTTTGCTACCTTTGCTTGGAACCATTTAGTGTACAGGTTAACCACACATGCTCCACTAACGTCTTCGCAAGGGTACAAAGTGTAATTTCATGCAATTACATCAATTCACTTTTGCCTAAAGTAACTAAGATTGGGAATTTTGTAAAACATTTTCTTACTTTAATATTGATTATACATTTAATGAGGAGAGGGTTTTCCCTATCCTACCAGTTCGGCTAACGACCCTCCACCAATCAAGGAAGCGGTGGGTGAGAGCGGACACTCATTAAACGACCATTTTATAGGCCATAACCTTATACCCCTCTTATAGATCGGCTTCGTGAATGAGGCCTACTGTAACACCAAAAATTTCAAAACAAATTTTTCGCATTTTATAAAAACATAATTCATTTATTACTCATAAAAACATCATTGTTTAAAACTCAATTCATAACATATATCAATCCTAAGATCTAATAGCATAAAATTCCCATGTGTGTATTGATCAGGCCGGCGCCTTCCAGTGATCCTCACTAGTACCTGAAACACGTAACACATAACACTGTAAGCACGAAGCTTAGTGAGTTCCCCAAAATACCATATATAACATATATTAGCAACTCGAGGCTATAAGTATGTGGCTCCGTGCACCCAAACTCTGTGAACCCTCAGGTTCTATCTCTGTGAACCTTCCGGTTCTAACTCTGTAACATGCACAACATAAATCACATAGGATAACGCAGTGCAACACATAACACGTAGATAGAATACAACACTGTATCACATAACTCTGATTACCTACTCAAGGTAAAGTATAGTGAGAAGACTCACCTCGGATATCTCAGTAAATCTCTGACTCGGTAAACTCTGGTCTAGCCCCTGCCTAATCACATGAAATAAATACTCTAATTAATACAACCCTCAGGGCTAGGCTAATCTCTCTCTCTCTCTCTCTCTATATATATATATATATATATATATATATATATATACATCCCTTAGGAAGGGTAAAAGACTATCCTACCCTTCCGATGACTCTAAGGTCCAAACATTGACTAACCCTAAAAGTCAACGGTCAACCTTGACCAAACTCGCCGAGTGCACAACTGTGACTCGGCGAGTCCACACGTGTTCTTCACTCTCCTAGTCCTCATTCAACTCATTGAGTCAACCTCAACTCTACAAATCATCACCGATCACAATTTGTGAAATGTCCCGACCCAACTCGCCGAGTCCGGCTCCTGACTCGGCGAGTACCATCGTGCACTCTGACCTCTAGATTCCCCCTGACTCACCGAGTCACTTCCCCAACTCAGTGAGTCACCAACTGTGTGATTATTGGGAAAACCCTCGTCCTACTCGCCGAGTCCTCGGGGCGACTCACCGAGTCCAGCTATCCACCCGGATAATGATTCGCGTCTCTACTCGGCGAGTCTACGCACCAACTTGCCGAGTTCTTCCACAAAACTTGAAATACAATGAATAATTATAATACCTGAAATTCCGGATGTTACAATTCTCCCCCACTTGAATCAGACTTCGCCCTCGAAGTCTCATCCCTGAAATAGCTCCGGATGCTGCTCACGCATCTCACACTCTAACTCCCAAGTCAACTCGGATCCTCTCCGATGTTGCCACTGAACCTGCACCAGAGGCACCTCCTTGTTCCTCAGTACCTTGATCTTCCGATCCACAATCGCGACTGGTCTCTCCGCGTAGTTCAGGCTCGCATCCACCTAAATATCCTCTAATGGCACTACCGCCGACTCGTCGGCTATACACTTCCTCAACTGAGACACGTTGAAGGTATTATGAATCCGCTCCAACTCTGCAGGTAGCTCCAAGCGATACGCTACCCTACCCACCCTCGCGATCACTCTGAACGGCCCAATATACCGGGGCCCTAGCTTGCCCCTCTTCCTAAATCGAATCGCTCCTTTCCAAGGAGATACCTTCAGGAGAACATAATCACCGACCTGGAACTCAAGCTCGGATCGTCTCCTATCCGCATAACTCTTCTGGTGACTCTGAGCGGTCAACAATCTCTGTCTGACCCGCTATATCTGCTCTGTCGTCTAAAGCACAATCTCCGTGCTACCCATCACTCGTTGCCCTACCTCTCCCCAAAAAATGGGAGTCCGACACCTCCTCCCATACAACAGCTCAAAGGGCGGCATACCAATGCTCGAATGATAGTTGTTTTCGTAGGAGAACTCCGCTAAGGGCAAATACGTGTCCCAACTTCCGCCAAAATCCAACACACATGCTCGGAGCATGTCCTCGAGCGTCTGAATCATCCGTTCGCTCTGACCGTCAGTCTGTGGGTGGTATGCGGTACTAAAATGCAGCCTCGTACCCAACTCCTCATGGAATTTCTTCCAAAATCTGGAAGTGAAACGCACATCTCGATCTGACACAATCGAGATCGGCACCCCATGTCGCGATACCACCTTTCTCACATATATCTCTGCTAACTTTTCCGCATAAGAACTCTCACTAATGGCGAGAAAGTGAGCGCTCTTTGTCAAACGGTCTACTATCACCCAAATCGCATCGATACCCCTCGCCGTTCTCGGCAATTTGGTGATAAAATCCATGGATATCTGCTCCCATTTACACTCTGGGACTTCCAGTGGCTGCAACTTACCATGCGGTCTCTGATGTTCCGCCTTAACCCTACGACAGGTTAGGCACCTCTCAACAAACCACACTACATCTCTCTTCATATAGGGCCACCAATTCCCTTTTAAGATCCAGAAACATCTTAGTGGCCCCGGGATGGATCGAGAATCTCGATCTATGCGCCTCCTCCATCAAGATGGTACGCGTTCCTCCAACAAACGGTACCCAAATCCGACCCTGGAAGGTCATAAGCCCTCTGCTATCGGTCACGAACTCTGACACCTGTCCGATAACTCGCTCTCTCTTACGGTTCTCCGCTCTTACTGCCTCAGCCTGAGCCCCTCTGATGGTGTCCAACACCGGAGTCATCACCATCAATCTCATACAAATATCCTGAATCGGGGGGATCTCTGCCCTACGACTCAGGGCGTCGGCTACCACATTAGCCTTGCCCGGGTGGTACAGGATCTCGCAGTCATAATCCTTTACTACATCCAACCATCTCCTCTGACGCATGTTCAGGTTTGGCTGATCCATCAAATACTTCAAACTCTTGTGGTCTGTGTATATCGTACACCGAACCCCATACAGATAATGGCGCCAAATCTTGAGGGCGAATACCACAGCCCCCAACTCTAGATCGTGGGTGGGATACCTTGCCTCATGGGGCTTCAGCTGCCTCGATGCGTACGCGATCACATGCCACCTCTGCATCAACACCGCGCCCAACCCAGATACTGATGCGTCACAATACACCACGAAGTCCTCCATTCCCTCTGGAAGAGCCAACACCGGGGCTTCCCACAATCTCTGGCGAAGAGTCTCAAATGAGGCCTGTTGCTCTGGGCCCCAGCTGAACACCACACCCTTCCGGGTCAACCTGGTGAGAGGAACAACAATCTTGGAGAAATCCTTGATGAACCTCCAATAATAGCCGGCCAACCCTAGAAAACTCCTGATCTCGGAAGGAGATTTCGGCATCTCCCAACTTATCACCGCCTCGAACTTGGCCGGATCAACCAAAATCCCCTTTTGGTTAACGAGGTGACCAAGGAACTGCACCTCTCGTAACCAAAAATTACACTTGGAGAATTTGGCATAAAGCCTCTCAGATCTCAGCACACTGAGGATTTCTCGCAAATGCTCCTCATGCTGCTCCCTAGATCTCGAATATACCAAAATGTCGTCAATGAACACAATCACTGATCGATCCATCATCGGTCTGCATACCTTGTTCATAAGATCCATGAACGCTGCAGGCGCATTGGTGAGCCCGAATGGCATCACCACAAACTCGTAATGCCCATAACGAGTCCTGAACGCGGTCTTCTGGATATCCTCCTCACGCACCCTCATCTTATGATATCCAGATATCAGATCAATCTTGGAAAACCAAGATGCTCCTTGCAGCTGATCGAACAAATCATCGATCCTCGGCAAAGGATAATGGTTCTTGACCGTTAACTTGTTCAGCTCTCGATAATCTATGCACATTCGGTGCGAACCATCCTTTTTCTGCACAAAAAGGATCAGTGCTCCCCACGGCGAGCTGCTCGGCCGTATAAACCCCTTCCCCAGTAGCTCCTGAAGCTGCGAGAATAACTCCTGCATATCTGGTGGTGCAAGGCGATAGGGCGCCTTGGCAATAGGTGCTGCCCCTGGAATCAAATCAATGCGAAACTCAACCTGCCTCTCGGGAGGCACACCCGGTAACTCCTCGGGAAAGACATCAGGGAATTCACGCACTATCGGAAGCTCCTCAACCGTACTCGGTCTCTCTACACCAACTCTCGCATCCATCACATACGCTACAAAACCACTACAGCCCTGCTGTAGACTCTGTCTCGCTCTAGCAGCCGAACAAAACGCTGAATCAGGACGGGTACCCTCGCTGTACACCGTAAGAACTCCCCCACTTGGGTCTCGTATAGTCACCAGCTACCGCTCGCAATCGATAATGGCTCCAAATCTGCTCAACCAATCCATGCCTACGATGACACAGACGTCCCCCATCGCAATCGGGACCAAATCAATAGGAAACTCTACACCGAAGATCTCGAGTACACATCCTCGAATCACCTCCGTGGCATACACTGCTCTCTCGTCGGCGATGGAGACTCTCAGAGTTCGACTCAACGCCTCTCGACTAATACTGATGTGCTGACTAAAAGCCAACGATATAAAAGATCGACTCGCACCCGAGTCAAATAACACCAAAGCAGGTACAGAACTCATAAGAAAAGTACCTACGCATATCATAATATAAGCATAAAACATCAAACATTAAAATAAATACATGAAAGAATACATACCAGCCACGACATCGGGCGCTGCACGGACCTCTTCCGCGGTCAACTGGAAGGCTCTCCCCCGAGCCTTCGGCGTCTCTGTCTTCACCGGCCGACTATCAGAAGCCCTAATAGCAGCAGGGGTAGACCCGTGAGAAGCTCCCTATGATGACCCTCGCAACAGCGGACACTCGGCCTTCCGGTGTCCGGTCTGGTTGCAGTGGAAACACACTACAAACCCCTTGGGGCAGTCCCTGGCCATATGCCCCTACTTGCCACACTTGTAGCAAGATCCAGCTCTACAAACTCCATCATGACCCTTGCCGCACTTTCCACAAGTGCGGCCCTTCTGGCTCCCTGCTCTGGGATCAGCGGGCTTGGCCCACTTGGCTTCCGGCTGAGACTGTGCCGGTCGCCGATCCCTCCCCTGACACTCCGCCTCCTCCCTAGCCTGAGTCTCTAGCTCAATCTCCCTCTTTCGGGCATTTGCCTGAAGCTCGGCAAATGTCCGGTACGAGGAGTTCGCCACGAACTCCCGAATATCTCTCCTCAAAATACTCAAATAACGGCTCATACGTGCCTGCTCAGTAGACACGTGCTCAGGGCAGAACATCGCCCTCTCATGAAACATCCTGGTAATAACCGTAACAGACTACGTACCCTGCTTCAGGGTCAAAAACTCCTGTGCCAACCGATCTCGTTGCACCAGGGGAACGTACTCATCACGAAACATGGCGGTGAACCTCTCCCAAGTCACCGCAGCAAGCTCTGCTGGAGAATAGTGTGTTGTCGTGAACTTCCACCAATCCTTCACCCCCCAGGCGAAGCTGGTTCAGCGCAAACCGAACCCTCAAGTGCTCTGGGCATGAGCATGTATAGAAACACCCCTCAATGTCAGATACCCATCTCATCGCTGCAATCGGATCCTGCGTCCCATCAAACTCTGGTGGCTTCGTGTTGCTGAACTCCCTGAACAACAACGAGTCACCCCCTTGCGGCCTAGCGGCAACGACGGCTACGGTGGCCGCTGCAACAGCAGCCTCAGAAAGAGCGGCATAACGCTCGTCAAAAGTCTCAATCAGCGTGGTCTTGATAGACCCGAACATCTCTGGTATCTCTGCCCTGATGGCCACAGCCACCTCCTCATGGATGATCCGGCGAATCTCCTCATCACTAGTCTCGCTGCTCTCTGGCGCATGACGTGTCCTCACCATGATCTACCTCTGAAATACAACATACGATATATTAGAAACTCACTCGAGCATACTCGCACTCGATAACTCATCCCTCCTTGATCCCTGACATCCCGAAGATTCTTACTTGATCTGTACACCATCCCGGTGTTTTCAGTAGTACGGGCCCAATACTACCGTCCATACCGCGTCAGTAGACAACCCAAGTCCTCCTCCTAGGATCCTAAGTCCCAAGTACTCTATTATGCATAATCCACTCTCTAACAGATCTCTAATAAGCTCCTCACTGCTACCTACTCACTCTCAAGCATCTCATAGCAACTCACCTCCCCCCCTAGGCTAAGGCATCGCAAATCAGGCCACTCTAGTCCTAATAGGAATACCTAGCCCACTCTAGCACGAGAATACATCATATCAATCTCATCAGCATATAACATAAGGGTATTTTGGGAAATCACCGTTCGGGCGCTGACTGATCGTACACACGACTCTGCTCTGCGTTATCCAAAATAATTTTACTCTTATTAGAAAACTTGGTTCTCTTTTGAAAATATTTCTCAAATCCTTAGTTTGAGTTCAAATACGCCCGAAGGTGTACTCGAATCCCTCAAACCAAGGCTCTGATACCAACTTGTAACACCGAAAATTTCAAAAAAAAAATTCGCATTTTATAAAAACATAATTCATTTATTACTCATAAAAACATCATTGTTTAAAACTCAATTCATAACATATATCAATCCCAAGATCTAATAGCATAAAATTCCCGTGTGTGTACTGATCAGGCTGACGCCTTCCCGCGATCCTCACTAGTACCTGAAACATGTAACACATAACACTGTAAGCACGAAGCTTAGTGAGTTCCCCAAAATACCATATATAACACATATTAGCCACTTGAGGCTATAACTCTGTGGGTCCGTGCACCCAAACTCTGTGAACCCTCAGGTTCTATCTCTGTGAACCTTCCAGTTCTAACTTTGTAACATGCACAACATAAATCACATAGAATAACGCAGTGCAACACATAACACATAGATAGCATACAACACTATATCACATAACTCTGATTACCTACTCAAGGTAAAGTATAGTGAGAAGACTCACCTCGGATATCTCAGTAAATCTCTGACACGGTAAACTCTGGTCTAGCCCCTGCCTAATCACATGAAATAAATACTCTAATTAATACAACCCTCAGGGCTAGTCTAATATCTCTCTCTCTCTCTCTCTATATATATATATATATATATATATATATATATATATATATATATATATATATACATCCCCTAGGAAGGGTAAAAGACTATCCTACCCTTCCGATGACTCTAAGGTCCAAACATTGATTAACCCTAAAAGTCAACGAAGTCAACGGTCAACCTTGACCAAACTCGCCGAGTGCATAACTGTGACTTGGCGAGTCCACACGTGTTCATCACTCTCCTAGTCCTCATTCGACTCATTGAGTCAACCTCAACTCTACAAATCATCACCGATCATAATCTGTGAAATGTCCCGACCCAACTCGCCGAGTCCGGCTCCTGACATGGCGAGTACCATCGTGCACTGTGACCTCTAGATTCCCCCTGACTCACTGAGTCACTTCCCCAACTCAGTGAGTCACCAACTGTGTGATTATTGGGAAAACCCTCGTCCTACTCGCCGAGTCGGCTATTGGACTCGGCGAATTCATGCCATGCTCAAGCTGAACTGACCTCCTGAGGTCAGATCCACTCCTCTAAACTGTAGATCTAGCTTCCCAAAGCATTATAATCATGTAAAGCTAACATCTTGGTGCTCATGCAAAGGCTCAAAGGCCTTATTTGAAGATATGACCTCTAAAATGACATCCAAAGCTCATAACCCCCATTAACACTCATAAAGCTCAAGGGAAAAGGGTCTCTGGACCTCTTTGGGTCCATATCTACAGCACCAACACGAGAGGGGACCAATTACTCCATATAACCATCCTCTAAAGGGGCTAAAAATCCCTAACTCTAGGAATTACACCATAAACTGAAGAAGGGTCGAATGAATACCTCAAAATAAAGTCTCTGAGCCCTGGAATCACTGGATTAGCACCCTTTTTAGCCTCCTCTTGTCTTGGTCCTCTTCTATTTGCAAAAACACTAACAAATGATCAAGAAATGGCTCCTTTCCTCTCACAATCGCTCTAGCTCACTTAGGGTTTCTCTCTGGGGTCTGGTAGCCGCAAATAACGGCCATAAGGACCCTTAAATAGGCCCCAAACCTGAGGAATTAGGGTTTCATTAAACAGCGTGGACTCGCCGAGTCCTCGGGGCGACTCGCCGAGTCCAGCCATCCACCCGGATAATGATTCGCGTCTCTACTCGGCGAGTCTACGCACCAACTCGCCGAGTTCTTCCACAAAACTTGAAATACAATGAATAATTATAATACCTGAAATTCTGGATGTTACACCTTGTCACACCCCGCTAAAGCGGAAACGCAAGGTATGACAGCGATAACGGTTTCATTGCAAAAGATAAAGATACATCACCATAGCAATATTTAAAGTTTACAACCCATAGCTTCAAAAGAAACAAAATACAAGTTTTTCAAAATAACATTATTCAAAATATAACTTCATAATAGCTTCAACACGATGCAGCATGCTCTATGATGATGAATCTTTACATCCACTTACTAATTATTTCCTGAAAAAGCATGTAAAACGAGCGTCAACTATGAAAATAGTTGGTGAGTTCACAAGTTTATAAAATCGAGCGTACAACAAGGCTTTTCGTAAATACAAGTACATTGCTTTAATGATAAACAAGTTGATTGCTATTAATGAATACAAGTTTATTGCTATAATGAGAAACGAGTTTGTATGTGTATGAGCAAACAATGAGTCTCAACCAAACCTATGACTGAAGCCCTATCGAGATCTATGCTTATCGTTCCATAGATGAATATGGTATCATGCACTCCAGCGATTCGGGCGAGTGAGGAGTTGTCAATTCCTAATAGCGCTATCCATAATGACCATTGGCTCAAAGAGTTAATGGTTAGAGATAAGGGAATGGCCTTAGTACGATAAGTTCTCATGTTCCGTGTTGCATAAACATACATAAAGATACATAGCAATACAATAGCAATCAAGTTTGATAATAAACAATTTAACTACATCATGCAAACAATAGTTTTTCTGGACATGCTTTTCCACCCCGAAACATAAAAACCGAAAATAGGGGAGTGCGTGAATACTCACGGTATTTCGTGTAGGCACAAGCGGTACTTCGGGATGCACCAACGTCTTACTACCGGGATCTTACGACATCAAACACACACACTAGTGAGTTTCCATGTCGATATCTAACGCTAATATACTAAACTCTACATATAGGGAAATGCCAATTTATGTTTTTGTATTGGATTTTATATCAATTGATTACAGTTTTTCTGAAATATTGAAATTTTACAAGTCGTGCGATTAATTACAACTTTGGGAGGTTAATTTTCCAAATCTTAAGTCTCTATAACAACATAAATTCACGAAAAATAGCATTCGAGGGATAAAAATTCTCAAACTTTTTATTTAACTCGTGGAACTAACCAATACAAAAAGAATATCATGATTTGGTTAAGAAATGACTGAGTTATGGCCTTTCAAAGTCGAACAAAGTAATCTAGCAGATTGCATGTGTGTTTGTGTGCATTATTAGGGTATTTCAACAAGAACATCATGCATGCCTTTGGTAAGATCCGATTTCTAACACATGCATGGAATGAATGAGCATCCAAGATGTACTAGAAATGGTTTAAATGCTTTTGGTCATGCATGAACATAAAAGAAATGGAGAAGAACATGAAATATTAGATTTTGATGTCACATGATCATATGTGCATCTTTTTCACTCCTTGCATGGGTTTGATCCCGGATTTTCACCATTTCAAACTCATGCATTGTGTTATGGTGAGAATCTACAAACCAAAAGGGAAGAATAAAGATTTCTAGCCATGGAAAGGCATAGAATCCGAAAAGAAGAGAAAACTAAGAAGGAAAAGAAGTAGAATCATGAAACTACGGAAGAAGATGATGTTGTTTACCTTGGTTATGATCTTGAGAGAAGTAAGAACACTTCAAGGTCTTCAAAGTATTGAAATTTGGCAGAGAAATGAGAGAAATTTCGTGAGTTTAGAGAGAGAGAGAGAGAGAGAGAGAGGAAGAGAGTGAAGTGTGTGAAGAGAGTGAAGTGAGAAGAGTGAAGAGAGAAGAGGTGGAGTGTGGGTTTGAGTTTAATCATGAGTTTTGGGAAGAGAGTGCATGGGGAGAGGGGAGATGGCCAGATTTTTGAGGCATTAAAGCCTCCTCTCTCCTAAATTCAAATTTTATAAAAAATCCCTCCTTAATTTTTATAAAAATCTAATTTTTATAAAAGTGATTCTTTAACCAATTTTTGATTTATTTAAAAATCTTGTTTTTAACTAATAAATTATGATTAATGCATGATAATTTATATTTCTATTTCATTGGTATAATCCATAATTTGATTAATAAAAATTTGATATTAGGAAGTTTATAGCCGAATTTTATAAAGTTTCTAAGCTTTAAGATTTATAAATTTGGATTTTTGGCTCTTTAGGGTTTTTGGAATATTGTTTGATATTCAACAACATGTTGAAGTATAATTAGAATGTTTTAATTTATTTTTAGAGTTTTATACCCTATTTCAATTATAACAAAGCTTGAAGCTTTATTCTAATTATAGTATTGGCATTTCCTATTGTAGCTAAGCAACTTACTAGAATTGTAAGTATCAAGTATATTAGTCCTAGACCTTAGTTGCATCCTAGTTTATGCAAGATTTTTGACCTAATTTATACTACTAGGTCATGGCATGTTGTGCATGAATGGTTTTTATAAAGATGCATGAGTCCGAGAATGACCTGAATTGACAGTTGTCACTGTATCCCCCACTAAAAAAGAATTTCGTCCCGAAATTCATTCTATGTCATCGTTTGTCATCGCAAGGGAAAAGTTGTGGATACTTTTCCTTTATGAAATCCTCGCGCTCCCAGGTGTACTCCGGCCCGCGTTTTGAGTTCCATCGAACTTTCACAATCAGGATCTTACTCCGCTTAAGTTGTTTTACCTCCCTGTCAAGAATTTTTATCGGCTCCTCAACGAAGTTTAGCTTATCATTGATCTTAATTTCCTCCAGGGGTACTATCAATGCTTCGTCGGCTAGACATTTCTTAAGGTTGGAGACGTGGAATGTGTCGTGAATGGCGCTTAACTCGTGGGGCAATTGAAGTTTATACGCCACCGGACCAATTCTTTCAATGATTTCGAAGGGTCCAACATATCTCGGGCTTAGTTTTCCTTTCTTACCAAAACGTACAAGCCCTTTCCAAGGCGACACTTTTAAAAGTACCTTGTCTCCTACTTGGAATTCTAATGGTTTTCGACGATTATCCGCATAACTTTTCTGACGATCTCTAGCAGTTTTAAGCCTATCCTTGATGATAGCAATCTTGTCAGATGTTTCCTGGATAAGTTCGAGTCTAGTCAACTGTCTGTCTCCGATTTCTGTCCAACATAAGGGCGAACGACACTTGCGTCCATACAATGCTTCATATGGAGCACATTGGATAATCGTGTGGTAACTATTATTGTAGGAGAACTCAACTAGAGGCAAATGAGTATCCCAATTTCCTTTGAACTCAATGACACACGCTCGTAGCATGTCTTCCAATGTTTGTATTGTTCTCTCTGTCTGCCCATCTGTCTGAGGGTGGTAAGTTGTGCTCAAATCTATCTTGGTTCCTAGTGCCTTCCGTAACATCCACCAAAATCATGATGTAAAACGACTATCTCTATCAGAAATGATAGATAGGGGTAAACCATGCAGAGAAACAATTCTGTCGATGTAGATTTGGGCCAATTTTTCCATCTTGAAATCTTCTCGAATGGGGAGAAAGTGAGTAGATTTCGTCAGTCGATCCACTATGACCCAAATTGAGTCATGACCTTTAGTAGTTCTAGGAAGTTTGGTAACGAAATCCATAGATATTTGCTCCCATTTCCATTGGGGAATTTCAGGTTGTTGTAACAACCCGGATGGTTTTTGATGTTCAGCTTTGACTATTGAACATGTCAAACACTTCCCAACATACAAGGCAATATCCTTTTTCATTCCAGGCCACCAATAGTACTCTTTAAGATCCTTGTACATCTTATCCGCTCCAGGGTGGATTGAGTATTTAGATCGATGAGACTCCTCTAGTACCATGTCTCTCAGGTTGTTAACCCTTGGAATCCAGACCCTGTCCTTAAAATAATGAACTCCATCAGGTTTGGTTTCAAATCTCTCTTCCAAACCATGTAAAGTCTCGCCTGAAAGATTTTCCTTCCATAACGCTTTCTCCTGAGCATCAATGATTTGAGATTTCAAGCTTGTCTGAATCACCATTCCCAAAGCTCTCACACGGGAAGGTTTCACTCTTTCTTTCCTACTAAGAGCGCCGGCTACTACGTTAGCCTTTCCCGGGTGATATCGTATCTCACAATCATAATCACTAAACAACTCTACCCATCTTCTCTGCCGCATGTTTAACATTTTCTGATCTAGGATATGTTGAAGGCTTTTGTGATCGGTATAAATGGTGCACTTGGTTCCGTACAAATAATGCCTCCATATCTTAAGGGCGAAAACTATTGCTCCAAGTTCTAGATCATGGGTGGTATAATTCTTCTCATGCGGTTTGAGTTGTCTGGAAGCATACGCAATGACCTTATCTTTTTGCATTAACACACATCCAAACCCTTGATGAGACGCATCACAATACACCACAAAGTTTTCTGATCCTTCTGGT
Organism: Lactuca sativa; assembly: GCF_002870075.4. Classification (NCBI taxonomy): domain Eukaryota; kingdom Viridiplantae; phylum Streptophyta; class Magnoliopsida; order Asterales; family Asteraceae; genus Lactuca; species Lactuca sativa. Next base: position 151,128,588 of record NC_056630.2, on the reverse strand, counting down.
AAAGCCAGAATTGGTGCATTGCATAGCTTGTTTTTCAGGATTTGAAATGCCTCTTCGTGTTTCTCTTCCCAGAGAAATTTTCTATCCTTTTGGGTCAAAGATGTTAATGGTTGAGCAATCCTAGAGAAATTCTCAATGAAGCGTCTGTAGTACCCAGCTAATCCTAAGAACTGTCGTATTTCTGTCGGGGTTTTGGGGGCCTCCCATTTCTTGATTGCCTCGATCTTAGCTGGATCTACATGAATTCCTCTTTCGCCGATCACATGACCAAGAAAATGTACTTCCCGAATCCAAAATTCACACTTAGTGAACTTGGCATACAATTTCTGCTCCTTCAACAGCTCCAACACTAGCTTTAGATGTCTATTGTGATCTTCTTTGGTTTGCGAGTAAACAAGTATGTCATCGATAAATACAATTACAAACTTGTCTAGGTATGGTCTACAGACCCTATTCATCAAATCCATGAAAACAGCGGGTGCGTTCGTTAGTCCAAAAGGCATGACTAAGAACTCATAATGTCCATAACGGGTTCTAAATGCTGTTTTGTGAATGTCCCCTTCGTGAATTCTTAGTTGATGATACCCTGACCGAAGGTCGATTTTTGAGAAGTAGGAAGCGCCCTGCAACTGATCGAATAAGTCATCTATTCTAGGGAGGGGATATCGATTCTTGATTGTCAACTTGTTCAGTTCTCTGTAATCAATGCACATTCGGAACGAACCATCTTTCTTTTTGACGAATAACACTGGGGCTCCCCACGGTGATGAACTTGGTCGAATAAACCCTTTGTCTAGAAGTTCTTGAAGTTGTCCGGATAGTTCTTGCATCTCGGATGGTGCAAGGCGATAGGGTGCTCTTGCTACCGGTGCCGCTCCGGGAATTAAGTCTATCCGAAATTCGACCTGTCTATAAGGGGGTAGACCGAGCAATTCCTCCGGAAACACTTCGGGATAGTTTTGAACCACTGGAATCTCCTTGAGTTGCTTAACTTTAGGTTCTTTCTCTAGCATGTGGGCCATGAATGCAATACAATTCTTCTTCAGGTATTTGTGAATCTTCATGCTTGATACTATGTTTAAACTTCTTCCTGGCTTCTCACCGTGTATGATAAGGGTTTCTCCAATAGGGAGAGGCACTCTAATGACTTCCTCGTAACAACCAATGTCCGCTCTATTTTTGGATAACCAATCCATCCCTACTATCACATCAAAACTACCTAGCTCTATAGGAATTAGGTCAATGCTAAAGAGTTTATCAGCTAAATTCAGAGTACAACCAGGAATTATATCACTAGCCCTAATTTCATATCCATCAGCAAGTTCAATAGCATAAGCATTCCTCATTTTTCTCAATTTCAAGCCAATTAACGATCTAAATGCTAAAGAAACAAAACTCCTCTCTGCTCCCGCATCGAATATTACTGATGCAAAATGGTTGTTCAGTAGAAACGTACCTGTTATCACTTCAAGGTTCTGACGAGCTTCTTCTGCACCAATCACAAAGGCTACACCTCTTGGCCGTCCAACTTGATTTCCTTGAAAGTTTTGCCTGGCTTGGCCTTGTCCATTGTTACCAGGTCCATTGTTCAGTTTGGGACATGCTCTACGGAGATGATTAGTACTCCCGCACTCGTAACATGCCCTTTTTCCCTCCTTATTCACCTTACAATACTTCGAGTAATGGCCTGTTTGCTTACAGTTTTGGCACACTGGGCAAGCTCCCTTGTGATGGAAGTTACACTTATTGCACTTCGGAAGCGGCCTTGAGTACTGCTTTCGCTCCTGCAGTTCCCGTTCTTGAGTTTTCACTGGTTCTTGCTCCCGGGCTCTTACCATAAAGTTTCTTGAGACTTTTTGCTTCCTCCCTGACTTGCCTCCATACTTCTTCTCTCCCTGATCTGCTGGCTTCCTCTTGCTACTAGAGCTTTCCTTTGTCGATGCTCCCATCCTTATCACATCATTGGTTAGTCAATTTGCTAGGCTTACTGCACTCTGAATAGTAGTTGGGTTTGCTGAGGTAACCATTCCCCGAATCTCTGGTGCCAGACCCCATATGTATTGATCTATCCGTTTCTCCTCAGGAGTAACCATGTGAGGTACCATCTTTGCTAGTTCATGAAATCGGACTGTGTACTTCTCTATTTGTGTTCCAACCATAGAGTGATTCCAGAATTCAGATTCAAGCTTCTGTAGTTCATCCTTGGGACAATACTCCTCTATCAGCAGCTTCTTTAGGTCTTCCCAGGTTAGCTGGTATGCCGCTGTACGGCCTCGGGTTTGCACTAGGGTATTCCACCAGGTCAAGGCCCTATCTTGGAGTAGGCAAGTTGCATACTCAACCTTATTGCGCTCGAGGCATTTGCTAATGTGAAGGACCGACTCCATGCTGTCAATCCATTTCAGCAACCCGACCGCACCTTCCTTTCCATGGAACTCCTTAGGTTTACAGGCCATAAAGGACTTGTAGTTGCATTCTCTTTCATTGTTTCCCCAGTTTGCTCCACTACTTCCTTGGTTAGCATTAAGTCCTGTAGTTACTTGAGTAACAATGTTTGGGATTGCTTGCATGAGTTGTTGTGCTACAACTTGACCAACATCAGGTGTTTCGTTTTGTGGGCGCCCGCGATTAGGACTTCCTGCCATGGTTCTATGACACAGGAGAAGAAACACGTATAAATACATAAAATAATGTATAATATGTAGCTCACTACTATTTTGAAAACCGTAAGTGTTGTCAAATCGTTGGCTTGCATTAATACTAGGCATATAGATTTTTGAAGAAAAGAAAAGAAAATCTTTTTATTCAACCATTTATCAAATAATTTCTAGGGTTTGACCTCATAGTAAAACTTTTCAAACATAAAATAAAATTCTTCATTACCATTCGAAATAACTTTAAAACCAAACCAGTACATCAATCCCAAAATAAAGTTTTAAATGTTTTTCCCAAAAGACACCCAACATGGGTTTTCATTTCATGAAAATATAAAATAAAATACTGAAATCAGAACCAAAAGCCAATCGCTATCCCAACAAGAAGCATCAACACCACAATCAGTAATAGCCCACCAAACATATAATATGCTGTCATCGCATGACCTGCCTCTCGTCTAGCAGCACTAGCAGTGTCAGCAGTCTCCATCGAATGCTGATACAGGATTTCCATCCCTGTCATCACTTCGTTCAATACCTCCTGTTGCCCGGCTATTACAGCGAGGCTGTGGCGCAGATCTGCTGCCATCGAATACATCCTCCGAGACTCCTCCGGGGTCGTACCTGGCTGCCTGACAGGTATTCCTATGACTCGCTGTGGTGGCGGTGCTCTCGGTCCTGCAACGCTGGGTCCTACCTCGCTAGGTCCTGCCGTGCCATGTCCTGCTGTGTTGGCGGGTATCCTTCCTGGAATGGGAACACCCTTCCTCGCCGTCCTCCGAATGCGAAGTTCATAAAGCGGTGGTTGTGGCAACACCGATGTAGGTGATGCCTCGCGTCGTTGACTCGGGGCGTTGTCATTGTTGATCTCCACCGAGTTCCCAGTATCTTCTATATCCTCTGATGGGTCTTCTTCTGCCGAGGCGGGGGGATTACGTCTAGGGATAACAGTAACGTAGCCGGACTCATCGGCTGAGGCGGTAGCGCGGGAAGATGACGATATTGACATAGTGGAGTGTGACATAGTTTCAATGAGATATGAAATAAATGACAATGCATGCCTATAATATGCAATGCTTACACACACCAAAATTAACCTTTTGAATTTTTGAAATAAAGTTTTCTCAAATATTTTTGTTGAGCATATTCCCATTATATTTAGCTCAGGCTTTGTATAAATCTTTCCTTAATTAAACATAGGTGATCAGGCTATGTTTAATTGAGGTCCAATAATACAACTCCCGACCTAATTATACTAGTAATATGTTTGATGTAAAAAGAATTTCTTTGTAAGTTTTAGTTATAGGTTGTGTTTTCTTAAAGAAAAACCAATGTTCTCTATAACTTTAGCTCTGATACCACTACTGTCACACCCCACTAAAGCGGAAACGCAAGGTATGACAGCGATAACGGTTTCATTGCAAAAGATAAAGATACATCACCATAGCAGTATTTAAAGTTTACAACCCATAGCTTCAAAAGAAACAAAATACAAGTTTTTCAAAATAACATTGTTCAAAATATAACTTCATAATAGCTTCAACACGATGCAATATGCTCTATGATGATGAATCTTTACATCCACTTACTAATTATTTCCTGAAAAAGCATGTAAAACGAGCGTCAACTATGAAAATAGTTGGTGAGTTCACAAGTTTATAAAATCGAGCGTACAACAAGGCTTTTCGTAAATACAAGTACATTGCTTTAATGATAAACAAGTTGATTGCTATTAATGAATACAAGTTTATTGCTATAACGAGAAACGAGTTTGTATGTGTATGAGCAAACAATAAGTCTCAACCAAACCTATGACTGAAGCCCTATCGAGATCTATGCTTATCGTTCCATAGATGAATATGGTATCATGCACTCCAGCGATTCGGGCGAGTGAGGAGTTGTCAATTCCTAATAGCGCTATCCATAATGACCATTGGCTCAAAGAGTTAATGGTTAGAGATAAGGGAAGGGCCTTAGTACGATATGTTCTCATGTTCCGTGTTGCATAAACATACATAAAGCTACATAGCAATACAATAGCAATCAAGTTTGATAATAAACAATTTAACTACATCATGCAAACAATAGTTTTTCTGGACATGCTTTTCCACCCCAAAACATAAAAACCGAAAATAGGGGAGTGCGTGAATACTCACGGTATTTCGTGTAGGCACAAGCGGTACTTCGGGATGCACCAACGTCTTACTACCGGGATCCTACGACATCAAACACACACACTAGTGAGTTTCCATGTCGATATCTAACGCTAATATACTAAACTCTACATATAGGGAAATGCCAATTTATGTTTTTGTATTGGATTTTATATCAATTGATTACAGTTTTTCTGAAATATTGAAATTTTACAAGTCGTGCGATTAATTACAACTTTGGGAGGTTAATTTTCCAAATCTTAAGTCTCTATAACAACATAAATTCACGAAAAATAGCATTCGAGCGATAAAAATTCTCAAACTTTTTATTTAACTCGTGGAACTAACCAATACAAAAAGAATATCATGATTTGGTTAAGAAATGACTGAGTTATGGCCTTTCAAAGTCGAACAAAGTAATCTAGCAGATTGCATGTGTGTTTGTGTGCATTATTAGGGTATTTCAACAAGAACATCATGCATGCCTTTGGTAAGATCCGATTTCTAACACATGCATGGAATGAATGAGCATCCAAGATGTACTAGAAATGGTTTAAATGCTTTTGGTCATGCATGAACATAAAAGAAATGGAGAAGAACATGAAATATTAGATTTTGATGTCACATGATCATATGTGCATCTTTTTCACTCCTTGCATGGGTTTGATCCCGGATTTTCACCATTTCAAACTCATGCATTGTGTTATGGTGAGAATCTACAAACCAAAAGGGAAGAATAAAGATTTCTAGCCATGGAAAGGCATAGAATCCGAAAAGAAGAGAAAACTAAGAAGGAAAAGAAGTAGAATCATGAAACTATGGAAGAAGATGATGTTGTTTACCTTGGTTATGATCTTGAGAGAAGTAAGAACACTTCAAGGTCTTCAAAGTATTGAAATTTGGCAGAGAAATGAGAGAAATTTCGTGAGTTTAGAGAGAGAGAGAGAGAGAGAGAGAGAGGAAGAGAGTGAAGTGTGTGAAGAGAGTGAAGTGAGAAGAGTGAAGAGAGAAGAGGTGGAGTGTGGGTTTGAGTTTAATCATGAGTTTTGGGAAGGGAGTGCATGGGGAGAGGGGAGATGGCCAGATTTTTGAGGCATTAAAGCCTCCTCTCTCCTAAATTCAAATTTTATAAAAAATCCCTCCTTAATTTTTATAAAAATCTAATTTTTATAAAAGTGATTCTTTAACCAATTTTTGATTTATTTAAAAATCTTGTTTTTAACTAATAAATTATGATTAATGCATGATAATTTATATTTCTATTTCATTGGTATAATCCATAATTTGATTAATAAAAATTTGATATTAGGAAGTTTATAGCCGAATTTTATAAAGTTTTTAAGCTTTAAGATTTATAAATTTGGATTTTTGGCTCTTTAGGGTTTTTGGAATATTGTTTGATATTCAACAACATGTTGAAGTATAATTAGAATGTTTTAATTTATTTTTAGAGTTTTATACCCTATTTCAATTATAACAAAGCTTGAAGCTTTATTCTAATTATAGTATTGGCATTTCCTATTGTAGCTAAGCAACTTACTAGAATTGTAAGTATCAAGTATATTAGTCCTAGACCTTAGTTGCATCCTAGTTTATGCAAGATTTTTGACCTAATTTATACTACTAGGTCATGGCATGTTGTGCATGAATGGTTTTTATAAAGATGCATGAGTCCGAGAATGACCTGAATTGACAGTTGTCACAGTAAGGTGGGTTGCACCTGATCCCACATCGGCTGGGAAGGAGAACTAAGCATTCCTTATAAAAGGTGTGGATACCTTCCCTATCACAACGCGTTTTAAAGCCGTGAGGGCAGCAGATCCCATAAGAACTCTGTAGTTAAGCGTGCTCGGGCGGGAGTAGTACCAGGATGGGTGACCCCCTGGGAAGTCCTCGTGCCGAGTGGCCCAAAGCGGACAATATTGTGATACGTGCCAGAGGGGGATGTTACAAATGGTATCAGAGCTAGGGCACGGGTCGATGTGTTCGACAGGGATGCCGAACCCTATAATGGGGGGTGAAGGTGGGTTGCACCTGATCCCACATCGGCTGGGAAGGAGAACTAAGCATTCCTTATAAGGGGTGTGGATACCTTCCCTATCACAACGCGTTTTAAAGTCGTGAGGGCAGCATATCCCATAAGAACTCTATAGTTAAGCGTGCTCGGGCGGGAGTAGTACCAGGATGGGTGACCCCCTGGGAAGTCCTCATGCCGAGTGGCCCAAAGCGGACAATATTGTGATACGTGCCAGAGGGGGATGTTACACACCTACTAACGGTAAGACTAGCAGTTTAGGTTATACATATATAATATTAGACTTTTAATGTTATATATAGTATAATGGTGTATTTTACACTTTTAAAATACTAGGTGGTCTAATTTAGTAAATGATACTTTTAATTTACTTAAATGTAAACCATATCACCATGGATTTATTAATTCTCTTTTAATTATACACTTAATTAATTTAATAAAACCATAAGGGTGCAATTTGAACTTATTGAAAAATTAGGGTTTTAGAATTTAACATTTTAAAATTAAACTTTTAATTAAAATTTAAATTCCAAAACTAGAGGGCAAGTATTGAAACACTTCAAATCATTAGGGTTTTGAATTTAAATGTTTCAAAATTAAACTTTCTAATCAAAATTTTAAATTCCAAAACTTGAGGGCAAGTTTTGAAACCTTTCAAAACTATTAGATCAAAATACAAATAAGGCAATTAAACAGTTAATTGGTGATTATCTAATTATGACCTAATTCAGTTTCCTGCAAGATAATGGTCAAATAATTCAAATAATATAACATTTATCAAATAAGGTAACAATTATCTAATTAGATGACTAAAATCTTTTATTTTGACAAAGATAATCATAAGGAATCAATAAAATTCGTATTTTATTAATTTGAAACAATTATGGCAATTATCCTAAGTCAAATTAGGCAAAAAAAATCCGATAATCCGTCTGTCTGACAGCCAGACTCGCCGAGTCACCAGATGGACTCGCCAAGTTCATCCTACTCAACGAGTCCACATTGGGAATCGACGAGTTTGTCAGGCAGATGGTTAAAAACACGACTTTGCAATCAAGAATGAAACACTAAGCATCAATACAATAAAAACCAATCAAGGCTCTGATACCACTGATGGGTTTTAGCCATAAGAACATCCTATGTGCTCATGCAAACCCTATTGCTTGGATCTAGGTTTCTCTATTGTACATGCATTCATCCAAGACTTTAAACCCTAGATCTAGCATTCAATAATAATATTAACATATGAATTAGGGTTTAGATCATACCTTGATTGTTATGTAGCAATAACAATCTCAAATCCTCCTTGTAATTGGCTTTTGAAAGCTTAGAGTCACAAGTGTCACTCCTCTGATGGCTCACAAACACCAAGAGCAAGAGGATGAAGAAGGAGAAGAGAGGAGGCACCCAAAACCGTCTAGAAACTCTAAGGAATCAGTTAGCCACGTTTTTGGAGCCCTAGGGGTCCTTTAATATGGGAGGCTATTAGGGTTATCTAACAAGGAAACCCTAATTTGACTGCTTAGGCCCTAAGCAACGCATGGACTCCCTCCTTAGAGGACTTGGACGATTTCTAATGGGTTTCCCCATAGAATTCATCCACTCCTCTAATATGGAGTCCATTAGCCCAATATTCAACTATCACACATTTGATAGTTTTAGTCCCCTAAGTTTAATTAATCTCTTTTAGCCACAAAATTAATTCTTAATTAATTATTGATTAATATTAATTAAACAATATGATTTCTCCTTTAATATATCATTCTCATAATATATTAATAAATCATAATTAATCCTCTCTCTCCATAATTCATCCTATCAAGTTGCTTTGGTGAAGGTAACCCAAAAGGACCATGCACCATCGGGTCAAGTACATACCAAAGTAATTATGGACTTAGACACTAATCCAACATGGATGTCATTCGGTTTCGGAAGAGGGGCAAGCTAGGGCCCTGATATATTGGTCCATTAAGGATTACTGCCCGGGTAGGCAAGTTGGCTTACCGTTTGGATCTGTCATACAAGCATAGCCATATTCACAACACCTTCCATGTGTATCAGCTCCGGAAGTGTGTCACTGACAAGGATACAATCATTTCTTTGGACGACATTTAAGTAGATGAGAGCCTAAACTACATTGAGAGGCATGTTGTGATTCTGGATAGGATGACTAAGATCCTTCGTAACAATGAAGTGAAGCTAGTGAAGGTGCAATGGAAGCACTGAAGAGGCTCTGAATGGACATGGGAGCCGAAAGATAATATGTGAGACCACTACCTGGATTTGTTTGCATCAACAGACTTCGAGGGTGAAGTCTAGTCAAGTGGGGGAGATTTATAACGCTTGTTTCAGGTATCATTTATTTCTCTAAACATTTAGGGTTTTGGACTAGGACTTGACGATTTAGGGAGATCCAACTCGTCGAGTAAGGATCAATATGGAAACGTAATGAAGGGTCTACTCGACGAGTTGGAAGGGCCCAACTCAACGAGTAAACACTGGAAAGGAAAACCCTAATTTTTCGGGTCTTGCACCCTATATTAAGAACTTATGGCTCATTTATGGCCTCCCTCATCGTCTTTACAGTCCAGACAAACCCTAGTTCAAGCCTTATACCTTCTCGTGTGTGTGTGTGAGAGAGAGAGAGAGAGAGAGCTTTGAGAGTGATATTTGGTGCTCACTTGAAAGGAACTAGAAGCTTGAAGAGGATAGATTGAGTAGAAGGTAGTAGATATGTGGCTTCCTCCAGTGTTGCAACTACATTGAGGTATAAAGTCGAAACCTTGGCCTTTTACTTCTTAGATCTTATTCTATGAAAGTTTATGGCCATTATTAGCCTAGTTTGGGACTATTCGTGGACTTGAGCATGATACAAAGATTTGGCTTTAGAGCTGGATATCTCAGGGCCTTTCTGGACTTAAAGTTTCCAACTTTATCAAGTCTTGACCCTCCTTCATGCTCTAAGACCCTTGATAAGCTTGTTTAAGAATTTTTAGCCCTTTGATGCCTTGCATGGATGTAAAGTTAGCAACTTTACGTGTTAACATAACCCTAAGGGACTGGATCTGTAGTTTGGGGCTTTAGATTCGACTGAAAAGGGTTGAATAGGATACGGCTAGGAAAAACTCGATGAGTTGCCCTGGAAACTCGACGAGTTGGATTGAGTTACCCCACTTTCTAGATACTAAGTGAGCTCGACAAGTTGATGAGACAACTCAGCGAGTTGGCTAGGGATTTTCCCGGTTTTCTGAACACTGAAAGAACTCAACGAGTTGCGGTCAACATGGATTGTTGACCTTGACCGTTGATCTTGACATTGACCATGGTTGACCTAGTTTAACTTTGAAGGGTATTTTTGGTATTTTGGGGTTTTGACAAAGTTAGTCACATGGTGGTTGTAGGTAGTTGAGTTCGGAGCCGTGAGTCGGGATTTGCTCATAACGGTTCAACATTTATGTGAGCTAAGTCTCCTCACCATACCAATGGGTCGAAGGCACCAAGGCTAGCCCATTATGTGATTATTTGGTATGTTGGTGATTATGTGGTATGCTAGTGAATATGTGGTATGCTAGTGATTATGTGGTATGCTAGTTGATTATGTGGTATGTGGTATGCTAGTTGTCTTTGTGATACTTGCACGGATGACCCCGAGGGAAGCTCGTGGCACTTGAATATCAGACCATGTAGGGGAGCCCATGGAATTTCAGGTAAAGACCATAGGGGAGCCCATGGCACTTGGATATCGGACCATGTGGGGGAGCATATGGCATTTCAGGTAAAGACCATGGGCGAGCCCATGACACATAGGTGTAAGACCTTGGGGGAGCCTATGACATCCTTATATGTTTATATGCATGTCTTATAGGATTGTTATGGATTATATGATTATGTGGATGTAACGCCCACGTTTCCAGGCTAGGCATTTTCGTTGATGTAATAGTCTAGGTTAACCTTTGTAACCCGTTTTGAAATAATAAAAGTGTATTATTTGAGTATTATGTGTTTTGTGCTTAATTACTTAATTATGTGGTTTGATTAATTAAGAATAAAAATAAGCGTCAAAATTAAAGTGTGAGATAAGCCCGATATCTTTTCATAAAGTTGTAGTGGTCGAAACAAGGATTCCGGAGATATAAGGAATGTCGAAATCCGAGTTATAACGAAGAAGTTATGACCTGTCGAAGTTTCACGACAGAACCGGCACGACCCAGCGCGACGTAAATAGTGAATTTAAGGTAGATAGATATCTATCCTTAGTGATCTAAATGAGAATTGAATATCTCATCGATAGTAGTGCAACGACGGAAAGACGGACGGAATTGGAGTTCAGATGAAGGAGTTATGAATTTCGAACGGAGTTTTCCTGTCCCGGCCTACTAAAGATAATATATAAGTAATATACTTATAATATATTAAAAATAAAGTCAAAATTAGCCAATGGAGTCTAAACGAGAGTTGTAGAGCATAATCTCACCTTCGCGGCGATATAAAGAACGTCGAAAACAGAGTTCGTGTGCGAAAGTTATGAATTTCTGAAGTTCGGGGCACGAAACCCCAAAACTTTCAGAGACCACGACGTGGCAAGCAGTGCCGCGACGTGGCAAGTGTCCTGACACCTCCGGAAGGCCCCCGGATGCAACTTGGAATGACGCATGCAGTGACGACCAAGCCCACGACATGGAAAAAGGTTGCCACGACGTGGCAAGGGCCAAATTTGCCCTATAAATAGATTTGAAGGGCCAGCCGTTTAGGGTTGCTATTTTCTCTCTTCTCTCTCCCGTTTTGCATCGATTTGCGTGCCAGAAGTACCCCGAAGCCCCGGTAATATTCCCGACTCCCGAAGCAAGTCCCGAGATCCCGAAGATCCCGAGAAGTGTGGTTCCCGAGCCGAAGCTCTGCCCGCGAGAAGTTCGATTTTTGTGAAGATCTTCCAGATCTGCTGAGGATTACTACTTCTGCAAATCGTAGTGCTCTCCGATCATCTTCTGATCAAGTGAGTGTATACTACCTTTCATAAACACGATAATAATACAATTTTAGTTCGAGTGTATTAAGTATATTGTTGTTTATAAGTGTGAGTGTGTAGTTACCTTCTTCTAACACATAAATATTAAGTATTTTCTATAAAATACGTGCTATGTGTATAGTATATTGTTGTTTATATGTGTGAATGTGTATTCACTCTCTTCTATCTCATAGATATGATTTATTCTCTATGAGATATGTGTTATGTGTGTGTGCCTCATCTGTTATGCGAAATATGTGTTGATCAAAGCATGCTATACAGGTTTTTAAACTATGTATAAAAATGTATATTTTTTTATCTACTAATATGTTGGGTAGAACATGGATAGATAGTTGGTGTGTAATAAACAAATGAGAGGCCTCGTTGTTGTTTGATTGAGTCATCTAGCGGAGTTTAGATGACGACCACTGGCTATTCTAGACAGTTTTGTGGAAACATTAGCAGGTTCGCCACCTATAGGTGTTAATGAACTTGGGTGTTCATTCGTTGTACTCCATCCCCCTCATGGTTGCCTTATTTGACTTATATTGCTGAGGTACCCCCGAAGCATGTGTTGTCGCCCCGATGAAATATTCTTAGACTAGTTCCCTTGTGTTAGTTGTTTTAGGGACATAAAGTGAGAATAACGGGAATGGGTAATTGGGTTATTGTTGGTTGGTGAAAATTAAATATGATTATTTATTGTGGGTTGAAAACCCTATATGCTCACCAGGCTCCCAAGCCTGACCCACTCAGTTTTATTTGTATTACAGGAAGTGGCGCGAGGGCATGAGATGGATGAACCATCAGCTGTTTTGTTTACAAGTCTGTATATGTTTATATTTGTTGAATGACTTGTAATGTTATCGTTTATGCTTATTGGTCTGTATCGGAACATGACACCATGAGTTTTGATTATAATGAAAATACATTTCTTTTATGAAATGCTTTGGTAAACATTGTTTTATCATGTTTTGTTTTTGGGAACAAATTCCGCAACTCTTTCAAATCAAAAGGATTTACTCTGAAAATATTTTAAAAGCATAAATGAAAAACGGTCTTTTCTGGCCGAGATTTTGGGGATGTCACAGTGGATTATGTGGGATATGCTTTGGGGAACTCACTAAGCATTAGCTGACAGTTTGTTGTTTGTTTCAGTTACTTCAGGATCTAAGGGCAAGGGCTCGGTTTGATGGCACGACATGCACTCTCTGTCGATTTGTTTGGGGACACTCTGATTTTATGAATAATGTATCTGATGTTTTGGATTTGAAAACAATTGTGATTGAAATTTTATAGCTTATGGTAATACCCATATGCTATTTTTGGGTTGTTACAAGTTGGTATCAGAGCCTTGGTTTGAGGGATTTGGATACACCTCCGGGTGCATCTGAACTCAAACTAAGGGAAAGATAAAAAGATTTTCAAAAAGAAAAATGTTTTCGAATGAAATTTTGAAAAGCACTTAGAAAGAAAAGAATTTTTAAACAAGATAAGGGTGTGGTGCATGCGATCAGCCCAGCTCAAGTAAGTACTCCCAAATTACCCATACAAGTTTTATTATTATGATTAATTGTTCCAGTTTCAGTAGAACAGCATGCTAGTATAGGACTAAGGATCTAGGAGGATGCCTTATGTGCCTGCTATATGTGTTACAGCTTTATGAGAATTGCATGCTAGTATTGAGTAGACAGAAGTAGGATAGCCTGTTTAGGTTATGCCTGGTAGCGCGAGCTTAGCATTGTATGCTAGTATAGTTTCTCGTTATGGGAGTAGATTTGCTTGAGTAGTTTCCGGTGTCCGAATGCTGCTTGCTTTGTGCTTTGTGGGACTCCGAGGGATGGGAGTTAGCCATTAGGTGAATACGTCACATCACATGTGATCAGGGTTGAATAATCTCAGAGTGCCGGATTTGGACCTATTGCGCAGCTCTTGTTTGAGTCCAACCGTTGTAGGGACGAGTCGTTTACTTGAAGGATTATCTGAGCCTCGTCACATGTGATGGTATTCAGGTGGTGGCTAATTGGCATTACAAGGAGGCCTTCAGCAGCTGAGGACTGGTTTGAGTGGAGTCAGAGATTTCCCTAGGGCAATCCTAGGATGAGAGTAGCAGAGATCAGTAGTAGTAGAAGTGACTTGGTGGAGTCAAGGCAGTTCTTGAGGAAAGTACGAATAGATGTGGAAGGTAGTATGGGCCCGTACTACTGAAAGCAGAGGATCCGTACTCGAATCAAGGAAGGCCGAGACAAGACCAGGAAGTTAGTAGTAGTATCAATGATCCCTTGAGATATTTCAGTTTTCTGATGTTGCTATGATGTGTTTCAGAATGGTGGTTTTGCGTTCGAGGCCAGCAGCCGGCAGTGGAGGTGCCGGGGAGGGATCAGGATCAGGCTCGGGGAACGAGCGCATGGATGAGCAGACCAGAGAGTTTCTTTCTTCCGAGATTACTCGTATCATTTTAGAGCAGACTCCTGTGATCTTCGGTTTGATCAAGGAGGGTATCCTAGAGCTGATGGATGAGAGATTGGGCACCTTCCGTGCCGAGGTGGCGGCCATGATGGGGTTGCGTACACTTACATTCAGGGAGTTTCGGGCATGTGGAGCTCCAGACTATCACGGGGCGCAGGACCCCATAGCGAGTACTAGATGGTTGGCAGATGTGGCCAACGCATTCCGCACTAGCAGGTGTCCCGAGGGGGACAAGGTCAGATTGGCGTCCTGTCTTCTGAAGGACAGGGCACGGGATTGGTGGGAGGAGGTCGGACATACCATTGGAGATGATGCAGCGTTGGATGCCATGACCTGGGCTGATTTCTCTACCAGGTTCAGGGCGGAGTTTGCACCAGTTATTGAGGTGCAGCAGTTAGCCAGAGAGTTTCAGGACCTCACCCAGACTAGAGAGACCGTGGCGGAGATCACCGCCAAGTTCAGGGAGAGGGCTCTTCTTGTTCCTCAGTATGCAGCCGATGAGGAGATGAAGAAGGCCCGCTATCATGAGATGTTGCGGAGCGATATTCGCCAATTTGTGAGCCGGTCCAGCTGTAAAACGTTGGACGACATGATTGCTAGGGCTCGAGAGAGGGAGATTGATCTCGAGATGGAGAAGAAGAGGAAACCGGAGGCGGTTTCGGGTTCAGGAGGTTCGGGCAAAAAGCCCAAGGTTTCAGATCACAGATCTAGGATTCAGCCGAGCCACATTCGATGTGGCAGGTGTGGGAAGATGCACGATGGGGTGTGCAAAGCAGGGAGTTCTGGCTGCTTCAAGTGCGGTCGGACTGGGCATTTGAGCAGGGATTGTACGGCCCCTACTACTGCCGTTGCAGCATCAGATCTGATTTGCTTTTAGTACAATCAGAGGGGACATAAAAAGTCCCAGTGTCCGAGTTTAGCTGCAGTAGGGAAGGTGGCTGCACCTGCCCCTGCTACTTTGAGGATTACATATGGCCGGCAGGGCCGAGCCGAGGCACCAGTGGCAAAGAGTAGGGCGTTTCAGATGACAGCAGAGGAGGCACGAGCGACTCCTGATGTGGTGATGGGTATGTATCTTCCCTTCATCTCTATATTTTTATTGATTTATTGTTGCTTATGATTATATGTTTTATATAGGGTCGTTCTCTGTGAACGGCATTTCTGCTATGGTGTTATTCGATTCAGGGGCTACCCGATCATTTGTATCGCTTGCGCTTAGCAAGAGATTTGGTAGAGCTCCAGGGGAGCTGGATTGTCCACTAGAGGTTGGGATAGCAGATGCCAGGACCGTGAGGGTCGCCAGAGTGCATAGAGGGTGTTCTCTTCAGTTGTTCGACGAGCAGTTTTCGGTGGACCTGGTTCATATTCCCCTGCGAGGGAATAAGGTTATAGTAGGTATGGATTGGCTGAGCCCCAACGGGGCGGTGATTGATTGTGAGCTGCAGCTAGTGAGGGTTCGCACTCCCAGTGGGGGAGAGTTAGTGATTCAGGGTGAGAGGCCACAGCGCGGACCGACCTTTTGTTTCGCCGCAAGGGCGGGGCGCTATTTTCAGCAGGGTTGCGCTGGTTATGTAGCTTATGTCTTGGATGCCCGGGAGAAGGGCAAGACCACAGTTGATGATGTTCCGATAGTGCGAGACTTCCCGGATGTATTTCCCGAGGATTTACCGGGAATACCTCCTGAGAGGCAGGTTGAGTTTAGGATCGACCTGATTCCTGGTGCGGCTCCGATAGCCAAGGCACCGTATCGCCTAGCTCCCCCTGAGATGCAGGAGTTGTCTACGCAGCTGCAGGAGCTGCTAGACAAGGGTTTCATTCGGCCGAGCAGTTCGCCTTGGGGAGCGCCGATCCTGTTTGTGAGGAAGAAGGATGGGTCGCATCGTATGTGTATAGATTACCGGGAGTTGAATAAGGTAACGGTGAAGAACCGTTACCCACTTCCGAGGATAGATGATTTGTTTGACCAGCTTCATGGAGCGTCTTGGTTCTCCATGATCGATCTACGCTCCGGGTATCATCAGATGCGGGTTAGGGATGAGGATGTGCAGAAGACTGCTTTCAGGACCAGGTATGGTCATTATGAGTTTGTGGTGATGCCATTTGGGCTCACCAATGCCCCAGCCGCGTTCATGGATCTCATGAATCGCGTGTGCAGGCCGATGTTGGATCGGTCAGTGATAGTATTCATAGATGATATCTTGGTATATTCCAAGACGCGGGAGCAGCACGAGGAGCACCTGAGGGAGGTGCTAAAAGTTTTGAGGAGGGAGAAACTTTTCGCAAAGTTCTCCAAGTGTGAGTTCTGGTTGCGCAAGGTGCAGTTCCTTGGTCACCTCGTTAACCAGAAGGGTATTTTGGTGGATCTGGCCAAGATAGAGGTCATGATGCAGTGGGAGGTCCCGAAGTCTCCATCCGAGATTCGGAGCTTCCTAGGGTTGGCAGGGTATTACCGGAGGTTCATTTGGGATTTCTCTAAGATAGCAGTGCCGCTCACCCGACTGACCAAGAAGTCGGTGGTTTTTCGTTGGGGGCCTGAGCAGCAGGCAGCGTTCGAGACCCTCAGGCAGAGATTGTGCGAAGCTCCGATCCTTACCTTGCCAGAGGGAGTAGAGGACTTCGTAGTCTACTGTGATGCCTCAATCACAGGTATGGGAGCAGTGTTGATGCAGCGAGGCCATGTGATAGCTTACGCCTCGAGACAATTGAAGCCTCACGAGGTTAACTATCCTACCCATGATTTAGAGCTGGGGGCGGTTGTGTTTGCCCTCAAGATTTGGAGGCATTATCTTTATGGGGTCCGTTGTACTATCTACACGGATCACAAGAGTTTGAGGTACCTTATGGATCAGCCAAGTTTGAACATGAGGCAGAGGAGGTGGTTGGATGTGCTGAAGGATTATGATTGTGAGATCCTTTACCATCCAGGGAAGGCCAATGTGGTGGCCGACGCCCTAATCCGCAAAGTGTCGGAAGCCCCTATCAGAGATTTGTGTTTGAGGATGACAGTGATTACTCCGTTGTTGGAGCGGATCAAGGAGGCTCAGGGTGAGGGCCTCAAGGAGGAGAGGCAAAAGTGTGAAAGGATAGTGGGCCGAGTAGCTTCGTTTGATTATGACAGTCGGGGATTGCTGACACTTCATGGGAGAGTGTGGGTACCGTACTGGGGTGGGGTACGACAAGTGTTGATGGATGAGGCTCATAAGTCTCGATTTTCTATCCACCCAGGGGCGACGAAGATGTATAGAGATCTTCGACCCGATTATTGGTGGCCCTGCATCAAGCGGGATGTCGCTTGGTATGTTGAGAGATGCCTGACCTGCAGGAAGGTCAAGGCGGAACACCAGAGGCCTCACGGCAAGATGCAGCCGTTAGACATTCCCGTGTGGAAATGGGAGGACATCACCATGGATTTTATCACCAAGCTTCCCAGGACCGCACGAGGAGTAGATTCGATATGGGTAGTAGTGGATCGGTTGATGAAGAGTGCTCATTTTATCCCGATTCAGGAGAGTATATCGGCAGAAAAGTTAGCCGATATCTATGTGCGTGAGATCGTGGCACGTCATGGAGTGCCGGTATCGGTGGTGTCAGACCGAGATGTCCGTTTTACATCCAGATTCTGGAAGCGGTTTCACGACGAGATGGGTACTCGTCTCCATTTCAGCACCGCTTTCCACCCTCAGACGGACGGGCAGAGCGAGAGGACGATTCAGACTCTCGAGGACATGCTCAGGGCATGTGTTCTAGACTTCGGTGGCAGTTGGGATACGTATCTTCCGTTAGTGGAATTTTCGTATAACAACAGTTATCATGCGAGCATTGATCGACCTCCCTTTGAGATGCTTTATAGGAGGAAGTGTAGGACCCCGATTTGTTAGGGCGAGGTCGGTCAGCGAGTCGTTGGGAGCACAGAGGTGGTGCTCAAGACGACCGAGTTGATTCAGCAGGTCCGTAGTAGACTGCAGACTGCGCAGAGTCGGCAGAAGAGCTACACCGACAGGAGGCGTTCAGACTTGGAGTTCCGGGTGGGCGATATGGTCCTTCTGAAGGTCTCACCCTGGAAGGGTGTCATCAGGTTTCGGAAGAGGGGCAAGCTGGGCCCCAGGTTCATTGGTCCTTTCAGGGTTTTGGCCCGAGCGGGTCGGGTTGCTTATCGGTTGGATCTTCCTGCAGAGCTTAGCCAGATCCACAACACTTTCCATGTGTCTCAGTTGAGGAAGTGTTTGGTGGATGAGTCAGCAGTTGTTCCCTTAGAGGATATTCAGGTTGATAGCAGCCTGAATTATATTGAGAGGCCGGTCGCGATTCTGGACCGGAAGACAAAGACCTTGAGGAACAAGGCAATTCAGTTAGTGAAAGTGCAGTGGCAGCACCGGAAGGGGTCTGAGTGGACGTGGGAGGCTGAGGAAGAAATGAGAGAGCACTACCCGGAGTTATTTGCAGATTCAGCCGTAGCAGACTTCGAGGACGAAGTCTGAGACAAGTGGGGGAGAATTGTAACGCCCCGTCTCTGGTATGTTGCTTCCGTGGCATTTATTTAGAAGTTTTATTGAGGGACTCGGCGAGTCTATGGCCTGACTCGTTGAGTAGGGTCGAGTTTTCGAGCACGTGTTAGTCGGCGACTCGGCGAGTCCATATTCTGGACTCGACGAGTCTGCCTGCCAGGAAGAAACCCTAAATTCCCGGGTTGCTCACTATTTAAGCAATGTTATGTGCCCCAAACTCGCCTCCTTCACCCTCAAAGAGCTGTGAGAAAACCCTAATCCATCCCTTGATTGTTTTAAGTGTTTTTCTGTGGATTTTGAAGGCTTGAAGAAGAAGAAGAAGAAGGGAACAAAGAGAAGAGGTGTAGAGCAAAGATCCAAGGGAAAAATCAGAGTTCATTGAGGTATTTCTCGGATTCCTTCTGTTTTATGCTTTAGACCTCCATTAGAACACTTCTAGGGCTAGTTTGATGTATTTTCCAAACCTTATAGTTGTATGGATGCCTTAATAGGTCGAGATATCCCTAGATCTGTTCATTTAGGAGTTGTAGAGCCCGGATCTATGGCCTTTTTGAAGATGCTTTGCATAAGAACCCTAGATCTAGCCTTTATTAGGCTTTTTGAGCCTTATTATCTTCTTGGACGCTTATGGGCACGTAAAGATAGAATCTTTACGTGCTAATCGAACTAAGGAAGCCCAGATCTATAAGTTTTAGACGCTGGATTCAAGCAGAATCGAGTTTAGAGTAGCTGCATGGATGTGACTCGGCGAGTCGGAAGAACGACTCGGCGAGTCAAGTCGCGAGTCCCGTTTTTCCCATTTTTGAGTGATGTCGAGTGGGAGCCTGTGAGTAGTAGAGTGGACTCAGTGAGTTGGAGGGCAGACTCAGTAATTGAGGGACTCGACGAGTTGTTCATACAACTCGGCGAATCCAAGGCAATCTTCTTAGCTCAAGAACAACTCGTCGAGTTGTTCATATGACTCGGCGAGTAGGATGCAGATTGTCTAAGTTCTTGGATCGAGAGGGTACTCGTCGAGTCGATGCCATACTCGACGAGTAGCCAAGAGTAGGGTTGAGAAGTGAGACTAGAGACTCGGTGAGTTGGCGGCCCAACTCGGCGAGTCAGGTCAACTGTAGGTTGACTTTGACCGGGAGGGTTGACTTTGACCAGGGGTAAAAGAGTCATTTTACCCAATGCAGTGACTAGCATCTGATTGAGTGTGTTTATGGATTGTAGTCGGGGAGATACCGGAGC
Source organism: Lactuca sativa (assembly GCF_002870075.4). Lineage (NCBI taxonomy): Eukaryota > Viridiplantae > Streptophyta > Magnoliopsida > Asterales > Asteraceae > Lactuca > Lactuca sativa. Next base: position 151,108,531 of record NC_056630.2, on the reverse strand, counting down.
TGCAGCAGTTAGCTTCCAGAGCCATACACACAGCAGCCTGTTCACGAGGTGAGTTTCCTTCCAGTAGGAACGGGTCTAAGGCCACAATGCCGGCCCGTTCAGTTAGCCGTAGTTTCTGGACTTCGATCTAATGCAGTAGCTAGTATGTTTGACGCCTCTGTGGCTCAGACAGGATTTATGTGTTTATGCTAGTTGATATGTTTATGCTATGTTTGGTCAGCTTCGGACTTTGGTCCGATGTAGGGGACAGAGGTCCCAGTCAGCTTCGAACTTCGGTCTGATGTAGGGGACGGAGGTCCCAGTCAGCTTCGGACTTCGGTCCGATGTAGGGGACGAAGGTCCCAGTCAGCTTCGGACTTCGGTCCGATGTAGGGGACGGAGGTCCCAGTCAGCTTCGGACTTCGGTCCGATGTAAGGGGCAAGACCCAGTATGTGCTTTATATGTTATTGTGTGGTATGTGGTAGTTTGGGGGAGCTCACTAAGCTTCATGCTTACAGTTTCAGTTTTGGTTTCAGGTACTTCCACAAGCAAAGGGAAGAGCTCGGGATGATGGCATCGCACACACCACAACTTCAGTTTTGTCCTGGGAGTTAATTCAGTTTTCTTGATATGTTTGGATACAGTTGTGACACAGTTTTTCTCACAGTATTTTATTATGGTTTTTGAAACACGCAGCATATGGTTTTATTATGTGATACTCAGACTCGTGGGTTTTGTTATAATAAAAATCAAAATTTTTGGGTGGTATTTTTGGGTTGTTACAAGGGTTCCCCAATACACGAAAATCCCCTTCGTACAAAGTAAGCTTCCAACTCACGTTTATTCATCTTTTTTTACTCCATATTAGCTTATAGTTCTTCATTAATAATTTACAGGTTTTATTGCATAACAGTTGAGGTAGAAAATGTGGGGAAGAAGAAGATGGATTTGGGGTGGGTTTTTTTGACTTTTTCTTTACACACACACACACACACACAGAGAGAGAGATATGGATCCAAATTAATTAATTATTTTCTTTTTCATTTAAATGAAACAGAAAAAAAAACATAAAAAATAAATCAGAAGAGCATTACGGTCATTTCAGTTTACTGAGGGACCAAATCTGCAACGAAACTAGCTCAAAAAGGACCACTAATCCAAAAAAGTCGAGGTTTGGACTAAAATCCCAAAAAAAATACATAGGACCATTTTTCCAATTTTGTCTTAAATAAATCAATAAATTGGTCACATTCAAGACACATATATTAATAGAATCTTAAGAAGATCAAAGTTATAACACTCCAAGTTTATATTCATGTCAATGTGACATGACATTAAGGTTATGTGTGACAGACTAGCTGAAAAGCTAGCTGATGGCTGAAAAGCTAGCTGTTAAATAAAAAGATATCTGATAGCTGAAAAGCTAGCTGATAAAAAATAACGTTTGGTAAAACTAGCTGTAAAGCTACCTGAAATATATAAAATTACATAAAAGAACATGTAAAAATATGTGTTTCTATAATTAATTAAGGGGTGTATTTGGAAATTTTTTAAAAAGCTTCTAAAAAGCTAGTCTAAGTAGCTTTTCAAAAAGCTAGTCTAAGTAGCTTTTCAAAAAGCTAGTCTATAAGCTACTTTTTTGTTTACCAAACACGACAACATAAAAAGGCTCGAAAAATAAGCTAGCTTATCAGCTAGCTGTGGCACGCCAAACACTGCCTAAATTAAACACGCGTCATGTATCGTGTCATACAGGGTAAGATGATATATATATATATATATATATATATATATATATATATATATATATATATATATATATATATATATATATATATATATATATATATATATATATATATATATATATATATATATATATATATATATATATATATATATATATATATATATATATATATATATATATATATATATCAACGAAATCTTAGGACATGCCACTAGATTATTACAAGAAATATTACTAGAACTAACGGACTAAAGACAAATTTCTAGTTTATGACCGAACAGTATACACTTAAGGACTATTCGGAGTCCACTTTCCAGCTGGTCCTTAAACTAAAAATAGGATTGTTTAAAGACATAAGAACCAGTCTAGGACAAACCGATTTAAGAGCGGTTTTGGTTTAGTGGAGGACCATTATTAGTTTTGGATCGTTTTGCTAATTGCCCATTTATGTAGGCTAGCATTGACCCGTGAGGAATGAACAAGAAAGAGTTGGAAATTTTGCATTTGAATTTCTAGCCTTAGCCTTATATTTGATGTTACATGAATCATTCCCTCCCTCGCACTTATGTTTTAACCAATTTGGTATTTTGTTTCTTTACCATATCGAACTTATAGGGTAGAACCATTACACAACTTTTGAAAATTCAAAATGGTAATATTAATTTCAAAAAGACGTGCAAGGAGTCAAGGACTAACTTAGTACATTCTCCCAAATAGAAAATACAACTCACTTTCTATACAACATTCAATTCGTATTCAAAACCCATATTCCAATCCGAATTTCATTCTACAACCCTTTAATCTCACAAAACTTTACGTACGTAGTTTCCAATTTTCATCTCAACCACAAAAATACTATTAAGATCAAAAAAAACTTCCATAAACCTAATTCCCAGAATTCTTCCTCTTTCCAATCTCCACTAACATTGTCAACAAAGCCTCACACATCTCACATGCATCAGCACCCGTCTGATTCTTGCTCCATGATGAATACACCATCCATGCATGATCAAGCTTTTGATCGGGTCTAACCACCACCGATCCCGGGACTTCCGCATCGCGACATGTCACCAACCCATCGCTTTTCTCCCCATACCGGAGTTGCAGGTGGAGAGCCGACACCGCCATGGCGGCAGACACCGGAACCACCACCGGAACGCGGTGTTTCACCATGGGACCCACCTCGTACTCGGATTCATCCGGACCGGGTCCCATGAATGGAAGCTTGGGAAGCTCTACGTGTGCTATGTGTGACATCATCGATATCACCCCGGGTCCCACGTTTGCTTCAGATCGAAATGATATGAGTGGGATTCCTTTTGGGAGTTTGTGTTTGCTCAAGAATTGTTTTCTTTTCTCGTATGTTAGATCCTCAAGAGACTTTATGTCTCCCTAAGAAAAAAAAACGGTCTTTCTCATTCAACTTACTTCTAGAAGGGTAAAATGGTCATTTACTCATATAAAGTAAAAAAGTAAGATTTACCTTGATGATCCTGCAAACTATGAGTTCCATGATTCTTCTAGTTTCTTTATCAGCAATTTGCCCTTCACGCATGATATCAGATGCAATTGGGGTTCCACCATAAGGACTCTGCACAAGCGCCAATCCTGCAACTTTATCTTTCAAATCACACCAATAAATCGATAATGCAGCAGCAGCATCCACACCACCCTTGCTATGACCAAGCAACATCACACGTTTACCAGAGCCCCAATACAATTCTTCAATATATTGCTTCAATACCCATGAATTGTACTCCACTGATGCCTTCAATTTTTATCAAAATCAAGAAATCTTGGTGAAATCAAGAAATCTTCACTTATAATAATTTGTAGCATCCTAATTTCAAATTTTCCTGACTTTGAAAAATCTATGGATTCAAGATTCAAAGTAATTTTCAATTGATATAATTGGGTAGGTTTTTTAAAGTATAATGTCTTGATTGAAAGTGGAAAGTGCAATGCTATGATAGAAAGAAATGGAAGTAGGATGATTTAATAAACAGATAAAGAAAGGCTATATCATGCATGGAATAAAGTTCTTGATTTTAAGGTTGAAAATCAAGAAATGATACCTCACTATGGATTTTTGCTATATGGCAAGCTAAACCCATCTTTGAAAAGAATCTCTTGGTGCTAACAAAGTACAAGGGACCATGGTTGCTGAATAATCCTGAAAATTTTCACAACATTTTCAGAAAAAAAAAAAAGAGCAAATTTTATGTTCAAAGTTAAACAAGAAACAGAGAATTAGTAGGAAAGTCAAAACAACACAAGTTTTTTTTTACCTGGAATTAGTAAATACACATATGAATCGGGTAGATTGTGCTCTCCATTCCTTAAGAAGAAAACACAACATTGTTTTAAACAAGGGTCAAATGCAAGAAATAGCAATGTACTTTGATTGATTTGTTTTTTATAGCATCCTATTTTCATTCCTTCCTATTACAACATTGTCCTAATAAGAAAAAAAAAAATTAAAAGTAAAATGCTAAAATTGGGTAGATTTCCAAAGTAGGAAAAATGAAACTCTCATGTTATAATATAGAAATAAATGAAAGTACATTGCTTTTTCTTGCATTTAGCCCTTTAAAGTAATCACATAATTAGGGATCTATGATAGAATTAGTACCTTATTGCATTTAAAAGTTCTAAAAATCTAGCGGATCCATCTTCAACTGGATCCATGTTAGGGTCCCGTTGGATCCATCCAATATCAGTGGATGACCCGTGTAAAGTAATTTGTACTCGAGATATAATGCTGACAAATTCCAAGATAATTGGAACAAAAATAGCATAAACAATTAACAATGTCAATATTCAAATACCAAAGATTCTTTATGATCATTTTGAAGCAAGAAAATCGATTACTAACCTCCTAACACGAATTCGTGCACGTTTAATGCATTGAGAAGAGATCCGGTAAGGAGCCAATGCTAGAACCAAAGCCGATTTCACAAAAAATTTAGTGAGTTCCAACCTACAATTGTACAACTACAAGAAATCAGGTACACAACAGTCTGCTAGGTGGCTAGCATAAAAGGGGCCTAATCCACCTTGGGAAAAGAAAATAGGGAATACCGAAAATACCCTTTTAAAATGAAGTGGATACCGCCATAAAAGAACTTCCTTTCTATAATTTCGAACCCCGAAGGTGAACAATCCTCAAGACTTGAAGTTTCTTGATTATGTACATCAAGAACTGTAACAAGATTCTTTGATGTTGAAGAACAAGAAGATGAGCAGCTAGTGGAAATAGAAGATCCGGGGTCTTGAGAGGGAGAAACGGACACAAAATCTTCAGAGAATCCAACAACGTCTCTGTATATAAGATCCTCTATGGTAACATTAAAGTTAGTTTTTTAAAGGGTATACAAAGAATGGATTAAAAGAAGATGTGTAATGGACTTACCAAAAAATTGGATAAAACGATTGCTTATAAAAGAAGTCAATGCCAAAAGACGGGAAAAAATGTCATCCAATAATGCTTGTGGCATAAAAGGACTAACAATCCCCATACCATTATTGTAACCCTGATAAAACACACCTATATTAGAAACTCTGTAGATCATGACTTTGAACATAACAAAATAATCATACAGTGTTTGACATGCATTGGATTGAGACAAAAATTGTAACTTTTTGTCCTACCTAAAAAGGGTAACATAAGGGGGCATTCACGTCTATTTTAGGCTTAAATTTTGTTTACAAAAAAGGGAAATGGTGGTTATTTCAAGATAGCACGTATTTGTACTCACTATTGATTGGCCATGTGAAATTCCTCCATGGATATACAAGTCTCCCATTACAAGCAGTCCTGAAGAACATAAAGACTTGATTAATAAATTGGTGTTAGAGTGACTAATTGTAACTCAAAATACATTTAAGATTTGGTATAATGTGATCCATCACCATATTTCAATCACAGTCGGTCTTACTATCAACATGATCAAAACACATAATCAAGGTAAAAAGATTGTATAGAAATCCATTGATGAGATTCAAGAACAAATCGAAGAAATCAAACACATACTAATGAAGAAGCAAACTTACAAGATTCTGTAGAAATGAATCCCGAATCAATTGACGGAGACTTGAATCTGCAGAACGCGATACAGATCACTTTCAGAACCATAAGAACCATATATTTATAGTCTTATAGATAATAGATGAGTACATTAAATGCGACCGCATCGTCCGCATGAACTTTCCCAATTTGATTAAAGCATTAAAGAAATCTATTAATATATTACATGGATCATTATAATATTGGGGAAGTATTTTGATTCGAACCGAATTAAAGAGGCTGGCATCGATTTGGAATGGAGTGTGGCAAAGAAACTGATCCAAAAAGCTGATCTTTATCCAATGCCAGTTAGATTGGCCCACCTCAGGTCCCAAATCAAAAGCAAAAGAGAAGAGTGGGGTTCCAAAATATCCTGAAATTCGAAACTTCTACAAAATACCTTTCGCAATCAAGATCGTATGAAGGTCAATTTCATATAAAGAAGGTGAAATCGGTAGATTTTGAGGTGAAATTCCATATATCCAGAGTCAATTTGTTTAAATTTTTTCAGAAGTTCAAAATTCAAACATTTAAAAAACACCCTCCAAAATTAAGAACCGGGATTGCTTGAGACTGAAATCATCTTTGATACTTTAAATCTGACAAAGGTGAAGAAGAGCAGATTTTGTTGGAAGAGGAGAGTGGGGGACGATGGATTGAGGACACGTGTCGGCGTAATGATGAAGATGTTGATGTAGTCAGCGAAATGGTGTCTTTTTGGGGAAGGAAAATCGATTAAAGTAGTCGCTTAAAAGCCGGACATCGTTGAGGAGTTAAACAGAAGAAGGAAAGTCACGTGGCCATTGGGGGTGTTCCTTTCCTTTTTAAGGCTAATGACTTTTGACTTTTGAGGATTTCTATGCATTTAGATAGTGGTTGAAATTACAGTTATAAAATTATAAAAATAAAATCACAATTATTAGGATAAGGCTGGTGTGTCAATTATAAACATGCTAAACCACAATACAAACAATTCAGGCATGTCGAGCATCTAGAACAATGCTTGCCAAACCACATCAACAATCTTTGCATTTTCCAGTTGTATTATAAAAATGCTTACAACATGTTTAACTAGTGAGATAGAAAGCGACAATTTATTCGATGAAAGGAAAAGTGAAGGCGAAGAGCAAAGGAATAGTGTGGTGGCGTTAAGGTGATACACAAAAAATAAGGAAAGGTATGGTAGTACATCTCATAGCCTAAGTGTATATGTTTTTGTTAGAATGGAGAAATTATAAGAGTACATGTGAAAAATTATGTATTAAAATGATCATTTTAAGAACTAAGATATCAACATGACCAACTTTTCATCTTTTAAAACCCTCGTTAATCTGCAAATCTACATTTAAGCTTGTGAACCTTCGCAAGATATTTTGTTGCGATTATGGTTTTTTTGCATGTTTTTTCTATAAAAATCACATTAAAAATATCACAATATGTGATACATCGATCCCTTGTTTATTTATTGACCAATTTTATGAAATAAAATATAAGAATATTAGGATTAAAAGGGGAATTTTTTTATTGTGTGTTCTTATGTTTGAGATTTAAAAATAAAAAAATAAAAAATAAAAAAATAAAAAAATAAAAAAATAAAAAAAAAACCCCACGAACCTGTTAGGTTTCATGCAAAACAAATAAACTTAAAACTCTTAAGTTCGTATGCAACCCAAAGATCTATGTTTTCATTATTGAACCAATAACTAAGAAAATCAAAAAAACCCTAGGTATATTTCAAAAATCATAATAGGGTTTATGTTTACATACCTTGTTATTATAGCAAATAACATGAATCCTTTACTTGTAGATCTCTTGGAAGCAAGCACCACAAATTGTCGTGCCACTAATAAATCACACTCAAACTAACAAAAATGATGACTATAGAGAGGGAGGGGAAAGGAGAATTTTGGCTATCTCTATGCAGGTATATGTTGTCGAAAATACAAGGATTAATGGTCTTTATACAGTGGTCCAAGGAAACCCTAGATAACCTTGATTTGAATATTAAATTAATATTTCAAATCCGGTATTTATCTCATTTCTTATTTATCTGCATGGGATATTCTAGAAACCCTGGAATATCCTCTCAAAGTCGTCCAACCCTAATGGTGGAAGGTATTGGAGTCTTTTGTTCAACTATTGAACAATTGCGTTTTAAACCCTACACTTTTAATTAATTCTATAAATCCCAAAATTAATTCTAATTAATTTCTGGTTAATTATTAATTAAATAATAGTTTTTCTAATTAATATATTATTTTCATAATACATTAATAAAAAATTTATATTAATTTATTAATCAGATAATAAATTAATCTCTCTCTAAAAGTCATCATATCCAATTGCTAGGTTTGAGGGCAACTCAAAAGGACTGTGCTACTATCAATTCAACTATATACCAATTATAGTTATGGGCTTAGACACCTAATGCAAAAATCTCCCACTTGGATAAGTCTGTAACTATAACTGCCAGTACAAATTCTAAATTGATAAGCAAATTGTAACTTCCAAAAGCCGTTGCCGAATTCTGACCCGGTCAGTTACGCGTGCTAAGATAAGTGATCATATAATCCTCTGTTTTGCAAGATATCATTCGGACATGAGACATGGAATAGAATCAATCTCATTGTCCAAGACTTTGTTTCCCGATTTCTGATTTGTGATGATATAAGACTTCTAATTAAACACATCAATTTAGTCCTGGCTGGGCCCAGGACTTTAAGTCAACACCAAATCACCGATGGGTCCAAAGATATCACATTTCCTGTTAGGGCAAAAGGAAAGAACAAATTTTGACTCATATGCTTGCATACTTTACTCATCAAATCATACATGACAATACATTTTATAACATCAAGTTCTTGATGCGTTTACGTATTACCAATGTAGAATCGACTTGTAAATTACAACTCATATATCTTCGTTTCAAGATCATAAGATATTATCGTCTCATAATTACTCGTGATAGAATCCATGAAGTAATTCTCTGAGCGTGGGTTTATCCAATACTTAAATCTCTTATTCATGAACATTTGAACATTACAGTAATTCTATTGATGTGTCTAACTCCCTTAGACAATCTACAATTTAGTTCATGACAATCTTAATTCACTACTTACTTCCAAAAGGACGACTGACTGTGGAATTTGAATAATCATATTATTCTGGAAGTAAAACATGCAAAACAAAACACAAGAATAAACAATTAACAAAAGGCGGTAAACAAACTCATAAATAATTCTCTATTATTTAATCACAAAAAATAAATTATATTTATTTTGTTACAAGTTTCAAAATAACTATCTAACTACTAAAAACTAATATCATCTCTCAAACCAATGCTCCTTGTATGTTGATTGTGCTTGACCCTACTCAGAGCCTTCGTCAAAGGGTGTACATGATTCTCTTCTGATGATACCCTCTTCATGATGAGATGACCTTATTCTACCCTATTTATGATGTAATGGTACTTTCTATCGATATGTCTAGACTTTACATGATCTCTTGGTTCCTTAGTCAAGACAACCGCTCCTTCATTATCGCGTAAAAGTTTCATTGGCTCCTGAATGGTTTGGACAACTCTAAGATCTCTGATGAAGTCCTTCAATCAAACTGCTTCCTTAGATGCTTCACTTGCAGCTATGTACTCTAATTCGCAGGTCGAATCAGACATCGTATCCTGTTTGGAACTCTTCCAAGTTACTGCTCCACCATTTAGAGTAAAAGCCCAACTGAGAACGAAAATTGTCTCTATTTGTCTGAAAGATGGCATCACTGTACCCACTCACTCTCAATGTGTCACTGCCACCAAGGATTAGAAGCATGTGCTTCGTCCTCCGTAAATACTTGAGAATGTTCTTAACCGCTGTCCAATGAGCTTTACCGGGATTTCCCTAATAGAGACTGACCATGCTCAAGGAAAAGGACACATCAAGGTGAGTACATGTCATAACGTACAAGATTGACCCTATAGTCAAAGCTTAAGTTACCCGACTCATATCAGCTATCTCTTCATCTGTATTAGGGATTTGAGTCCTATTCAATTTGGTATTGGTCTTGATAGGTAGCTCTCCTTTCTTGGAATTTTCCATACTAAACTTCTTTAGTACTTTATCAAAGTATGTACTTTGACTAAGTCCAATTAGTCTCTTCTTTCTATCTCTCAAGATTCTTATCCCGAGAATATAGGTTGCTTCCCCAAGGTCTTTCATGGCAAAACACTTTCCAAGTCAAGATTTAACTTCTTGCATGGTTGGAATGTCGTTTTCCATGAGTAGTATGTCATCGAAAGACAACACCAGAAAAGTCACTATACTCCTACTAGCCTTGATATACACACAGGACTTATCTTTACTCCTAGAGAAACCAAACTCTTTGACTTTCTCATGGAAGCAAAGATTCCAGCTACAAGATGCTTGTTTTAATCCATAGATGGATTTCTCAAGCTTGCACACTCTATTTGGAATCTTTGCATCTACAAAACCCTCTAGCTGACTCATGTAAACATCTTCAGCCAACTTCCCATTAGGGAAAGTGGTTTTGACATCCATCTTCCAAATTTCATAATCATGAAAGGCAGTTATGGAGAGCATTATCCTAATAGATTTTATGTTGGCTACTGGTGAGAAGGTCTCATCATAGTGAACCCCCAGGGTTTGAGTGAATCCCTTCGCAACTAGTCGAGTCTTGAAAGTGTGTACCTTTCCAACCATGTCAGTCTTCTTCTTGAAGATCCATTGGCACCTAACTATCTTTCGACCTGGTACATTATCAACCAAATTCCAAACTTGTTTGTCATATATGGACTAGATCTCGATGTCTATTGCTTGTTTCCATTTAGCAACCTCAGGCTACCATTGTTTCCTTGTAGCTAGCAAGCTCATCCAAATTTATCAGTGTCCTATCACTGACAAACATGTTACCATCTGTAGTAATATGGAAGCCATAGAACTCAGGTGGCCTGCTAACTCTACTAGAACTTCTAAGAGGTAATGACCTATCTATCGGTTCAATAGGAACCTCTTCCTCTGGTTGAGTTCTAGTATCATATAAGGTTCCTTCATTGGTTGACTCTTGAATTTCTTCAAAGTTAATGGTGCTCCCAATATCCTCTTTGAATATGAGCTCTCTCTCTCTCTCTCTCACATTCTCTCAAAAGACTCCTCTTCGTGCTACAAAGAACACGTTCTCACTAGGTCTATAGAACAAATATCAAAATGACTGCTTTAGGTAACCAATGAAAATACACTTCTCACTTCTAGCTGCTAGCTTGTCATGAGTCTCTCGTCTCACGAAAGCTTCACAACCCCAAACTTTGATATGTGCTAATGAGGGAACTTTCCCCATCCACATCTTGTGAGGTGTTTTGGCAACCTTCTTTGTAGAGACAAGATTGAGGATGTAGGCGGATGTCTGTAAGGCATACCCCCAGAAGTGAATAGGAAGAGAAGCACAACTCATCATGGAACGAACCATGTCTAAAAGGGTCCGATTACGCCTCTCAGCCACACCGTTCAATTATGGTGTCCTGAGAGGAGTCAGTTGTGAAACTATTCAACATTCCTTTAGATAGTCGTTAAACTCGATAATAAGATACTCTTTGTATCTATCGGATCTAAGTATCTTTATCTTCCTGACCAACTGATTCTCGACTTCATGTTTAAACTCTTTGAAATTTTCAAAGGTTTCAAACTTATGCTTGATTAAGTATATATAACCATATCTTTAATAATCATCTATAAAAGTCACATATAATCGATTAGTATCCCTTGTAGATGATCTGAAGGGTACACACACATATGTATGTATGAGATCCAACAAACCTTCACCCCTTTCACAAGATCCAAAGAAAGTTGATTTTGTCATCTTTCCTAAAAGACAAGATTCGCATGTATCATCTGATCTTAGGTTAAATGATTCCAACACTCCATCCTTTTGGAGTTGAGCAATGCGTTTCTTATTAATGTGTCCGAGATGACAATGTCACAAGCATGCTTTTCCTATAACATTGGAGGAATTAATATGAAAAACATCATTGCCTTAATTATCAGCACATGTCACATTTCATTCACACCATCACAAGGTAAAGCTTCAAATATAAAAACACCATTTTTATAAGCAGAAATAGAACCCTTCAAATCATTAAATGAATATCTAAAACATTGTCTGAATAAATCATGAAAATAAATAATGTACATGTCATCTCTGACGAGTAGCAACAATTTATTAAATCTAAACAAACACCAGTACTAAGCACTAAACTATAAACTCCAATCTTTGTAACAAGAGAAGATCGCCTATTCCCTATGATCAGGTTCATTCTTCCATGCTCCTACTCCTCACTTTCTCTTAGGCCCTGCAACTCAGAACAAATGTGAAATCCACATCCTGTATCAAGGACCCAAGAAAGAGAAGATGATGAGTTATTATATGAAATAATGTATATACCTGTAGAAAAAGGCTTCACTTTGCCATCCTTGATGTCATGCAGATATTTTGGGCAACTTCGTTTCCAATGCCCCGTATCATTGCAGTAAAAGCAAGTGGCTTCTTTGGGATTAAAAGTGCGAGGAATGTTAGAATTGGGCTTTCCTTTGGTTCCATTGCTTGACAACCCAGCATGAAATTTTCCTTTCCAATTCTGTTTAGGAGGACCTTTCCTATTCTTCCTCTTTCCCTGTCCAATAGCCAAAACAGAAGCACTAGCAGGAGTGGAGGCCGAACCTTTTCCCTTCATTCATGATTCAGTTGTCTGTAGTAGGTTGTGCAATTAAGCCAAGGTGGTCTTAGTGTTGTTCAAATGATGGGACATGATGAAATGATCATAACAATGTTTTAAGGAGTCCAGGACTATATCAATAGCCAACTACTCATCAAAGTGCACATTTAACCTAACAAGGTGTTCCATGTATCGTTGCATTCTCTGCATGTGGCTACATACATATTCTCCCTCTTTTCATCTTACATGCCATGAGGGCTTTGACCACTTCGTACTTATCTTGATGAGCTCGCTTGTGGAACTTTTCCACAAGGTCCTTGTTCATCTCATAAGGCCAATAGTCCTCATAAAATCTCTACAACTCAAGGGTCATAGTGGCTACCATGATGCAAGCAACTTTTGCCGCATCATCGTAGTGTTTCTTGTAGGAGGCTAATTCTTCAGGAGTGACCTTTTCTTCTTCGATTTCATTTAGTTCCTTCTCAAGGACATACTCCTTGTTCTCGAAACGAAGGGCCATTTTAATGTTGTGCATCCAATCGTTGTAGTTGGTGGCATCCAATGTCACCTCTGAGTAGATGGACAACAAAAAGAAGTTATAGTGGTTGGAGGAGGAGGAAGCAGAAGCATCAGCTAGAGTAGACATCTATAAAAAGAAGGTAGTTTTAGTTAGACAAGAATAATCCTTAATATAGAAACCCAAAATAGAATATTAAGGCTAGGACCCAACTATATAATTCACAACTAAGAAAATGGATGTTGTAATCTAATTGTAAATTTTATAAAGGTAGGTAAATGACGATTTACCAATTCACCCGAAAAGAAACGAAATTAAGTGAAATTCCTAGGTCTTTTGAGATTCATTGAAACTATTCGTGACTGAGATACCGAGGATCACAAACAAGATGTGAGATTCATTGTCATTTATCATCCTAATTGATGTGCTGGTAAACCACACACTTTCCATCAACAATGATAATTTATGAGATACCCATTACAACTCTTTATTAGTCCCTATTAGTGTGTTGGTTAACCATACACACTCCACTAACGACTTATAAAGTGTAATGTGCAATTTCATGGATTAGTATACTAATTCACATTTTTCCTAAAGTAACTAGATTTTGGATTTTAAAAAAGGTTCTAGTAATTTTTAATAGTATTATACTTTTAATGAGATTTATTTGTCCTATCAAATCCGTTCTGCTAACGACCCTCCACTACACAAGGAAGCGATGGGTGAAAGTTGACACCCATTCACCTACCGTTTTATAGGTAGTTCCTTATACCCCCTTATAGACTATCTTTGTGAATGAGTCATACTAGCGATTTGACTGACTGATTCTTATACATATAATATATTAACAATTAATATATATATATATATATATATATATATATATATATATATATAAGGTGTATTTTAAACTTTTCAAAATACTAGGTTTATTAAATTTTTAAATTTCGAAAATTAATAATCAATTAATTTAAATTTAAAATAAACCAAAAATTGATTTAATATTTATCTGTTAATTAACAATAAATTAAAAACATTAAATCAAATAAGGATTAACTAATTAAATTAATCAAAGAATTTAATCCTAATCCTAACCCTCTAATTTTTGAAAATTAGGGTGTAGGAGTTATCTAATTTTATAATTATCCCTTTTAATCAGATTAAACTAACAACTATCTAAAATAGGAAACCCTAACAAAACTAGCAATTTTCGAAAACTTGGGGAGGAAGGCTAGGGTTTCAAAACCTCAACCCTAATTTCGAAATCCATGGGGAAGGGGCTAGGGTTTCGAAAAAACTCTAACCCTAGTCGAAATTCGTGGCCTTTTAGGGTTTAATTTCTATAAACCCTAATGGATAAAATTCAACAAGTATAGCAATTCAATTGAAAACAAACCAAATGCATTGATACCATTGATAGGTTTTATGCAAAAACAAATAAACTTAAAACCCTTAAGTTCACATGCAACCTAAAGATCTATGTTTTTGCTATTGAACCTATAACTAAGAACATCAAATAAGAAACCCTAGAAACCCTATGTATATTTCGAAAATCATAATAGGGTTTATGTTTACCTACCTTGTTGTTATTATACCAATAATAAGAATCCTTTACTTGTAGATCTCTTGGAAGCAAGCACCACAATTAACGTGCCTCTAATAGATCACACCCAAACTAGCAAGAAGGATGACAGTAGAGAGAGGAGAGGGGAGGGGATAATTTCGACTATCTCTATGGAGGACTATGTCGCTGAAAATACAAGGGTTAAGGGTCCTTATATAGTGGTCCAAGGACACCCTAGATAACCCTGATTTTAATATTAAATTAATATTTCAAATCTGGTATTTATCTCATTCCTTATTTATCCACATGGGATATTCTAGAAACCTTAGAATATCCTCTCAAAACCATCCAACCCTAATAGTGGAAGTTTATGAAGCCTTTTGTTCAACTATTGAATAATTGCACTTTAGACCCTACACTTTTAATTAATTCTATTAATTCCAAAATTAATTCTAATTAATTTCTGATTAATTATTAGTTAAATAATAGCTTTTTTAATTAATATATTATTTTCATAGTACATTAATAAACTTTTTATATTAATTTATTAACCACATAATAAATTAATCTCTCTCTCCCTCTCTCTCTCTAAAAGTCATCATGTCCAATTGCTAGGTTTGAGGGCAACTGAAAAGGATTGTGCTACTATCAATTCAAGTATATATACCAATTATAGTTATGGGCTTAGACACCTAATCCAACAGAACCATTAATCGACATTATCAAAGAGCATGATACATACCTCTAGAAGGAACTAGAAGCCTATCAACCATTTGAAATTGTCAAAGAGTTGAACAAATTGTTTAAACAACAAGTTAAATAGAAGCTATAGAAAACGTGGGAGAATCTTGACTCGGAGTTGCATCTACTAAAAACCGTTGAGAAGAATACTCTCAGCAACATACTAAAAAATCCACATTCGAAGGAAGAATGCAAAAATATTGTTGTTTGAACTAAAAAGGAAAAGAAAAAACATGCAAAGGATATTGATTGTAACCATTATAGTAATGTAGAGCACTAAAAGAGGATTTGTCCTCTAATTCTCTCTAATCTGAAACGATACAAAGTTGGCATGTCAGGTATATACTTACCTCTCTATGTGACTGGAACATCTTTTTGCATCAAGTTCACATGTAATTGGTACAAGTTGTAGAACTCACATTATGGTTGAGGAAGAAGGACCAAAACCTGATCTCTAACTAGATCTGAATTGTATCGTACCTTAAACTGAAGCAAATTAATATTAATGGTGTAATATTTTGTCTTCAAGGTTGAAGAAAATCAATAGCGAAGTCTCTTATGGGCTAAGAGGGGCCATGACCCCCTGGTTTTTGGGTTTCTAATATATATATATATATATATGTGTGTGTGTGTGTGTGTGTGTATATATATATATATATATATATATATATATATATATATATATATATATATATATATATATATATATATATATGTGTGTGTGTGTGTGTGTGTTTGTGTGTGTGTGTTTATTTAGTGAAAAAATCAACTAAATGACTAACTATCCCTATGATTTTAAGGCTATTTTTGATGTATTAAGTGAAAAGTTAGTTGATAAAAATGACGTTTGGTAAAAAATAGTTGATAAGCTAGCTTGAAGAAATAAAATGACATAAAAGAACATTTACAAGAATATGTTTTCTATAATTAATTAGTGGTATATTATGGAAATTTAAAAAAAATATCCTAAAAAGCTAGTAAAATACATATCTAATGTTTTTAGAAAAATCGTTATCTCATATAACACAGATATCATGAACTCAGCTAGCAAGCAAGTATAACATGCAGACAAATTAAATACTTGATATCTATGTGTAAGTTGAAGGTAACTATGCACACACTTGACTTAGGTGAATGACTGGAGAATTTGACAACACTCTGCCAAACTCCTTGACTTTTCTTCTGATGTGACCTAGTTATGAATGTCATTAAGTCTCAACTTAATATTCCTGGCAACTAATGATAGTCTAGATTCCTTACTAATCCTAATGTCTACATTAAGATCTATGAAGTAAGGAACAACCAGGTAGGATCATATCGGAGGTAGGGTCCGTTTGGTATACAAAGTCTACTATTTGAGAATCCCACTTTAAACACCTCACTAAATCTAACCTAGACATCATCCCCATAAGTAAACCAATCAATATAATGACTTGAAATTACTGATAAATCTTAAATATAGGTTAATAATAATGACTATGACTACAATTAAAAGGTACACTTAAATAAAATAAGTGTATCTTAACTTACAGAGCAAGATGATGAAAACTGGTAATTAAGCGGACAAAACTCTGAATCAAGAGCTCCTAATCGCCGACTATCAGACACCGCAGGGCTTCGCCGAGTAAATGCTTAAGGGAGAAAGGGCTTACAATTGAGAGAAATCGAGAGAGAAAAATAGGAATGGTGTGGGATTGAGTTGAAATTCGACTACTATTTATAGGGGTATTTCATTTGCATGTCATGTATATATAAGGTGCACGTCGCGTATCTGGTCAGAAGAGAGTGACGTGTCACTTTCTATGTGGTGCCACATGTCTCATTCTAGGTGGAGTGTCAGTGTGTGTTGCGAACTTTGTCGTTGCATGCGGGTGCATACGAAGAATTTGTGTTCCCTTGAAAGTTCATATCTTCTTCATACGAGCTCTATTTTTATGGGTTTTATATCCATGTGTAGCTATCTACGAGACCTACAACTTTCATTTATACTCTGTCGGCTAGTTTTGATTATTTTTAAAGCTATATTTTTAACAGGTTTAGACTGTTAAAGGCCGTTAAAAATTCATATCTCTCTTATATGACATCCTCTCGACCGTCTTTATATCGAATGATAGGTATTGACGAGATCTTCAACTCTCATTTATATTGTTTTTCCTAACAATCAACCGATTCCGATTTCAGTTTCTGAGTCGTATACTTCTATGCTGAAATATTAGAAAAGTCATAACTTCCTCTTACAAAGTCAAATTTGGGTGTTCTTTATATGTACGAAATCCTTATCATATATACCATAACTTCAGTTAAAATTATTTATCCTAAATAATTTTCTATCAAAATATTGTTTTATCATTTAATGACTAGCCCGTATCTATGGGTGTTACGCATCAAGGCAACACACATATCATTTAAGCAATTAGAATACTTGTATGTATGTGTAAGTTGAAAGAAACTATGAACTCACTTGGCTTCGGCAGGTAACTAAAGAATTCGGCAGCGCTTCGCCAAACTCCTTGACTTATACTCTAATTTGACCTAGATACGAATGACACTAAGTTTTAGTCTAATATTCCTGGCGACTAATGATATTCTAGATTTGTCACACCCCCAAACCAGAATGGCGGAAACATTTGGGGGTGGGTGACTTCACGTAGTATCATAACAGTTGAATATTGTAAAGAAAGTAAACACAACCATCATATTGCGTGTAATACATGTTTCAAAAGAATATTACAAATATGATGATTTAAAATGTCTTGATAATAGACGCCTTAGCGTTCCTTCTCCAAAGGCTGATGGTTACCTGTATTACCGATTCCCTGAGAAATAGAAGCAGTTTTGAAAAAGTGTCAACAATTAAGTTAGTGAGCTCATAAGCGTTTTTGTACTGAATTTTGTATGTCCTTTAGTAAAAATAACTGAACGTGTTTTCCAGAAAATCCAATATTTTCTTCCCATAGTTTGAAAAAGTTCCAAAGGCTGGAGTGCAATAGTATCTTTCGTGCTCAAAGGATGAAAGTGAATTTATACTCAAAATAATGTATTTACTGAATGCATTCAAGAGTCTCATAAATCAAACTTATTTAATACTTCCGTGTGAGTTTTATAACCATGTTATTGACCCAGACTGCCTGTAACAACGTTCTTCAGGCGTTGTAGTGTTATGACATTTGTCACCCCAGACCTGTCGGTCTAACTGTAGCTAACAGTTTAGGTGCGAGATTGTCAGTCCCGTATAGATCTATACACAAGTATCACGCTCTCCTTCCAAGAGATTATGGTTTATAATATAGGGCTTGAAATGTGTACTTGAGAGTACGTTGAAGCTGAATGTCTCACAATACTTAGTATTAATAGATTTATGAAAGAAAAGTCTATATTTCATGTAGATGAAAGTATTTCATTTTCACAATGTTTACGTAAGGATGTAATGAATAACTTGTAAACTATACCCATTATAGTTTTTCCGAAAGTGTGTACCATTTGGTAATAAAAACTCGATGTAATAATAACTTATTATATAGATTATACGTTGATATCGAAGTTGTTTAACATTTATAAAAATGTAGGTGGTGTATTTGGATATGTATAAAACGATAAGTTTTTCTTGTATTGCACTTGTATTCCCCCCCCCCCCCCCCCCCTAAAATATGAAAAGACATGAAAAGAAAGTAGGGGTATGAACTCACTTGAAAAGTGTGACGATTCAAAGAAAACGAGCTTTTTATCGAGCGGCACTTCGACCGGAAAGTGGCGAGATTCTCGGGAATCTCGGGGCTTCGGTATGAAACCGGGGTGTCGGGTCGTCTCGGGATGCTAAACGGGAAGTAAAAGTGAGAGAGAAGAGAGAAATGGGCAAGGAAAGTTGGAGGTCTCGCAAGGTATTTATAGGTGGGGAAAACTGCCCTCGTACGCTGGGCGTACACCGAAGTACGTGGGGCGTACCTCGTACGTTGGGCGTACCCACGTACACGGGGCGTACGTCAACGATGACGTCAAAGTCCCCGATCTTCGGATGGGATGGTCGTAGAGTGGTAGGGGCGATGTGGCCGATCCGAGTCCGTGCACCACGTACGCTGGGCATACTCCGAAGTACGTTGGGCGCACTCCTTCGGATAAGCCTCGAAGTGTGTGCCAAAAACTTCAAAAATGCATAATTTTCGCATACGAGCTCCGTTTTTGACGTTCTTTATATCCACGCGTAGGTGAGAATATACTCTACAACTTTCATTTAGACTTCATCGGCAAATTTTGAATTTAATTTTTAATATTTTATTTTAAATAGGCCGGGACAGGATAATTTCGATAAAAATCCATTTGGTTTCGACTGTCTTTTTACCAATGTACTACTATTGTAGAGACCTTCAACTCTCGTTTAGGTTGCGTCGGCTAAAAATCGCTCGATCTTTATCCCGAGTTTTTAGCTGTCTACCGCTGTTCCGGAACTTAGAAAAATCGTAACTTCTTCAGACGAAGTCAGATTTGGGAGTTCTTTTTATGCACGCTCATGGTTTAACGTAATCTACAACTTTCCTTTAGGTTCCTAGGGCTAAAAAGTATTTTATTGAAGTTTCAGTTTTTACGCTTATTAGTGTTTTACTGGGTGTGTCGTGGATTTTCGATTGGTCATAACTTCTATGTTATAACTCGGATATGAGTGTTCTTTATATTTTTGGAAACCTTGGCACGATATCTAACACTTTATGCATCCCAATTTAGATTTTAGAACACTTCATTTTTTACGCTAATTTCTTAGATTCTAAATAGTTCGTTATATTTGACTTTTTGAATGTTACATTGGTTTGAAAAATATCGGGTTGTCACAAGATTCCTCACTAATATCAATGTCTACATCAAGATCTATTAAGTAAGGAACAACCAGGTTGGATCATATCGGAGGTAGAGTCCGTTTAGTATACAGTATATACTTGTAACACCCATAAAAATCATGCAAATTTTAAACTTTTAAAAACATTTCAAATACTAAAAGTTATTACAAAAGGTTTCCAAATAGTTTCATATCAGAGTATCCCAGAAATCCAAATCAAAATATGAAGGAGTGTACGGTTATGACTTCGCCTTCCCGCGGTCATCCGTTGTACCTGAAACAGTAATCGACAAATGTAAGTCCGAAGTCTTACTAAGTTACCCCCAAAATACCAACCTCATACAACCATAAACATATCATATAACAAACACAAAACAACCATGCATCTTGAGTCTACAGTGTGACTGGTCCGCCCGCACCACTACAATATGAATGGACTGCCCGCATCGGGCCTTCAGTCTATCTGGCCCACTCCCCGAGCCTCGGTACGTCTGGATCGCCCTCTCGGGGCCTTTAGCCTATCCAGACAGCTCACTGGGCCTTCGGCCAGACTATGTGCCCTCCTGGGCCTGCAGTCTATCCGGTCCGCCCTGGGTATGTTGGCCTACAACACGAAGCAGGACCCGCCTCAACCCAACCCCATACCAATCAAACAATCATGTGTACATAAGTATTATACGCTAGCATGTATATAACATATAATCATACCGATCTAAGAGATCACTAACATAGCAGCCATCCTATAACCAAGATACCCGCCTAACCTGTCACTAACATAACATCGTCCTATATACCAGGATATCGACCTAAACCAGATCACTAACATAAAACCATCCTAACTACCAGGATGGAGATCTAGCATATCAATAAACATATCAAGCAAATACCCGGATACAAGTCCGATAAAGGGCCAACTTTGGTGCCTTAGACCCTGTTGATATAGTGAGGATAACTCACCTCGCAATGCCGGTCTGAACTGAAGTATCGACTCCCGAAGTGTTGTCTCACCGAAAATCCCATACTATCCAAAATAACGAATGTTGAGTCAACATATGGGCTATTAATCCTGACTAAGGGTCCATATAGTCCATTTTGTCTTTTCTCTAATTTGGGCCAAGGCCTAATACCAAAACAAAACCCAACACTAGGTAGGCTTTCCAAGCCCACTAATGGCCCAATTTGCTAAATTGGGCCCAATCCCCCTAATGGGCCTTACCCTAATCCCAAACATCTTCTTGGCCCACATTATTTGACTTTTGATGGCCCACTAAGGCCCAAAGAACCAAAATCCCCTGCATGGTCCAAACCGAGGCCCAAAACTCGCAAGGCCCATATCTGATGAGTACGTTGGGCGTACTCCTATGTACGTTGGGCGTACTAGCTAAACGGTGAGTACGCTGGGCGTACCTGTATGTACGCTCAACGTACTCCCATGTTAAGTCACTTTCCCATTAAGTGCTTAATACTCCAATCCAGAAGCTACAATCACGATCCAAGTCTTTTTCAACGTCTTAATCCATAAAGTCACTTAATATGTGACTTTGCATGACCCTAATAAGCCAAAAATCCAAAATAGCATTCCATTCTCATAGAAATGATCTTAACTCATGCATGAATCCAATAAGACATTCAAGATGGCAAATTTTTTCCTTAGGGATTCATTTTGAACTGCGAGTGGCAACTCTATGTCCGCAAATTGGATTTGAACCATAAAGTTCTATACTTGGGACCAAAATGACTTCAAAACCACACTACACTAGATCTAAGCATTCTTGAGGAAAGTTATGAACATTATACCTCCAAAGAGTCTCAAATGATGATGCTATTCCAGATCTATGAGCTCAAACTTCCCAAGTCCTTCCTTGCCAATTTCTTCTTTCCTTTTCCAAGCTTAAAAATCACCAAGATGGGATTCTCAATATTAAAATCACACAAGAATGAAGGGATGAGACATTCTAGGGTTTTTCTGAGGTTGGGGATGCTGATAAGGGGCTAGGGTTCAAGTCCTCACGTTCTTTATATAGTGCTTGACCCTAAAATTAGGGTTTAGTGTCACTGAGCATACATTGGGCGTACATCTCGTACGCTGGGAGTACGCCTCCAACACCTGTGACCATTTAACCTTCTACGTTGGGCGTACCCCAGCTTATGCTAGGCGTACTCACCCAACTGTCACCTTTGCGATGCATGGTCCTTTCTTGCCACTTCCCCCACTTAAATTCGATTTCGTCCTCGAAATCATTCCTTACCATCTCCGGAAACCCGATATCCCGAGAGGCACCTCCACAACCATGACATTCGATGTCTTTTGAAGGAGACTAGACCCCATGGAAACCTTTTCGTTCCAGAGAAGACGAAACCATAAACCCATGCGGCACACAATCATACTCCACCTAAAACATGCAATCTGGAAACTTGAATTCAGTCTGGCTCCCTGACAGACCACTCATACTAACTATCGCTAGAACTCTTTCCATTACTACTAACGGGCTACTCAACCCTGGGATCTTGAGGTTCCTACCCAAAAATAGAACCATGGATCATATTCTACTGAACCCTGTGCCTACGACTTACCGTCGGCCGGCCGGGTATCTTGTCCTACTGCATAGAGCAGGACCGCCTCAGCCTGATCAAGCACAACATGCCACCTAATAGACCATCAAGATAAGATGTCCACATAATACCGACGATAATCTACCATGTCTCTCCTTAACGTCCACCACATCCATGGAATACCATCCCGCAAGCAATTAACCCTAACAATATACCTACCATTATCGGCCAACCGGTACAACACTCATATCTTGCCCATGTCAACCTCCAGGTTGGAATACCAATATGCCAAGTCCAATTGATCATACAGTCCGGTCATCCTCGGGATAAAATATCCTAGATAAAAATACCAACATGTCTAATCAATTCAACCATCGGGTTGAAATTCTCAGGGTCTGTTGACCTACCGCCTCAACCCTACCGCTCCCCTTGAGCCTCCGTGCCTACGACTTTCATTCGGCCCACACCGGGTATCTTGGCCTACTAAAAATAAAGCATGACCGCCTCAACCCTACCCATATATAATGTGTTGCCATAAACGATCAGGAGAAAGATATAACCCAGTTCCCAGAACCTGAATGATAAGATATTTTATGTAACACCGTAAAAATTAAAACAATTTTTCGCATTTTCAAATACATTTTCCAAACACATTTATTAATAAAATGTCATTGTATCATATCCTTGTTTCACAAAACATCCCCCAAGATCGAAATACATAAAATCCCATGTATGTATACGAATCATGTCGGCGCCTTCCCGCGGTCATCACTGGTACCTGAAACACATAATACGTAACACTGTAAGCATAAAGCTTAGTGAGTTCCCCAAAATACCACTCTAACAAATTTTAGCCACTCGAGGCTATAACTCTGTTTGACCTTCTGGTCAATGTGTCTAAGTGGGACTCTCTAGTCCCAACTCTCTGTGGGCCCTCTAGCCCTAACTCTATGGACCAAAAGGTCCTAACTCTATGGACCCACTGGTCCTAGCTCTGTAAACTCTGAATCATGCATATCACATATCACAACAATTAACATACATAAATAGCATGCAAATACACTGGCACATAGCTCTAAAATATACTGTCACATAACCCTGTTACTACTCTAGGTAAAGTATAGTGAGAAGACTCACCTCTGGTATCTCGGTAAATCCCTGACTCGGCAAACGTTGGCCTAGGCTCCGCCTAATCATACGAAATAAATACTCTATTTAATATAACTCTCAAAGGCTAGACTATGTCCTCTTATGACACTCTCAGAAGGGTAAAAGACCATTTTACCCCTCTTATAACTCAAAAGGCCCCTCAATAGACCATACCCTAAAAGTCAACCAAAAGTCAACATTTCCGGGTTACGCTGCGCGTACCAGATGTGTACGCTGAGCGTACCCGGCTGCCTCTTAGAATTGGGGAACGCCACCTAGTACGCGGCGCGTATTGGGATTACGCCTGGCGTGGTCCCCAGCTTCAGCCCCTTAGCTCTTGAGGTCTTAAACAGTTAAGACCCACGTCCAATTTCTAGATCTGTGTAACAGCCCAAAATCTCAAGTATTGTTAAATTGCATTTTGGGGGTGTTTTAAAGGGGAGACTCGGCGAGTCGGGGCCAGACTCGCCGAGTAGGGTCGCAGACTTAGTCGCGGGTTCGCGACGTGACTCGACGAGTCCAGATATGGACTCGGCGAGTCGACGCTGTTCAGCAGAAACCCTAGCCGTTTCGTATTGGGTCGTATATAAGGGTTGTGTTGTCGTCATTTCGCGTCTTTTGGCCGGTTGTGGAGAACCCTAAACGACTGTGGCATCTAGAGCAAACTTGAAGACCATTATTGACCTTGAAGAAGTTGTTAGGCAAGAAGAAGAGGAGTTTTGGCTAAAGGAGCAGCAAGGGAGTCATATTCTGAGGGTTGGGGACACAGAGGACACGTTATTCAGGTAAGAACTCGAATTATCCTCTGCTATGTTGATGTGTTATGGGATTAGGGTTTGTGAAACCCATTTGGGTGATTTGATGGATTATTATGTTGTTATACAAAGGTTTCTACCCTAGTAATAGGATGATTAGAGGTCCAGAAGTTCCATGAGTGTGTATTGCGGGAAGATATGTATCTCAGGAAGCAGTTTGATCGACTGCATGGCATGGACTCGCCGAGTCGGATGATCAGACTCGGCGAGTAGCTTGAAGATTTACTGGGACTCGCCGAGTTGTTCTTCAGACTCGGCGAGTGGAGTCGGGGTGGCCCCGCGATTCTTCCAGGAGTGACTCGTCGAGTCAAAGAGGATACTCGACGAGTAGAAGGGGAATCTCAGAGGATTGAAGGACGACCAGACTCGCCGAGTCGCCAGGGAACTCGCCGAGTCCAGTCAAGCTGACAAT
This sequence comes from Lactuca sativa, assembly GCF_002870075.4. Classification (NCBI taxonomy): domain Eukaryota; kingdom Viridiplantae; phylum Streptophyta; class Magnoliopsida; order Asterales; family Asteraceae; genus Lactuca; species Lactuca sativa. The sequence continues at coordinate 151,083,441 of NC_056630.2, read as the reverse complement.
GGACTGTTGACCAGAGTTGACTGGTGTGATTTCTCAGGGTCAGTTAGCGTGGAAGATAGAAGTGCTAAAAGGGATATATGATGAGACAGGGAGCTTGGAGCTCGGAGGATCAAGTGCAAGGGATTTCGGGAGTTGCTATCTCCCAGTGACCGCGAGGTGAGTCTTCTCACTATACTCCACCCGGAAGGGTTTGACTGTGTGACCGGAAGGCGATTATGTTATGGGCCGGAAGGCGTTGTAATGAGGACCAGAAGGTCATGGCCTGGAAAGGCGTATGTGTGTAAGTGTATATTGGGGAACTCACTAAGCTTCGTGCTTACGTTGTTTACGATATGATGTTGCAGGTTCTTACAGTAACGCGGGATGGCAACGGTTCGATTGTACACACCGAAGGAAGAGTTGTGTTTTGGAGGATCCTGGTCTTCTATTATAATGAAAATGAAACTATGTTTTGTAATTTGAATGCGAATCAGATTTTAAAACAAGTGTTTTTAATAATAAATTGATTATTTAAATGAAAATTTTTTCGTTGGAAATTATGGTGTTACAAATTGGTATCAGAGCCTTGGTTTGAGGGATTCGGACGCGCCTACGGGTAAATCTGGACTCAAACTGAGGAAATAAGAAAAAGTTTTACAAATAAATGGTTTTCTAAAAGTGAATAAGAGTTCAAAGAGAAAGAAAGAAAGAGCAGTGTGTACAATCAGCCAGAGCCAAACGGTGATTTCCCAAAATACCCTTACTTTTGTATTATGAAATATCTATTATGCATTTTATGAGACATTATTGCATGCTAGGGACAGGCTAGGTATTTCACATCTTAGGACTAGAGTGGCCTGATTTGTGATGCCTTAGTCTAGGGTTTGCTGTTATATGTGTGTTATGCTTTTGTGTGTATGTGATGAGTGAGAGCATCTAGTTAGAGCGCACAAGGGGTAAAGCTACGGGGTACAGAGGTACTCCCGAGGATGAGCCGAGAAGGTGGAGCTACTACAGATGGGGAGTCCTATGTATGCTTCAATGCTCGAATGCTGCTTGCTTTGTGCTTTGTGGAGTTATCAATGATGGGAGTCAGCTACCAAGTGAGTATGACGATACTCAGGAGGTAGAGGGCTGGCATCATAGGGAACTCTTCAGCAGCTTATAGCAAAGAAGCGGGAGGACGGCAGAAGGGACTAGGGAGTAAATCTAGCCAGATGAGTGCGCTGGTAGAGTAGAGGATTTCGCTGGAAAGCGAGCACGCGCGATGAGATGGGTGAAAGGGCAGGTGTATCAGCTACTTAGGAACTCCGGGATGGTCCGTGTGGAAAGTATGGGTAGATGTGGCAGGTAGTATGGGCCCGTACTACTGAAAGCAGAGGACCCATACTTGATACAGGGGACATCCTGAAGGTCCTAAGGAACCGGTTGAGGGGTGATGTTATGGTTCGGATACCATACATCGGAGCGGATACAAGGTGATGTTATGGTCCGGGCACCATACATCGGAACAGATTGAGATGGATGTTGTGGTCCGAGTGCTATACATTGGAGCAGATTGGGGAGTGGTGCTATGGTTCAGGTACCATACACTGAAGCATGTTGAGGAGGGATGTCATGGGATGAGTACCATGGTTCGTAGTGGATGATGCTTGTGGCTATCTTGTTATCCGGTTATTGATCGGACGAGCACGAGCGAGCGGGATGCGAGGATTCGCGAGATCCGGCGTGATGAGGTTGATGCATTGTTGCGGGCTGAGTCGCCAGAATTGTTTGGGTCGATCAGGACCACTATGATTGAAGTAGTTTGATGAGCGATGTGCGGCTTTTGCAGAGACGGCTGCCACGGTGGTTACAGCGGCTGTAGCAACGGCAAAGAAAGGGACTAGTCGGGGTTTTTCAGTATCGGGACTTCTATTATGCGAAGCCTCCCACGTTCGATGGAGTTCAGGACTCGATTGTTGCTACGAGATGGTTACCAGACATGGAGGGGTGTTTCTCCACGAGCTATGCTCTGCTAATCAGAGGGTGGAGTGTGCCATGAACCTATTGAGGCTCGGGGCGAAGGATTGGTGGAGGTTGACCACGAGGTCATTTTCCGATGCGCAGAGGGCTGCGGTTTCATGGGATCAATTCAGAGGGATGTTCAGTACTCGCTAGGTTCCGCGAGATGAAAAGGAGAAATTGGCTCGGGAGTTCCTTGAGCGGAAGCAGGAGTTGGGGTCGGTGACTGAGATCACCAGGATGTTCATTGGGAGGGCGATGTTTTGCCCTGAGTTCGTTTCGGAGCAGGTTCAGATGCCTCGATATCTGAGTGTGTTCAAGGAGGGGTATCAGACAGTTCATGTCTGCGCAGAGGCGTGAGCCGTGTTGGTATCGCAGGAGGCCGCCATGTAGCGTGAATTAGAGGTTGAGTTGCAGTTGCGTGAGATGAGGCAGGTCCCGATGCAGTCGCAGTCGGCGCCGAAATGGTTCAGGACCGTAGACGTTGGAATAGGGGATAGGAGCGACCACACTTGTGGGAAGGTGTGGGAGGAGTCACACCGGAGTGGCTGGTCCGGTGGTGCATGCCGCGGGTGCGGAAAAGAGGGCACTGTGCGGGGGATTGTCGGCAGTCAGTGCCGATTCGGGATTTGAGGATTTGTCATCATTATCGGCAGGTTGGACATTTGGGGGTCAACTGTCCACAGCTTTTCGCAGGATCGGTGCAGGCTCTAGCACCGGCCACCTTGAGGAGTTCAGGAGGAGGACAGGATGGAGTAGAGCCCAAGGGCTCAGGGTTGTGCTTATCGGCTTGCGGCAGAGGGAGACGGAGCAGTGCCGGAGGCAGCTGCGGGTATGATGCTGTCTTGACGTTTTGATTAGTTTGCGTTGTTTGTGGCGTATTGTTTGTGCTGGTAGTGTGGATTTCGATGCGGTAGTCGTTGTTTCGTGGGATTGGCATGGTTATGGATTGGTGCTTCAGGTTTCGTTTTGGCATTTGTTGTTCCCTGATGGTTTGGTATGATTATAGTTTGGTGTTTTGGTGCCGGTAGCCTCGTGCGGTTTTCGATGCGATATTCAACCTTTGGCAGATTGTGGGTTTTGGTTACGGGTTATGGTTGAGAATTCCGTTGGTTATCGTTTGTGGAGGGTTGTTAGTGGAGATGCGACACGGGATTGAGTGTCGGGTAGCATCTGCAGTCGTGAAGTGGATAGTTGAAAGACCGGATTCTTTGAGTGGATTGATCAGGGAGGAGATGTGCTTCACTGCGGGTTGTTTATGCTTGGGGGAAGCAGTCAGTGGGTAAATGTTCTCTTTGTGCAGGATGGTTCCGAAAGATCGTTAAGGACGGTCGGTGGCAATTAGTCAGTGCTTTAGTGGGGGAGAATTGTAAAATTCTCCGGGAAAATCGATAAGTAGGTAAGGGTGCTTAGCTGTTGGGATTCAGCAAGTGTTTGTCAGCGCAAAGTATAGGCCGACGAGAGCGAGTGTTGAGTATGCGGGGCGGGATACAGACCTAGGGCAGTTTATTGTGGAGGCCTGAGAGGAGGTCGGGATCAAGTTTGAGTAAGTAATAGGAATTTTGCGATCAGAGTATCGGTACGTTTGAGGTATGTGATGGGTGGTACTGCATTAATCCCACGGGATTATGTTGTGCATGCTTCTAGAGCTGGAACCGGAAGGTTCCCAGAGTTAGAACCTGAGGGTTCGCAGAGTGTGGGTGCACGGACCCACAGAGATATAGCCTCGAGTGGCTAGTGTGTGTTATGGGAGTCGGTCCAGTCATATTGGAGACTCTGTTGGTATTGCTGGATTAGTTTGAGAATTGCGGATCGCGTATGTTGCAGTGTGATTGCATTGGAAGGTCTGGCCCCGGGTTATTGATCTTGTTTAGCGGAGGCAGTGATTTTGGTGAGTGGTGAGAGTGCATGGGATTGAGAGCCCCTGCAATGAGAACCAGAGTATGTGAATAGCAGTTACGCAAAAAGGGTAGTGTCGCTTGGGACGAGCACCGTGGCACCGGTTGGAGTGGCATTGTGTTCAAGAGAGTTCCGTGGAAAAGGAAAAGAGGAGGGTATGTAACTTCGAAGGGGGTGCAAGTTCACGAAAGTGAAAGTTGCAGAAGCAGAGTTATGGTTGGGATGTCTGTGGAGGCTCATAAGGGATGCATGGAGAGAGAAAATTTTAAATTCTCAGTGTGAATCTGATCAGAGTGCAGGGTGGATGTAGTGGTTCATCTTGGGAGATGTTCGAGGATATCATCAGTGTATCGGGTTTTCCAACCTACGGGGGTTAGGGCGAGTTCAGTTTGTGTATATGATGGCAAGAGGAGAACTTGTGAGAGTTGCTCTGGGAGTGAGAGTGGATCTCTCAGTTGGTCCGGGATGGACAAAGCGGACTTTGGATCGGGGATCCGGTGGTTCATGGTTTCCTAACCCTTATTGATCGAGCGATTGTTGGGATTTAGAGCATAGTTGCATCTTGGGTAACTCTCGGCTACAGAGAGAGGTGGACAGTACAGAGATTGGGCTTTAGTTGGCAGAGCAGACTCAGCAGGTTAAAGAGAGTTAGTGATCGTCTAGAGTTATCAGGAAAGTTATGCAAGCAGCCGCCATTACGAGTATGTGATGCAGGTCAGCGACTTCGTATTTCTGACGGGTGCTTTGATTTAGGAAGAGGAGTAAATGGGGGGCCCGGTATGTTGGGTCTTTTCGTGAAGGTGCGAAGGTAGGAAGGGTGACCTATCATTTGGAGTTGTCAACGGAATTGGGACGGATCCATGACACTGGTAAGTGTCGCAGTTGAAGAGGTGTATAGCGGAGGAGTCAGCAGTGGTTCTACTAGAGAACGATTGGGTGGATGTGAGCCTGTGTTACGTCGAGAGGTCAGTGGCCGTCGGGGATCGGGAGATCAAGGTTCTGAAAAACAAGGAGGTACCTCTGGTATTGGTTCAGTAACGACCTCGGAAGATATCGGAAGTGTTTAGGAAGCCGAAACGTGTGATGCGGGAGCAGCATCCAGAACTATTTTCAGAGTGAGACTTCGAGGGCGAAGTCTAATTCTAGTGGGGGAGAATTGTAACAGCCCAAAATCTCAAGTATTGTTAAATTGCATTTTGGGGGTGTTTTAAAGGGGAGACTCGGCGAGTCGGGGCCAGACTCGCCGAGTAGGGTCGCAGACTTAGTCGCGGGTTCGCGACGTGACTCGACGAGTCCAGATATGGACTCGGCGAGTCGACGCTGTTCAGCAGAAACCCTAGCCGTTTCGTATTGGGTCGTATATAAGGGTTGTGTTGTCGTCATTTCGCGTCTTTTGGCCGGTTGTGGAGAACCCTAAACGACTGTGGCATCTAGAGCAAACTTGAAGACCATTATTGACCTTGAAGAAGTTGTTAGGCAAGAAGAAGAGGAGTTTTGGCTAAAGGAGCAGCAAGGGAGTCATATTCTGAGGGTTGGGGACACAGAGGACACGTTATTCAGGTAAGAACTCGAATTATCCTCTGCTATGTTGATGTGTTATGGGATTAGGGTTTGTGAAACCCATTTGGGTGATTTGATGGATTATTATGTTGTTATACAAAGGTTTCTACCCTAGTAATAGGATGATTAGAGGTCCAGAAGTTCCATGAGTGTGTATTGCGGGAAGATATGTATCTCAGGAAGCAGTTTGATCGACTGCATGGCATGGACTCGCCGAGTCGGATGATCAGACTCGGCGAGTAGCTTGAAGATTTACTGGGACTCGCCGAGTTGTTCTTCAGACTCGGCGAGTGGAGTCGGGGTGGCCCCGCGATTCTTCCAGGAGTGACTCGTCGAGTCAAAGAGGATACTCGACGAGTAGAAGGGGAATCTCAGAGGATTGAAGGACGACCAGACTCGCCGAGTCGCCAGGGAACTCGCCGAGTCCAGTCAAGCTGACAATGGACTGTTGACCAGAGTTGACTGGTGTGATTTCTCAGGGTCAGTTAGCGTGGAAGATAGAAGTGCTAAAAGGGATATATGATGAGACAGGGAGCTTGGAGCTCGGAGGATCAAGTGCAAGGGATTTCGGGAGTTGCTATCTCCCAGTGACCGCGAGGTGAGTCTTCTCACTATACTCCACCCGGAAGGGTTTGACTGTGTGACCGGAAGGCGATTATGTTATGGGCCGGAAGGCGTTGTAATGAGGACCAGAAGGTCATGGCCTGGAAAGGCGTATGTGTGTAAGTGTATATTGGGGAACTCACTAAGCTTCGTGCTTACGTTGTTTACGATATGATGTTGCAGGTTCTTACAGTAACGCGGGATGGCAACGGTTCGATTGTACACACCGAAGGAAGAGTTGTGTTTTGGAGGATCCTGGTCTTCTATTATAATGAAAATGAAACTATGTTTTGTAATTTGAATGCGAATCAGATTTTAAAACAAGTGTTTTTAATAATAAATTGATTATTTAAATGAAAATTTTGTCGTTGGAAATTATGGTGTTACAATCTGACCACATCTAAGCCTCTTAATCCATAAAGTTGATGACTTTAAGCCTTTGCATGGCTGAACAAGCCACCAACTCCCATAATATTCCATCCTTTAACTCTAGAAGGCTTATTACTCAAGCATGACCTCAAACTAACAACCAACATGGAAACCTTATGGTTCTAAATCACTAATACCACTGAAAAGGGACAGATCTCGGACCATGGAGCACCTTACACTCATAAAGTCTCCACCTTTGGGGTTTTTAACCATAGAAATGGCACATGCAACAACAACCAAAAGAAGAGGAAAGCTTTGAACTTTATAACTCTAAGTGTAGCCCCTTTCTCTGTAGATCTCAGATCCACAATGGCACATCAAGCTTTAGCTTCCAAAAGCTCCTTTCCTTCTTCTTCACTAAGTCACCAAAGCACAATTAGCTCCAACAACACTCTCACACACTAAGGACGATGGGAGGCTCTCTCTTAAGGTTTCACTCACTGATTTGGAGGCTGAGAAATGAGCCTTAGCACCCTTTAAATAGTGCACAAGACGGATTAGGGTTTTTGCACTTGGGCTGGGTACGCCCGGCGTAACTATGGGTATGCCCAGCGTACCTTGGCGACTCTGCGTCCAAATTAAGCGCATGAGTACGCGCAGCGTACCCCTCTGGTACGCCCAGCGTACTCACTTGCTAGGTTTCCTCCCCTCAAGGACTAATCATGACCAATTGACAAAGAATAAGGGTGAAATAAATGCACTTGAATCTCGGGGTGTTACAATTCTCCCCCACTAGAACCATACATCGCCCCCGAAGTCTCATTCCTCGAACAACTCTGGATGCTGCCATCGCATCTCCGACTCTGACTCCCAAGTCATCTCGGACCCCTTCCGATGTTGCCACTGAACCAAAACTAGAGGTACTTCCTTGTTCCTCAAAACCTTGATCTTCCGGTCCATGATCGCCACCGGTCTCTCAGCATAATTCAGGCTCACATCCACTTGAATATCCTCCAATGGCACCACTACCGACTCATCGGCTATGCATTTTCACAACTGCGACACGTGGAAAGTGTCATGAATCTGCCCCAACTCCTCAGGTAGCTCCAAACGATATGCTACCCTGCCCACCCTCGTGATCACTCTAAACGGACCAATATACCGGGGCCCTATCTTGCCTCTCTTCCTGAACCTGATCACTCCTTTCCAAGGAGATACCTTCAGGAGTACAAAATCTCCGACCTGAAACTCAAGCTCGGACCGACGCCTATCCGCATAACTCTTCTGGCGACTCTGAGCGGTCAACAACCTTTGTCTGACCTGCTGAATCTGCTATGTCGTCTGAAGTACTATCTATGTACTGCCCATCACACGTTGCCCTACCTCTCCCCAGCAAATGAGAGTCCGGCACCTCCTCCCATACAACAGCTCAAAAGGCGACATACCAATGCTCGAATGATAGCTGTTGCTATAGGAAAACTCTGCCAAAGGTAGATACGTGTCCCAACTCCCTCTGAAGTCCAATACACATGCCCGAAGCATGTCCTCGAGCGTCTGAATCGTCCACTCGCTCTGCCCGTCAGTCTGTGGGTGGTATGCGGTACTAAAATGCAGCCTCGTACCTAATTCCTCATGAAATTTCTTCCAGAATCTGGAAGTCAAACACACATCTCGATCTGAGACGATCAAGATCGGTACTCCATGTTGCGATACCACCTCTCTCACGTACAACTCTACCAATCTCTCAGCGGAAGAGCTCTCACTGATAGCAAGGAAGTGGGCGCTCTTCGTCAACCTGTCCATAATCACCCAAATTGCATCGACTCCCCTAGTAGTCCTCGGCAATTTGGTGATAAAATCCATGGTAATTTGTGCCCACTTCCACTCGGGAACCTCCAACGGCTGCAACTTACCATGCGGTCTCTGGTGCTCGGCCTTAACCTTACGACAGGTTAAGCACCTCTCAACAAACCACGCGACATCCCTCTTCATACAGGGCCACCAATACTCTCTCTTCAGGTCCAAATACATCTTAGTGGCCCCAGGATGGATCTAGAACTTCGATCGATGAGCCTCTTCCATCAAACTGGTACGCGTCCCGCCCACAAACGGTACCCAGATACGACCCTGAAATGTCATAAGCCCCCGACTATCGGTAACGAACTCTGATACCAACCCGACAACTCGCTCTCTCTTCTGGTTTTCTGATCTCACGGCCTTAGCCTGGGCCCCACGAATGGTGTCCAACACCGAAGTCATCACTATCAATCTCAAACAAACATCTCGCATCGGGGCGCTCTCCGCCCTTCGGCTCAGTGCATCGACTACAACATTAGCCTTACCCGGGTGGTACAGGATCTCGCAGTCATAATCCTTTACCACATCCAACCATCTCCTCTACCGCATATTCAGGTTGGGCTGATCCATCAAGTACTTCATGCTCTTGTGGTCCGTGTATATGGTACACCGAACCCCATACAGATAGTGATGCCAGATCTTGAGGGCGAACACCACTGCCCCCAACTCTAGATCGTGGGTGGGATATCTCGTCTCATGAGGCTTCAGCTGCCTCGATGCGTATGCTATCACATGCCCTCTCTGCATCAGTACCGCTCCCAATCCCGATATCGACGCGTCACAATACACCACAAAGTCCTTCATCCCCTCCGGAAGGGCTAAAATTGGGGCTTCGCACAGTCTCTGGCGAAGTTTCTCGAAGGAGGCCTGCTGCTCTGGGCCCCATGAAAAAGCAACACCCTTCCGGGTCAACCTGGTGAGTGGCACGACGATCTTGGAGAAATACCTGATAAATCTCCGGTAATAGCCTGCCATCCCTAAGAAACTCTTGATCTCGGTGGGTGAACTCGGCACCTACCAACTCATCACTTCCTCAATCTTGGCCGGGTCGACCAATATCCCTTTTTGGTTAACGAGGTACCCTAGGAACTGGACCTCTCGCAACCAGAAATCACACTTGGAGAATTTGGCATAAAGCCTCTCCGATCTCAGAACTCCAAGGATCTCCCTCAAATGCTCCTCATGCTGCTCTCTAGATCTCGAATATACCAAAATGTCATCGATGAATACGATCACCGAGCGATCCAACATCGGCCTGCACACTCTGTTCATGAGATCCATGAACACCGCCGGTGCATTGGTGAGTCCGAAAGGCATCACCACAAACTCGTAATGTCCATAACGAGTCCTGAACACTATCTTCTGGATGTCCTCATCTCGCACCCTCACCTAATGATACCCAGACCTCAAATCGATCTTGGAGAACCAAGATGCTCCCTGCAACTGATCGAACAAATCGTCGATCCTCGGCAACGGGTAACGGTTCTTGACCGTCAGCTTGTTCAACTCCTGGTAATCAATGCACATCCAGTTTGAACCATCCTTTTTCTTGAAAAAAAGGATAGGTGCTCCCCACGGCGAGCTGCTCGGCCGAATAAACCCCTTCCCCAGTAACTCCTGAAGTTGCGAGGATAACTCCTGCATCTCTGGAGGCGCAAGGCGATAGGGCACCTTGGCGATAGACGCGACCCCCGGAACCAAATCGATACTGAACTCCACCTGCCTCACGGGAGGCACGCTAGTCAACTCCTCTGGAAATACGTCCGGGAACTCACGCACTATCGGAACGTCATCAACTGACCTCGGTCTCCCTGAATCAACCCTCATATCCATCACATACGCTACAAAGCCCCTATAGCCCTGCTGTAGACACTGTCTCGCTCTAACGGCCGAACAAAATGCTGACTCAGAATGTGTACCCTCGCCGTACACTGTAAGAAATCCCCCACTAGGGTCTCATATGGTCACCAGCTGTCGCTCGCAGTCGATAACCGCTCCGAATCTGCTCAACTAGTCCATGCCCACGATGACACAGACATCTCCCATCGCAATAGGAACTAAATCAATCGGGAATTCAACACCGAAAATCTCGAGTACACACCCTCGGATCACCTCTGTGGCATACACCGCCCTCTCGTCAGCTATGAAAACTCTCAGAGGTCGACTCAACGCCTCACGACTAACACTGATGTGCTGACTAAAAGCCAAAGATACAAAAGACCGACTCGCACCCGAGACAAATAACACCAAGGCAGGTACATAACTCACAAGAAAAGTACCTACGCATAACATAATATAAGCACAATATCTCACCATCAAAATAAATACACGAAAGAATACATACCAGCCACGACATCGGGCGCTGCGCGGACCTCCTCCGCGGTCAACTGAAAGGCTCTCCCTCGTGCCTTCGGTGCCTCGGCCTTCATTGGCCGGCTCTCAGTAGCTCTGATAGCAGCAGGGGCAGATCCCTGAGAGGCTCCCTATGCTCATCCCCGCAGCTGTGGACACTCTGCCTTCCGGTGTCCGGTCTGGTTGCAGTGAAAACATATTGCAAACCCCTTGGGGCAATCCTTGGCCATATGCCCCTCCTTTCCACATTTGTAGTAAGACCCTGCTCTGCACACCCCATCATGGCTCTTGCCGCACTTGCCACAAGTGCAGCCCTTCTGACTCCCTGATCTCGAATCAGCGGGCTTGGCCCGGTTGGCTACCGGCTGAGACTGCACCGGTCGCCGATCCCTCCACTGAGACTCAGCCTCTTCCCTCGCCTGGGTCTCTAGCTCTATCTCCCTCTTCCGGGCATTTGCCTGAAGCTCGGAAAATGTCCGGTAGGTCGATTTCGCCAGAAACTCTCGTATATCCCTCCTCAAAATGCTCAGATATCGGCTCATACGTGCCTGCTCGGAGGACACGTGCTCTGGGCAAAACATCGCCCGCTCATGGAACATCCTCATAATCACTGTAACAGACTCATTGCCCTGCTTGAGGGTCAGAAACTCCTGGGCCAAACACTCCCTCTCCACCTAGGGAACGTACTCATCTCGGAACATAGTAGTGAACCTCTCCCAGGTCACTGCAGCAAGCTCAGCAGACGTATAGTGTGCCGTCACAAACTTACACCAATCCTTCGCTCCCAAGCGAAGCTGGTTCAGCGCGAACCGGACTCTCAAATGCTCTGGAGATGAGCAAGTAAAGAAACAACCCTTTATGTCTGAAATCCACCTCATCGCTGCAATCGAGTCCTGCGTCCCGTCAAACTCCGGTGGTTTTGTGTTGCTGAACTCTCGGAACAGCAACGCATCACCACCCTGCGGCCTAGTCGCAGCTATAGCTGCAGTGGCCGCAACAACAGTAGCCTCAGAAAGAGCAGTGTATCTCTCATCAAATGTCTCTATCAGTGTGGTCTTGATAGACCCGAACATCTCTGGTTTCTCTGCCTTGATGGCCGCAACCACCTCCTCATGGATGATCCTACGGATCTCCTCATCACTCGTACCTCTGCTCCTTGGTGTGTGGCGTGTCCCAACCATGATCTCCCTCTCTCTCTGGAATACAACATAAAAATATCAGGGACACGCTCGAGTATACTCACACTCGAATACTCCACCCTACTTGTTCCTTTGTACTCTAAGGATTCTTACTTGAACTGTGCACTGACCCGGTGTCTTTAGTAGTACGGGCCCAATACTACCATCCACACCGCATCAGCATTCACCCAAAGTCCTCCTCCCAGAGTCCCAAATCCGAAGTACTCTATTCTCTCTAATCATATGATACTCGCTAGCAGATCTCTCATAACCTCCTTGCTGTTATCTAAACACTCTGAAGCATCCCTAGCAGCAAGACTCCTAGACTAAGACATCACATATCAGGCCACTCTAGTCCTAATAAGAATACCTAGTCTACTCTAGCATGCATAATATAACTCATCATATAACATATCATATCATATCTCATAACACTTATTGTAATGGTAATTTGGGAAATCACAGTTCGGGCGTTGGTTGTTCGTACACACGACTCTGCTTTGTTTTGTCTTGAAAGCTCTTTTTACTCTTTTGAAAACTATTTTATTATCGAAATTTCCTCAAATCCTCAGTTTGAGTTCGGATACGCCTAAAGGTGCACCCAAATCCCTCAAACCAAGGCTCTGATACCAACTTGTAACACCGTAAAAATTAAAACAATTTTTAGCATTTTCAAATAAATTTTCCAAACACATTTATTAATAAAATGTCATTGTTGATGGGTTTTGGTCATAAGATATCCTATGTGCTCTTACAAACCCTAATGCTTGGATCTAGGTTTCTCTATTGTACATGCTTTGAATCCAAGACTATAAACCCTAATTCTAGCATATGGAAATTGATATTAACATATAATTAGGTTTAAGATATTACCTTGATTGTTATGTAGCAATAACAATCCCAATTCCTCTTTGATTTGACTTTGGAAGGCTTAGAGTCACAAGTGTCACTCCTCTAATGGCTCACAAACACCATAAGCAAGAGGATGAAGAGGAGAGAGGTTAGAGGCTGCCAAAACCGTGTGAAAACCCTAGCAAGATGCTTAGCCACGTTTTTGGTCCTTAAGGGATCTATATATAGTGAGGCAATTAGGGTTATCTAACATGGAAACCCTAATTTGGATGCTTAAGCCCTAAGCAACCCATGGATCCCTTTCCATAAGGCCTTGGACGATTTCCATATGGGTTTCCCCATAGAATTCGTCCACCCCTTAATACAAGGCAATCCATGGCCCAAATTGCAATTTTCTTATAATTACAATTCCAGTCCATTAAGTTTAATTAATCTCTTTTAGTCACAAAACTAATTACCAATTAATTATTGACTAATATTAATTAAACAATATGATTTCTCCTTTAATATATTATTCTCATAATATAATAATAAATCATATTTAATCCTTTCTCTCCATAATTCATCCTATCAAGTTGCTTTGGTGAAGGCAACCCAAAAGGACCATGCACCATCGGGTCAAGTACATACCAAAATAGTTATGGACTTAGACACTAATCCAACAGTCTCCCACTTGGATAAGTCTAATAACTATTATGCGTATGACTTCAGATCCTGATCTGCAATCGTAGCTTTCCAAAGCCGCTATCAACTCTGATCATATCAGATACGTGTGTCCTTAGATAAGGGATCATATATTCCTCCATTCTAGATATCATATGAGATATGATTTCAAATCATTCTCTTTGTACTATATCTCGATTCCCGATTTATGATGACTGACTAATTGAACAAATCAAATTAACCCTTGCCCGACTGAGCATTTACGTTTGTCATCACTAAATCATCGAGGGGCCCAAAGATATCGCTTTTATCCTACTTTGGATAAAAGGAACGGATAAACTTTGATTCAATGCTCGCTTGCACTCACTCACCGAATCACACACAACAATATGTTTTATAACACCAATTTACTAGTGCATTTACATATTATCAATGTGCAACCGGTTCGCAAGATACAACTCACACATCTCGGTTTCAAGAATATAAGATGTTATCGTCTCACCAATCACTCGTGATACAATTCATGGAGTGATCCAAGTGAGTGTGGGTTTAATCCAATGCTCAAATTCATATTCATAAGCACTCATGAACGTTGCAACAAACATTTGCTTATGTCTAATACTCTTTTAGACAATCCACACACCAATTCACGACAGTCGTCATTCATATCTACTTCCAACATATGCACGACTGTGGCCCGTTTGAATAATTCGATTATTCTTAATAAACTCAATTATTCTGGAAGTCAAAACATGCAAATGTGAAACACAAGAATAATACTAATCCCATATGGCCTCAATCCTTTGAGTATAAATAAAACAACTGTTATTTATCACCATATCGATTACTCATTATTTGTCGTTTCGGTTAATCAACTTCTCACTTGAATTATTACACTTGTCCCATGCTCTTAGCATGCACACAATGTTAACCTATGGTTCTTACTTTGTGAAATAGACCAAATTGAACACATTTCCAATCATTCTCATTTCACAACTCCAAATCCGTTTTTCATAAGTTAAAGAATATCAAATTCTTGCTAATTATAGAATATGCTAGATTCTAATATTCTATGCAACTATCCTTTCGTAATATCACTGCACCAAAGTCACAAAGACTATTGCCAATGATATTACAAAGTCCTCTATCGGAGATTATTACAAGACAATTCCATAGACGTGATGTGTCTCACTCAAAGTACATTCCTTTGAACATCCTTTTGCATAGAAGTTTCTAATCTAGTCATTAGATTTCTCAATATTCAATTCCCAATATGGACACACTTCCATATGTTCCATATGACAACTCATTCTTAATAGAATCTTTTCTATTCATAATAGAGTCGATATGGTCCATCCAATATGGAAACATTTCCATATTTTCCAATACTATACTTCCAACTACTCACAAGCGACCAATCCTTGTCGAACTTTGGGTTGTCCTTTGATAGTTGTTTAATTGTTTTAGTCAAAACCAATTCTAGTCCCTTTTCCCTCTAAATGTGCTAAACATTTGGAAAATTTTAGAATGGTCAAACATTAAAGCACTTGCAATCGATCCTATACCCGAAGTGTATGGGACACGACGCATAATGTTTTATTTGCTATGTTCTCAAAATTCGAATTATGAAGAGGAATGCCGTAATCATAATTGAAATTTTAAGAACACACTATGTACCCTTGACTAAGTTTATTAACATTTCTCAACCTAATCCTTTAGATTTGAAATGAAGCATAATATTCTCTCTCCCTTAATTATAGCAAAACAACTATTCCATCCTTACGACTTTGTACAGAATGACTCTTGTTTTCTATAATTAATATTGCCAACTTGCAATACTTTCCTTAATAATCATACAATCATAACTTTTATGCTCCCACTATCATGATGATTATTATAAAACATAACACTTATGCTCCCACTAGCTTGGACATGTATTCATAAACATCTTAACTTTCAGAAAAACAATACCTATTGAATTTCGTAAGTCCATGTTTCTAATACTTAATGCTTTGATAATCTTTTATCAAGGCCTCTTAAACTTATACACCTTTGCCTTAGATAGTTCATATGTGTGTCTAAACATTTAAGACTAATTGCCAAACCTCACAATTCAAATCATGGAAAGGGATACCGTAACCATAATTGAATTCGAGAATGCAGTTTTACAATCACTATCTTCTTAAAATCTTTCTTAGTGAAAGCATTTCCTCACAATCATTTTCATGAAGGAGGAAATATTATGACACTTAGATTTTAAACGGTGTATGTGTTCCTATCCATGTGAATTTGTTGAAACTAAAGTCTACGACAAATTCAAACTCATATGGACCGATCTTTTTAATCTTGATTTCTTGCCTTATGGTAGCACAGCTGCCCACCATGTCTTCCAAGTAGTTAAGCAGCTCACCTCTTCTTATCAATGTACTTTCCATTGATCAAGGTCTTTGCCTTTTATGCATTCAAATGAGAACTCATAGGACTCACTCGATTGGATTGGCACAGAAACAAAATAATGTCAACACGATAGGCTGTAAACCTCAACTCGTGTTAGGGGTGTTTACGGGGCGGTTCGGATCGGATAATAACAAAATTGTGAACCGCGAGAACGGGGCGGGTACCTTGCTAGCACTAACCGTAACCGAATCGAATTGCTAAAAAAACCGAACCAAACCGAACCGTATAAAGGCGGGTAACCACGGTTCGGTTCACGGGTATCCGTTAAATATAAAAAATAAGAATCAATCAAAACTACAAACTCCATTTCAACAATTCTTTTTTTGAAAATAAAGTCAATTCTTTAATTATAAATAATAAATACTTTTAAAATTATAAAACCAATCATCAGTTTTGGATTTACGTAGACACAATGGTGCAAACTAATATAAATTCTTTGATACAATGATATTCAATATTTATTATTTGTTGTTTTTTTACATGTGGCCTCAAAACATTTATGTCAGTTCTTGGATGTTCAAATTACAATCAAAATATAACCAATTCTAAATTCTCGGTTTACGCATGAAAAATATAGTATAACCAATTCTAAGTTATTGGATGTTTAAATTTCAATCAAATATATAAATATAACCAATTGTAAATTTTCGGTTTACGCATGAAAAATGTAGTATATTATAATTTCTCGGTTTGTGCATACTATTTAGTGATTGAAGGGTGTATAATCGTTCCTAAATTCTCATGTAAAATAAATAATGTTCTTAAAGGATCTTAATATATATATATATATATATATATATATATATATATATATATATATATATATATATATATATATATATATATATATATATATATATATATAAATAAAATGACGGTTCGGTTCGGGTATCCGCGGATATTGAAATATCTAAACCGAAACCGACTCATAGGTATCCGGTTTTTTTCGGTTTCGGTTTGTTCGGTTTCGGTTTTTTCCGGTTTCGGTTTTTTTCGGTTTCGGATTGACCGGATCGGCTCAGTTTTTCGGTTTTGCGGTTTTTTTGCACACCCCTAACTCGTGTGCTAGTGATGATTGATAAGGTCTATTTGATTTGTTCTTGAAACCTTTCAAGACCAATAAGACTCCCACTGACTCCTTGACATATAAGATTCTCTTGTCAATAACCATTTCTTGACAAACAAATATTTAAGAGTTAGTGTAGCTTTTATCAAACACTTCATAAATTGGACCTAGTTGGTCTTTGTCTTATCCAAGACATCACAACTTTCCACATTTGATGAATGTTATAAACCCTCTTAATACTTATCACTCAATGTCACAATCTTAACTCTAAGACTTGTTTTGGAGCGAAGTATGATTGACTTCTTGATTTAACCATTTCTTCAATTCTTGATTCCTCTTCTTGGACATACAATTGTACTAAGACTCACTTAGAGGATCAATTGAGATATGGTTCTTAATCATTGAGACCTATCATAAAGCATAAAAGCTACTCTCCCTTCTTCTTAGAATGGAGAAACTTTTATCTTTCTGCCTACTTGATTCTTCTTATTCGTTCTGCTATTGATTTAAACTTTTTTTTTCAATCAATTCAGAACTACACTTAATCTTGTAAGTATAATCATATTTACTAAACCTTTAGCTAATCATGACGAATATCTTTATTACTCTTATGGTGGACTTGACTGACACGCAACTTTGTGTGCTCGATCTCCTAGTCCTTCACTTGACACTTTGTCAATGAATTAGTCCAATTTTCCAAATATGAAATTTCTCATTCATCGTGCAACCAAGTTGCATGATTCCAAGTTTCTGTCCAATTGAAACTTGGGCGATGAGAAACTCTCCTTATTTGGTAAACTCTAGACTTTCCATAAATAACATAATAAGAACCAAATCCATTATTGCTAATAATAGAAACATTTTAACATCAATTTTTCATACACGCCATTGCAAGGATAATATAAAATCAAAATTTATTTTATGCGGAAAAATTTGTCCTTACAATGCAACTCATTGAAAAACTTATGCTAATACATCTTTCTTAGCAATCTAATTCCAACTCTAAGTAGTAGCTCAAGAATCTAATCTTCGAGAAATGCGATCGAAATCCATTCCCTCACGGTTAGATTCTGCTCACTTCTTCCCTTAAGCTTCCTTTCTTTTCTTCAATCCTACATCAATTGTAATCTTATCACATTATGTCTTGAAGGTAGATTCACCAATCAACTTTGCTTTTTTATTGCGCCAAACCATTGCTGATTCAGCAGCAATAAGCATATAGGTGAGATCTATAAGGGTCACGTCGCGGTTCATCATATAGTACTCTCTTACAAACTCACTATATAAGTTAGGAAGTAACTGAAGAACCCAATCAACAACTATTCCCTCACAGACAACAGATCCCAACATTCTTAACCTATCAATGTGTGACTTCATCCCTAGGACATGTGCACACACCGACTTTCCTTCTTTATGTTTACTTGCCAAAAGGGTTTGAGTGATCTTGAACTTTTCAAGTCTTTGCACTTGTGGGTTAGGGAGAATAATTGGAGGAGGTGGAGGAAGTGAAGCATGATTTCTTGTTCCTTGATCGAATCGTGGAATACATCTTCATGTGGAAAGCTTGTTCCACGGGATTCGGGAAGACCATAGTTGTCGAACTTTGACATCTACAATACGAGAGAAAACGAATTCAAGTTAGTTGATTGAATGAGTCCTTAGCAAATCACCCAAATGAGATACTAAGGCTAGGACCCAACAGAATATTCTACAACTCGGGAGAGGGATGCCGTAACCCTAATTGCAGAATATTTGAAGGTAAGTGAATGACGATTCACTAATTTCCACCACGAAAAACAAAAAAGAATTTAAGTTTTAAATCTATGAAAACTCCTAGATCCTTTGAGATTCATTGAACTTTCAATGGCATGTTTAAATCTCGATATGCCCCTTTTGTTTGTGACTGGGATGCCGAGGATCACAAAGCGGGTGTGAATAACCATGCAAACTTACATGGTGCCCTCACATGTTACAGTCACCTATTCGATGTGCCGGTAAACCACACACGCTCCACCGAACTACGACAAACATTGAGTCACCCTTTGCTACCTTTGCTTAGAACCATTTGGTGTGCCGGTAAACCACACACGCTCCACTAACGTCTTCGCAAGGGCACAAAGTGTAATTTCATGGAATTGCATCAATTCACTTTTGCCTAAGTAACTAAGATTGGGAATTTGTAAAACATTTAGTTACTTTTGTACTTTATTATACTTATAATGAAAGGTTTTGTCCTATCCTACCCGTTCGGCTAACGACCCTCCACTAGTCAAGAGTGCGGTGGGTAAGAGTGGATACCCATTCAATCGCCATTTTATAGGCAATTTCCTTAAACACCCCTTATAGACCAGCTTCGTGAATGAGGCTACTAACGGTAAGACTTACTTTTACTCATACATATATATAATGTTAGACTTTTAATGTTATATATATAGTATAGGGTGTATTTTAACACTTTTAAAATACTATGTGGTTAAATTTAACAATTATACCTTTAATTCAATTAAATTTTAAACCTAAACTTTTATGGATTTATTAAACTTCTTTTAATTATACACCTTAATTAATTAATAAAACCATAAGGGTGTGATTTGAATCTTTTCAAAACAATACTAGGGTTTTAGAATTTAACATTCCTAATTAAACTTTTAATCAACTTTTAAATTCCAAAACTTGAGGGCAAGTTTTGAAACTTTTTTCAAAACATTAGGGTTTCAACTATTTAAATTTCAAAACAACAAACTTTTGGGTTCAAATTTAAACTGTAAAACCTAAGGGGAAAATATGAAACATTTCATAACATAGGGATCAAATAAATAATAATCTAAATTAACAATTAATCATATAATTATCCATATTTGATTTATTTAATAATTTCTTGCAAAACAATTTACCAATTTAATCAAAATAACTAATCAATTATCACATAAGGAAACAAATATTTTATTAATTGATAAATATCTTCAATTAGATCAAGAATATACTCATATATATCAAAAAATCGGATTTATATTGATCTAATATGATGAGGTAACTATCCCAAAGCAAAAACAACAAGAAATCCCGAGATACGCTCCATCTGACGAGTTGACTCGTCGAGTCAAGCTTGGACTCGTCGAGTCTGCATGGACTCGGCGAGTTCAGCTATGGACTCGGCGAGTCCAGCCTCCAGAACATCAAAAATCAAATTTTTTGAACATGTAATGCATCAATACAATTGAAACCAGTCTAGTCTCTGATACCACTGATGGGTTTTGGTCATAAGACATCCTATGTGCTCATACAAACCCTAATGTTTGGATCTAGGTTTCTCTATTGTACATGCTTTGAATCCAAGACTATAAACCCTAATTCTAGCATATGGAAATTGATATTAACATATAATTAGGTTTAAGATATTACCTTGATTGTTATGTAGCAATAACAATCCCAATTCCTCCTTGAATTGACTTTGGAAGGCTTAGAGTCACAAGTGTCACTCCTCTAATGGCTCACAAACACCATAAGCAAGAGGATGAAGAGGAGAGAGGTTAGAGGCTGCCAAAACCGTGTGAAAACCCTAGCAAGATGCTTAGCCACGTTTTTGGTCCTTAAGGGATCTATATATAGTGAGGCAATTAGGGTTATCTAACATGGAAACCCTAATTTGGATGCTTAAGCCCTAAGCAACCCATGGAGCCCTTTCCATAAGGCCTTGGACGATTTCCATATGGGTTTCCCCATAGAATTCGTCAACCCCTTAATACAAGGCAATCCATGTCCCAAATTGCAATTATTTTATAATTACAATTCCAGTCCGTTAAGTTTAATTAATCTCTTTTAGTCACAAAACTAATTACCAATTAATTATTGACTAATATTAATTAAACAATATGATTTCTCCTTTAATATATTATTCTCATAATATAATAATAAATCATATTTAATCCTTTCTCTCCATAATTCATCCTATCAAGTTGCTTTGGTGAAGGCAACCCAAAAGGACCATGCACCATCGGGTCAAGTACATACCAAAATAGTTATGGACTTAGACACTAATCCAACAATTGTATCATATCCTTGTTTCACAAAACATCCCCCAAGATCGAAATACATAAAATCCCATGTGTGTGTACGAATCATGCCGGCGCCTTCCCGTGGTCATCACTGGTACCTGAAACACATAACATGTAACACTGTAAGCATAAAGCTTAGTGAGTTCCCGAAAATACCACTCTAACAAATTTTAGCCACTCATGGCTATAACTCTGTTTGACCCTCTGGTCAATGTGTCTCAGTGGGACTCTCTAGTCCCAACTCTCTGTGGGCCCTCTGGCCCTAACTCTGTGGACCAAAAGGTCCTAACTCTATGGACCCACTGGTCCTAGCTATGTAAACTCTGAATCATGCATATCACATATCACAACAATTATCATACATAAATAGCATGCAAATACACTGGCACATAGCTCTAAAATATACTTTCACATAACCATGTTACCACTCTAGGTAAAGTATAGTGAGAAGACTCACCTCTGGTATCTCGGTAAATCCCTGACTCGGCAAACGCTGGCCTAGCCTCCGCCTAATCATACGAAATAAATACTCTATTTAATATAACTCTCAAAGGCTAGACTATGTCCTCTTATGACACTCTCAGAAGGGTAAAAGACCATTTTACCCCTCTTATAACTCAAAAGGCCCCTCAATAGACCATACCCTAAAAGTCAACCAAAAGTCAACATTTCCGGGTTACGCTGCGCGTACCAGATGTGTACGCTGAGCGTACCCGACTGCCTCTTAGAATCGGGGAACGCCACCCAGTACGCGGCGCGTATTGGGATTACGCCTGGCGTAGTCCCCAGCTTCAGCCCCTTAGCTCTTGAGGTCTTAAACAGTTAAGACCCACGTCCAATTTCTAGATCTGACCACATCTAAGCCTCTTAATCCATAAAGTTGATGACTTTAAGTCTTTGCATGGCTGAACAAGCCACCAACTCCCATAATATTCCATCCTTTAACTCTAGAAGGCTTATTACTCAAGCATGACCTCAAACTAACAACCAAGATGGAAACTTTATGGTTCTAAATCACTAATACCACTGAAAAGGGACAGATCTCGGACCATGGAGCACCTTACACTCATAAAGTCTCCACCTTTGGGGTTTTTAACCCTAGAAATGGAACACGCAACAACAACCAAAAGAAGAGGAAAGCTTTGAACTTTATAACTCTAAGTGTAACCCATTCGGATCTACTCCCAATCCCCAACTGGAGTATTACTTGATCCAAGAAGCTTAATCCTCTGAGACACTCCAAACCGATGAGATCACCAAGATGCTCTGTACTCCATTCGATCTCTAATAACAACTTCCGATCCAAACAAAAATACACCGGAGTCTTCAGCTTACTCCATCAACATGTTCAATACTTGGGGACAGACCTACTTATTACTGTAGCATAGCAACATACTCAATACCTGCACATAGATCTACAAACACATACATAGTCTTCAGCATGAATGGACCGCCTCACCTAGCTTTCAGCCTATCTGGACCACTCTCAGAACCTTCAGCATGTTTGGACCGCCTCACTGGGCCTTTAGCCTGTCTGGACCGTTCTCCGAACCTTCAGCATGTCTGGACCGCCTCTCTGGTACTTTAGCCGGTCTGGAGCGTTCTCCAAGCCTTCAGCCTAACTGGTACGCCCCACCGGCCTTCATTCTATCCGGACCGCTCAAAACTGTTGAGCATCTCCCTAGACCACCCCTCCTGGTGATGTCTCCCATCCAGACTTTTCTCACCCTCTTGGGGTTTCGAACTCCTAATCCATTCTATGGACTCTAACTCCGGCCTAACCCTAGGCCTCCTGTCGATCGTCCACCCTCTCGGAAAACCATGGTCTGTTCCCTAATCTGTGTATCTACCACATACGCTAAGTAACCCGCACACTCGTGCTGAATGCACTGTCGAATCCTGGCAGCTAACAGAACCCTTAATGACCGATGATCCATTTGAGAATCCCCAATTCTTCCCCACTTAGGACACTAACTACTACCTACTGGCAGCAAAACCAGAACACAACTAAACCGTCTACAACCCCTCCATACTAAACTCTTATGACCCTCCTATGTTCTAATGTCTCATGCAAAAAGAAGTGGAAAAATTCAAAATATAATCATAAACAGTAAGATAAGAGATGGAAATGTACCCACAGACGCATCTGGTACTGTCCTGGCCTCCTATGCCGTAAGTTGGAACGCACGTCCCTGAGCCCTCGGAGGCTCTCCTTTACCCTGAACTGCGATAGAAGTCCTTAATGTAGCAAGTTGTGGACAGTTGGCCTTCACGTGACCAACCTGATGGCAGTGATAACAAATCCTCACGTCCTGAACTGGGGCCAACTAGCGACAATCCCTTGCATAGTGCCCCTCCTTTCCGCACTTGTGGCACGTACCACCGGACTTACAAACTTCGGTATGAACCTTCTCGCACTTCACACAAGTGCGGCCGCTCTGACCTCTAACCCTAGAATTAACGGTCTTGGACCGCTTTGGCACCGACTGCGACTGCACTGGGGCCTGCCTCAACTCTCGCAACTGTAACTCAATCTCCAGCTCCCGCCACCTAGCGGCCTCTACAATCCAGTAACGTATCACATCATTGGGTAGCAACGAACTGTCTAATGTCAGTCTTGAGCATGCTCAGATATCGTGTCATCTGAGCCTGCTCAGAAGCAAACTTCGGGCAAAACATCGCCCTCTCAGTGAACATACAGGTGATCCCTGTCACCGACTCCGTATCCTGCTTCAACTCCAAGAACTCCTAAGCTAGCCGCTCAAGCTTGACCCGTGGAATGTAGCGGGATCGGAACATCTCCTTAAACTGATCCCAAGAAACTGCAGCTCTCCGCTCATCCGAATAAGACCCTGTCATCAACCTCCACCAGTCCTTCGCCCCGGACCTCAACATGTTCAAGGCACACCTGACCTTCTGGTCAGTTAGGCAGGAACATGTGAAAAAGCACCCCTCGATGTCTGATGGCCACCTCATGGCTATGATAGGGTCCTAAATCCCATCGAAAGTCTGGGGCTTCGTGTTGTCAAAGTCCTGGTACTGGAAGCCCCAACCGGCTCCTCCCCTTGCCGCTGTTACATCCGCTGAAGCTGCTGTGGCAGCCGTCTCAGCTAGGTTTACGTCTCTGTCATCAAAATACTCCATCATAGTGGTCTTGATAGACCCAAACAGCTCCGGAATATGACTCCGGATAATCTCGACCACCTCTTCGCGGATGATCTCCCTGGCTCGATCCTCTGTCAATGCTGGTCCATCTTGACTGATGACCTCGGGTGCTGCCGGGGCACCCTGATCGTCTTGTCTTGATCCCGATTCGAATCCCATCATGAAACGCCTCGTAACCACCATACTGAATATATAACAGGAAGATCTCAGAAAATCCGCACAAACGACGGGGAACCTAACCCCAACCAGACCCTAGGGGTTGTGACTTCCTTGCTATGCGTATGGGTCCTGTGCTTTCAGTAGTACAGGCCCATACCACCTTCCACACCTACCCATATTTGTCTCAAGTATCATCACAACACCCTAACAATATATATAACATAGCGAGCGCTCAATCCTCACTTCTAGAGGAATGCTAAATATCTCCTGACTAACCTCCCGGCCTCGCACAACCCACCCATCCACCAACTGCCACACGACCCTCCGTTGGTTCCAGTTAACTATCGCATGAATACAATCTCATACCGCATGGCTTAAACAATCTCAGACTAAAAGATTTAATCCCACAACGGTTGGACTCATACGAGAGCTGTGTAGCAGGACCAAATCCCTTACCTTAAGACCATTTAACCCATGTAGCATGTGACTTGGAGTATTCACCCAATAGTTAATTCACACGCGAAAGAGTCATACAACAATCAATGAGGTACTCTACATAAGATAAGGCATCAAAGATCAGGCAATTCTATCATACGATTCTTGAGGATCCCTATCTTATCACTAGCATATTGTTCTAACATATCACACAATCAAACAACTGCATGGTATTTTGGGGTCTACTTACTGGCTCCAGGTGATCGTACACTTGCATCCTCCTTTTCTTATTTTGAAAACCATTTAAAATCATTTTGAAAATATTTTCCTTAGTTTGAGACTGGATTCACGCGAGTGTTCCTCCAATTCACTCAAACCAAGGCTCCGATACCAACTTGTAACACCCATAAAAATCATGCCAATTTTAAACTTTTAAAAACATTTCAAATACTAAAAGTTATTACAAAAGGTTTCCAAATAGTTTCATATCAGAGTATACCAGAAATCCAAATCAAAATATGAGGGAGTGTATGGTTATGCCTTCGCCTTCCCGCGGTCATCCGATGTACCTGAAACAGTAATCGACAAATGTATGCTCGAAGGCTTAGCAAGTTACCCCCAAAATACCAACCTCATACAACCATAAACATATCATATAACAAACACAAAACAACCTTGCATTGTGAGTCTACATTGTGACTGGTCCGCCCGCACCAGTCCACTATCTAAGTCTACAGTATGACTGGACTGCCCGCACCAGTCCTTCAGTCTATCTGGCCCACTCCCCGAGCCTCGGCACATCTAGATCGCCCTCTCAGGGCCTTTAGCCTATCCGGACAACTCGTTGGGCCTTCGGTCTAACTATGTGCCCTCCTGGGTCTGCAGTCTATTCGGTCCGCCCTAGGTATGTTGGCCTACAACACGAAGCAGGACCCGCCTCAACCCAACCCCCATACCAATCAAACAATCATGTGCACATAAATATCATACACTAGCATGTATATAACAGATAATCATACCGATCTAACAGATCATTAAGACAAAAACCATCCAATAAACAGGATACCGACCTAACTAATCACTAACATAACATCATCCTATATACCTTGATACCGAACTAAACCAGATCAGTAACATAATACCATCCTAACTACTAGGATGCAGATTGAGCAGATCAATAAACATATCAAGCAAATACCCGGATACAAATCCGATAAAGGGTCAGCCTTGGTGGCTTAGACCCTATTGATATAGTGAGGATAACTCACCTCACAATGCCGGTCTGAACTGAAGTATCGAATCCCGAAGTGCTGTCTCTCCAAAAATCCCATATGATCCAAAATAACGAATGTTGAGTCAACATATGGGATATCAATCCTAACTAAGGGTCCATATAGTCCATTTTTTCTTTTCTCTAATTTGGGCTAAGGCCCAATACCAAAACAAAACCCAACACTAGGTAGGCTTTCCAAGCCCACTAGTAGCCCACTAATGGCCCAATTTGCTAAATATCGCCCAATCCCCCTAATGTGCCTTACCCTAAGCCCAAACATCTTCTTGGCCCACATTATCTGACTTCTGATGGCCCACTAAGGCCCAAAGAACCAAAATCCCCTACATGGACCAAACCGAGGCCTAAAACTCGTAAGGCCCATATATGATGAGTACGTTGGGCGTACTCATATGTACGTTGGGCGTACTAGCTAAACGGTGAGTACGCTGGGCGTACCTGTATGTACGCTCAACGTACTCCCCTAATAAGTCACTTTCCCATTCAGTGCTTAATACTCCAATCCAGAAGCTACAATCACAGATCCAAGTCTTTTTCAACGTCTTAATCCATAAAGTCACCGACTCTATGACTTTGCATGACCTTAATATGCCCAAAATCCAAAATAGCATTCCATTCTCATAGAAATGATCTTAACTCATGCATGAATCCAATAAGACATTCAAGATGGCAAATTTTTGCCTAAAGGACTCATTTTGAACTGAGAGTGGCAACTCTAAGTCCAGGAAATCGTATTTGAACCATAAAGTTGTATACTTGGGACCAAAATGACTTCAAAACCACACTACACTAGATCTAATCATTCTTGAGGAAAGTTATGAACGTTATACCTCCAAAGAGTCTCAAATGATGATGCTATTCCAGATCTATGAGCTCAAACTTCCCAAGTCCTTCCTTGCCAATTTCTTCTTTCCTCTTCCAAGCTTAAAAATCATCAACATGGGCTTCTCAAGATTAAAATCACACAATAATGAAGGGATGAGACGTTCTAGGGTTTTTCTGAGGTTGGGGAGGCTGATAAGGGGCTAGGGTTCAAGTCCTCATGTTCTTTATATAGTGCTTGACCCTAAAATTAGGGTTTAGTGTCACTGAGCGTAAGCTGGGCGTACGCCTCTAACAGCCGCGACCATTTAACCTTCTACATTAGGCATACCGCAGCTTACGCTGGGCATACTCACCCAGCTGCCACCTTTGTCATGCAATGTCCTTTCTTGCCACTTCCTTCAAACCAAGGGACAAAAATGACATAATTAAAATCCGAGGGATGAATTTGAAGCTACTTGAAAAATGGGATGTCACAATACTGTTTGAAAATCTCACTTTAAACACCTCACTAGATCCAACCTAGACATCATCCCTGTATGTAGATCAATCGGTAATATAACGTTGGATTTACTAACAAATCTTATTTATAAATTCATAACAACAACTATGAATTTAAATATAAATTACACTAAAATAATATAGAGTGTAATTTAACTTGTAGAGATTCCCTAGACAAAAGTCCGCAAATTGCATTGACAGAGTTTCTACTCCAAGGCTACTACTTGTTGGGCACTCAAAGGTCGCAGGTTTCGCTGGTATACTAGAAACTAAAGAAATTTGGATCTAACGGAGAGAGAACTTGAGGGATTAAGCTATAAGTGTGGGATATGAGAAGTACTGAGGCTAGTATTTATAGCCGAAAAAAGATATGTGCACCATGCACTCTGTCGGGGCACGCTGCAAAAATTGTCGTGGTGCTGACGTGTCATTCTGTGAGTGGTGCCACATGTCGAGATTTGGGTGGATGTCATATTGTCACACCCCAAAAAACCAAAGGCGGAAACATTTCTGGGGTTGACTCCATGTTGAGTATCAAATCCAATGTACATAGTAACCACAGTAAACAACCATTACATTACATATATTTGAAAGTTTACATTTGTTTCAAAAGTAAATTGTACAAGTTATACATATATCATATGAACAAAAGTAGAGACGAGTCTTCTGAGCACTCCGTCTTCTCCAAAAGATATCACCGGGTACCTGTCTAACGTGGACCTGAGAATACAAGCGGTTTGAAAATCAGCATAAAGCTGGTGAGTTCATAAGATGTTTGTTTTCTGAAAATGTACCGGTTTCCTTTAGTTTTCCGAAAAGGTTTGTTATCCAAGAAAATCCCATATTTTCTTATATAAAACAGTTTAGTTATCCTTCATTACAGTTCAATTACGCGTTACACATTACCCCAGGAAAATCCCATATTTTCCTAATTACAAGACCGATTTAATATCACATAGTATAGTTTAATACACAAAACTATATATTGAGAATCTTGGGATTACTATCCCGAATTAGATATAAAATACTTTAATATACGTGAACTGTAGATGGAAAGTAGTTTGAAAACCTTGGTACTAACATCCCGTACTACATATAGATTTAATACCATGGGACTATCATCCCGGACTAGATACAAGATAGTTTGATATACATAAAACCATGGGATTACTATCCCGAACTAGATATAAGATAGTTTGATAAAACCATGGGATTACTATCCCGAACTAGATATAAGATAGTTTGATAAAACCATGGGATCACTATCCCGAACTAGATATAGATTCTAACCATAGGAATAACATCCTGTAATAGATATGAACCCTATAGACCAAAAACCATGGGATTACCATCCCGTACTAGATATATATCCAAAACCAAAGCCGTGAATAAACTTGTATTAATACATATTGTGAGTCGGGTAACCATTCTGATACGACAACGAGACCTCCTTGACGCTTGTCAGACATCGGATGATATCCAGAATTTGTCACCCCAGGCGTGCCCGCCTAACTATAGCTAGCAGTTAAGGTGTGGGATTGTCAATCCCGAATAGATCTATTCACAAATTCCTCGCTCTCCCTCCAGGAGACTCTGGTTACACTTCTGGGGAGGATTTACTGATCATCCATAAAGGGTAGTAACGAACTCACAAGCTAGCACTAAACTATTCACAGGGTTCTCATACGATATCAAACATACAAAAGATTATGAAACATAATACAGTGAATATAGATACATACAATGAAACTATCTGGCAATACATTCAAATGATGCGAAGATAAACTAAATCAGACATAGTTTATCTAATAACTTTATACACATATCAGTACATGATAAAACGAGAACTAAAGAACCCCAAATTATTCCCATAATAATTTGATTAGTTTGGTTATTTTCTTAACTAAAATCCATTTAGTTGTAGTTGATAAATCATCCCTTATGTTCAGCATAATACATAAGGAGTAAAAGTGTTTATAAATTTGCCAGATATTATTTGAAACACACAATGTTATGTTTTGAAAACAGTTATAGTTTGCTTGTATTCCCCCCCCCCCCCCTGAAAACATTGAAAAACACGGAAAAAGCGTAGGGGTATGAACTCACCGGATGAGAAACGTGTCGATTTAGGATGTTAAACATTGGTTCGGGACTTGCAAACGCACGAGGTTCCTAAGTATAATGCAAAGATACACATTTGTATCTAATTAGGACCTAGATTATTTAATTGTTAGATACAAACACTTTTAGTCACGGAAACACCCCATTACAAGTGTTTGGAGGGACCCAGGTGGCGTTTAAGGACTTGAATGACCGGGAAATGGAGTTTACTCTTGAAGAGTAAACTCTTACAAGAGTTTTCGGCCTAGAACACCCATTCCCCATGAGTTTACGGCCGTAAACACATGGTGGGGTGGTTTATGGTGCAAAATGGTCTTATACTACATGGGGAAATTTGCTAGGATCAATTCTAGGGCCTTGGAATGGATTACACATAATTATGGACCATTTATTGGAGTTTACGACTGTAAACATGGAGTTTACGGCCGTAAACTCCCCCACACACAAGATCCTTAATGTTTTGGTCCTTTAATCAATCACATGTGATTCTAATGATTTTTCTTAGCCTTGAATGGATTTTTGTGGGACTTTTGGCCTAGATTTTGGAGTTTACGGCCCATGAGACCCCCTCATGGCTGTGAACTCTCATAGTGTATGATTTATTATGTTTAAAGGTCTAAAACTTGTTTGTATACACTTCCAGAATTTATTCTAAGGCTTTAGGGGTGTTAAAGTGGCATTTTAACACTTTTAAAGGAGTTTACTCCCCAATATGAAGGGTTTACGGCCCAAGCATAAGTCTTGGCCGTAAACTCTCAATTGTCCCTCAAATAATATGTTTAAGGTGTTCTAAGGCTAAAACCAATATTCTGAAATTCATATCTAAGCCTTATTAGTGTTTTGGAAGGGTTTAAGGGCATAAAAACCCCATATATATATATATATATATATATATATATATATATATATATATATATATATATATATATATATATATATATATATATATATATATATATATATATATGAGTTTACGGCCCAAGCATGTGCCTTGGCCGTAAACTCCTTCAAATCCCTCAAAATCCATGTCTAAAATGTTCTAAGTCCATTCCATGAAGTCATTAAGCCATATCTAAGTCCCAAAATTGTTTAGGAGGGGTTTAAAGGCATAAAAACCCTCTTACTATGTGTTTACGGCCCAAGCTCCTTCCAGGGCCGTAAACTCATGTACAAGACCTTAATTCATGTTTTAATCCCGAATTTGAAAGCCAAATATGCTATACAATGAGTTTAGGAAGGTACCTCAAAGATTTGAAGCCTTAAATTCATGATTTGGTCCCTTAAACTTGGATTTAGGAGAGATGTTAGAGAGAGAGTAGTGAGAGAGAGAAAAAGCTTCAAATGAAAGGTTTAACACGTTTATATAGGTTGCAAAACTTGGACACGGTGGAATTCTACCCGATACCGACATTAAACGGGGCTTTTGGTCGCACCCGATTAAGTTTTCGTAATCCGGCGAGGACATTTCTAAAATTTATGAAATAAACATTTTGGGCTAAATTCATGAGTTCCTAAGAGGTTTGGACACTCTTTAGCATCAATTAAACATATAAGTTTAATTAACTTAACCCAAAAACTACATCGGAACGTTTCGATATACGGCGAGTTATACGGGTAGAATGGGTCTTCGGTGATGAACAACTTCGGGTTGTTACACATATACGTGCCACACATCTTTTCTGTGTGCGCAGCTGCGTATGAAATTTCATGTTTTCTTTGAAAAATCATAACTTGCTCACATGAGCTCCCTTTTTGACAGGTTTTATATTCACACATAGTTATTGACGAGATCTACAACTTTTATATAGATTATGTTGGCTAGTGTGGACTTTATTTTTAATGATATTTTTTAACATGCTTAGACTGATAAAGTTTGTTTAAAATTCATAACTTTATCATACGATATATGTTCTTGATTGTCTTTATATTGATGGATAGGTGTTGACGAGATCTTCAACTACCGTTTAGATTTTTTTTCCTAACCATCGACCGATTTAAATTTCGTTTTCTTAGTCATTGTTACGCTGAAATAGTAGAAAAATCATAATTTCCTCTTATGAAGTCAGATTTGAACGTTCTTTATATGCATGTTCTCGGTTTTAGATCATTTAGGCTAATAAGTAATCTATCAAAGTCCACCTTTTTCGATACACAAAGTCGTGCCAGTTTAATCATGAAACTTCAAAGAAGCATAACTTCTTCATACGAAGTCGGATTTCAACGTTATTTATATGTACGGAATCCTTGTCACATATACTATAACTTTAGTTAAGATTATTTATCCTAAATAATCTTTTATCCAAAAAATCATTTTTCACGCTATAATGTTAATCCAAATTTGCGGGTGTTACAATCACCATTTTATTTTTGTTAAAAAAAACTTAATTTTATAAATTCCAAGATCCACATCAAAGTTTTATCATGCTTTGTCGATCATTCACACAATAAATATATTTTATTTGTAGTTAACATTTACCACTTGCATCTTGTGCAATTATTAGATCCTTATGGGAATTTTGATATTAAACCAATGTTTATCGTATGTTTAGACATTTAGTTTCATTTTTTTCCTCATGCGTAGGTCTAACCAGATTCAAATCATCCAATTTGGACATGTAAATTTGTCTCATATGTCTAACTAGGGCCTAAAAATTCATCTTGGGAGTAACCATTGGTTAGGTACGACCTTGTCCAAAATTGTACGTACAACTTGTTCCAACTATTGGATCGCTAGATTTAAATTTAGGATATTGGTTTTTTATAATCGTTGTATATAAAATTATAATGTTACGAATAATCAACATGCACACAATGTATTTGTCAATTCGTTTTAGTTAAATCAATATTTAATAAAATCTAAAACCATTTCAGATTTAACAAGGTTCAGATAAACCATTTAATTTAAGAATTACTTTTACGTTTTTAATACGTTCCGTAAAAAAAAAAAAAAAAAAAAAAAAAAAAAAAAAAAAAAAAAAAAAAACTCAAATGTAAGGCAAATTAAGGATGTTGGGCTTGATCAAAATATCAACTTACCTTTAAGTTTGTAGCAATCCAAAAATACGAAGAAAAATTTTCATTTTTAGAATACTAAAACCGTTCCATAACACCATAAGCCAACAATCCAAAACATGAGTTTACAGTTTTATAAAAACATCAGAGTAATCGCAAAATCCTGAAGTGGGAAAAATCCATTGGTGGATGCAATACAATCAAGTCAGCTCCTTTCCTTTGTTACTGAAAGTATCTGAAACAATAAAACTTTAAACCATAAGCACAAAACTTAGTGAGCTACTAACAGGGCCGGCTCTATGTTGAGCTTTTTTTAAGTAAGGGCTTAGGGCCCCCAATTCTAAGGGGCCCCATATTCTTCAAAGTCCAAAAGTTTAGTCCATTAAAAAATCTAATCCGATAATCACAAAATAAATGAAGTGGAAGAATAAATCAATGATCGTTGCATTCATGAAATTAAGATGACATTGCATTCTTCTACCGATTCTGATTTTTGCGACATATTCATCTTTGGAGTATAGCAAAGGCCAAAGGGCCCAAAAATTTTGGCTCGCTTTGAGCCCCCAAAATGGTTGAGCCGTCCATGGTTGCAAAAATACCACATACCAATACGGGTACCGCCCAACATTCATAACGGGCCCCGCCCAACATACATAATGGGCCCCACCCAACATACATAATGGGCCCCACCATCAAACATAACAAGCCCCAACCAACATGCATAATGGGCCTCACCCATCACACATAACTGGCCCCGCCCGATAAGTATAATGGTCCCCGCCCATCATACATGCAAGAGTCATGAAGGCAATCTAGCATTATACATAGTATAGTGAGAAGACTTATCTCACTTATCAGAGTAGACTATATCACAACTCACAAAGTTGAGAAACTGGTACCACACACCACCTAATGAATCATAAAAGGCCAAGCCTTAGTCTACCAACTAAAACAATCATTTGATCACAAGTCAACCTTGGTCAAAAGGTCAAGGATCAACGGTTAACGTCAATGGTCAGCCACCATGTTGTGGCAAACCACTGATTGGATCATGGAATCCACAAGACAAACAGTCGTGGATGAAACCCGCTACCACATCGTGGCAAGACTCTTGCCACACCATGGTCTAGTTTCATCAGAATGACGATGGGTTTTCATGCCACATAGTGGTAACGCCCTTGCCACGTCGTGGGGATGCTGACAGATTCATTTCATTTGCAAGCTCTTAATATTTAAGTCAACCATTAATAAATTTCAGAAAGCTTCTTATCAATATTAGGGATCATAAAAGCCTAAATTTATGGACATGCATGTCTAATGCATTTCATACCTCAAACCAGGTCAAAATGGAGCAAAAACCCATGCATGAAACCCAAAACTATATAGAAGTTCAGATCTGGAGGATATGCCATTCTTGGGACCTCAATGATCAATAAAGTTGCCAACTTTATTTAAACCATCTACTCAAATCAACTCAATTATTAAAAACCATGCAAAAAACCTAAGTCTAGAAAGGATAAACCAAAAGATAAGGACTTGAGGACTTACAAAAGTCCATAATATGCATAAGGAGGTGGAGATGAACATGCTTGCTGGATCCTTGCACTTGAGAACCTTACTTCTTCCTTCAAAGGTAATCAAAAGCACCAAAATGAGAACTAAAAGATCACAAGAGGCTAGGGTTTGCTTAAGGGTTCTTTGAGAGCAATGGGGGCTGAGGGTGGACGAAACCCTACCCCTCATATCCTTTATATAAGGCCCAAGGTATAAAACTTACGGTTTTTGCGGAGAACAGCACAACGTCGTGGTGAGGCGACACTACCACTCCACGATGTTCCAATCACCACGATGTGGTAAGGTCAAATCCACAAATTTTAAATTAAGTTCATAGTAGGACTTTTAAAGAATAATACCTGAGAATTCGGATGATATAGAGTCAGTTAATATCCGTATTAATATACACATAATCGAAAATATTCAAGGTACCTATATATTAATAGGTAAAATGACACATTAGCCCAACAATGTATTCCAAATTTCCCGATTTTGTGTGCTTTATGAGGGAATACACTTGTTTTTGCCGAGTCTATTTGGTATTTTTTCAAAGAAATGAAGGGGGATGCCAGTAAATTCTCTTCCACCTCATTGAAGTGGTCTACGTATACTTGTTGACTGTGTGTTGTTAGGGTTTTTAATGAGACAATACTGACAATACTTTATACATCCTTTCTCCTTCGACTTGACTATACCTAATTCATTCCTCCATTTTATTTCATGAAACCATGGTTATCTACATCGTTGTGGATGTGCACTTACAAGGTATCTTTGCCAAGTACCACATACAATACACCAACAAAATCAATCAAAGGCTACGGAACATTGATTTCACGGACATGGACAAGGGCGGGTGCAACGCATTCATGTTAAGATTTACAGGATAAAATGCAAAAAGCTCTATTAGTGTCTTTATGATGTTGGTTTTCTAAAAGGTTTGAGGTTAATTAAGAATGAGCTTGATTATTTCGAATTAATAACCATTACGTATGAAAGTGGTTGTGAAATCTCTATGTATGTAGACCATTTTGGTAATACTAACATGCATGCGTGGTTGAATGAAAAAATAAAGGAAATGGTAGATAATATCCAAGAAAAAGTAGTTGATGATATAGAGGTTCATGCTTAAAACGGTGAGACAGCGCATATGGATGAAAATATCAACCCTTATTGTAACCTTCCAAAAATTCATTGTAAAATTTTCATTTTTAAAACCATAAACCATACAAACGAGTTGTTCCAAAATTGATCAAAGTGAATATATTATTTAAACATCAGAGTAAAGATCATAAATTGCCAACGCGAAAAACTCTGGAGGATGTTGTGCAGTCACACTGGGCCCTTCCATTTTGTACTGAAAGTACCTAAAACCATGAACATCAAACCGTAAGAATAAAGCTTAGTGAGTTCCCCAAAATATCACATATCATACATACAATAGAGATTTTCATGCGCCAACCATAGTCATGCCATTATTCCATGAGTCATATCATGGTCTTTCCTTGCCAGGTCGGGGGCCAAATCCATGGGTCTTATAGAAAAGTGCCAAGAGCCACTACCTGGTCTTCATTGTAAGTATCACAAGGAAAACTAGCATACTACATAACTGTCAGGGTCCGACCCTAGTCTTGGATATAATTTGTCAGGATCCACCTTCGGGTCTTTCATACAATCACCAAGGGCCACCCCTGGTCTTCCTATATAATAAAATCCAATGGGCCACCGTTGGTGCCGTCGACCCCCAAGTATAGCGAGGAGACTCACCTGAATCACAATGCTGACTAAAACCTCATGCAACGCCGTACTGGCCACAACCAACAACTCTCACCGCCAAAAGATGGGTGTTAAACACATCCTAACAATCAACACAATGCAAACCCTAAGTCTACCTCCAAAAAATAGAGACTGACCAAAAGTCAACCCATGCCCAAAGTTGACTTCAGCCAACCGCCACATTGTGTCCTTCCTTGGCCACATCGTGGCCTTCACCCATCCAAACATACGAGAAATTCCCAGTCGCCACGCTGTGGCGACCTATAGCCATGTCACGGGCACTAGGTTTCTAGTAGCTTAATGGATTAAGTTGCTTTCTTTGATTCCAAGGGCTCTAAAGCTCAGATTTGGTCCATACTATGGTCTAAATGGATAAAGTTTCCAACTTGATCCATTAAGACACCCAAAGAGATCAAGATCTTAATCCATAGGTCCAAGTAATGTTAAAATCCGTAACGTCTTAACCATTAAGCCCTTAATCCGAAAAAGTCCAAAACCTAACCACTCTAGATGGATTTCTAATACCAGATCTATCATAAAGATTGAAGCTTTATAGACATGTATGTCCAATACATGTCTAAGATCCATTTTAGGTCAAACATGAGCTCTAAAGACCAAAACTTAAGCAAATAACAAGAACTTCTACCAAATACTATATCTACAACATATGATGCTCTTGGGACTCAGGAGAGTCATAAAGTTGCTAACTTTATGAGTTCCGTCTCTCCAAACTTGCTCAAACATTAGGAACATGGGATAATATTCAAGATCTAACCACTAAAAGCCATAAAGCAAGGGACCTGACACTTACAAAGGTCCATAGATGCCCAAAAGGGATCTTTACTTCGGCCAAGAAGCACCACAATCCTTTCCAATGCCTTTTCTTTCTTCATAAGCAACCAAAGACACCAAAATGATGTAACAACCGGTTATTTCGGGTCAATAAAAGACAAAGAAAGTCAAATAAAAGTCAATTGTTCCAACAAAAGTCAAATAGTTCAAATTAAATAATGAATTATACCCCACTTTAAGGGTTTTCGATTTTTGGAATCAAAAACCACTTTTGACCGAAATCACTTTCTTGGACCAAGAACCCTCTTAGCCGAGAACACTCCTTGACTGAGAACTCCATGGAACGAAATCCCTTTGGACCGAGAACCCTAGACCAAAGACTTGGTTCTCGGTTGGTGTTTTAGACCGAAATCAAGGGATTACGGTGGGGGATAGGCCGAAAACCCAAACCTTATCCGATGGCACACTATCCTATGGGATAAAATACACATTTCAAGGCATAGATCACATCACTATTTACCCCATATATAAATGTAGAACCGAAAACAATCCTCACAATTCACATTTCCATCTTCAAATCTCGTTATTTCTCTCTTAACATTCATACACCTTCATCCTTCAATCTTCAAATCTTCATAATTTCTCGAGAACATCATCAACATTCCCCAGGAAACCAAATTTCCTTTAAGATTAACTCTTAGTATTATTGTAAGTGTTCCTTGTATATAATCTAGTATTTTGTTACACTTACATATTAATTTATCTAATTTACACACAATATTGTGTGCTAATACCATTAGGATACGAACTCTGTCACGCATTCTAACTCGAAGATCGTCCCTACCACTTCGTTATCCAGGCCAAGAACACACTTGAGATGAGTTCATACCCCTACATTTTCTACGATTTTTCCATGTTTTAGGGGGGATACAGGTAAAACACAAGTAAACTTGCGTTAAAATACGAACCGTTACATTGATATTTTCACGATATATATATATATATATATATATATATATATATATATATATATATATATATATATATATATATATATATATATATATACAAATATGATTACAATAAAACTCTAGCACTTTTGTAACATGTTGAGAAATAAGGGTATAATTATATAAAATACATATTTAAGTATTTCATTTCATTTTATTATCATGGTAAATTGATAATAGCATACAAAAGATTTACTATTTAAAAGAAACATTTAAATAAACTATAATAGGTATAGTTTATGGAACATTCACACTATTTTTCCCTGTTGGGGACACATAAATAATTATTTAAAAGAATAATTATTTTCACACTATGTAAAGACTATGAAAGGGTAATACATACAACTATAAGAAAAAGGGATTTTATTACACTATACATAAACCGAATAATACAAGGTTGTGAGACACTATCTTCACGTACTTTCTAGAGTACACGCTAAAGTCCTGAATTATAAACAGAGTCTCTTGTAGGGAGGGAATGACACTTGTGTATAGATCTATATGGGACTGAGAATCCCACACCTAAATTGTTAACTACAGTTAGACCGGCAGGTCTGGGGTGACAAATGGCGTACCATTCCGACGCCTGAAGAACGTCGTGCAGGTCGCTAGTCGCTAGTATGGTTATAATAATTCACATGGACGATTAACTAATACATTTGATTTACGAGGAAAACTTACATTCAACCAGTTTTATTAAATAATAAACCTACACTACACTATTTTACAGTACAAGTTCTAGTTACATACATTCAAAGGGTTTTACACAGATACAACTACAGTACACTATAATTCAGTATAATATAACGTTCATTTCGAGAAACATGCATTCAAATGGTTTTATATATGTATAAAACTGCATATTACTATTTTAAGTATGGAAAATACTTGTACATTTCAGTCTTGGAAGACTACATTACATATAAAGAAAATATTGGATTTTCTGGAAGAACACACTATCATTTTCAAGAAACAAAGACATATATTTCTCATACAAAATGCTTATGAACTCACCAACTTAATTGTGGACACTTTTTCAAAACTACTTGTATTCTCAGGAAATGACTAAGACAGGTAACAACAAGCTTTTGAAGATGAGACGCTAAGACGTCAGTCAAGTCTTATATCATCATATTGTAATTGATTTTTGAAAAATGTAATACTTAAAAACCATGTGACTTTATCAATTATATTTATGATGGTTGTGTTTGCTTTGATCTCTATTATTCAATTGTTATGATATTGTACATGACGTCATCCGTCCCTAGACGTTTCTGCCGTTTTACCCGTTTGGGGTGTGACAGATGGACTCACAACTCACAAAGAGGAATTAGGGTTAGGGAACCCTAAAAGATTCATGGGCTTGGACCTGAAAAGCTACCACGTCGTGGCCTTCCTTGGCCATGGCGTGGCAGTCCAAAAAAAGTCATGCGATCAAATAGTTATTGTAATGTTGTGTCCTTCTTTGGCCACATCGTGGAATAGAGTTTCCTCCAAAACTCCATCTTCGGTCCTTGTTACAAGTAAGCTTAACCAATCTGGAAAACAAGTATTATAACCCTCCCCCACTTAAATTAGATTTCGTCCTCGAAATCACTCCTCACTACATTCTAGGCACCCCAGATCATTCGATCAATTCTTCCAGAACCTCGATAAAATTTGACTTTAACATACACTAACCATCCAAGATAATAATCGAACCCAAGCTTAGCAGGACCGACATACTGACAACAACCGAATCCTTTCCCCACTAACCTTAACCAACGAAGAATAATCATCACTACTCAGCTCAAAATCCAAAAATCCAATACTTAGTCTAACTT
Source organism: Lactuca sativa (assembly GCF_002870075.4). NCBI lineage: Eukaryota > Viridiplantae > Streptophyta > Magnoliopsida > Asterales > Asteraceae > Lactuca > Lactuca sativa. The sequence goes on along the minus strand of NC_056630.2, from coordinate 151,044,089 downwards.
CTCAACATACAAAACCATTCTCAATTACTGCCAATACGACTCCACCCTGCCACCTGAACCGAACGAAAACCCTTCCGACCCTAAATTATCTTATTGATTCCACTAGGAAACAAAATCCCTGGCCATTCATCGTTGCCGAAAACCTTTCACTTGAAAAAAAGCGACTCCCAACCCGAGTTTCAATCATTGGCACCATCTCAGGCTCATCTTGTTATCCCATAATCACATTTCTGATTCTAACCTAGACCTCCCTACCCTTGTACTTACCTACCAGTTAACCGAAATACCGGATTTCCAATCGGTTGTTGAGGCTAATAGCCTCATGCACAATTGCACCATGCGAATCCGAACGAGGGTCTATTTGGCAAGAGCTATCCTAGCCTGCTTGCCATACTGGCTCCAACGACCCTCCTAATCCAACCAGGGATAACATAACCAACCATTACACTGATGCAACATAATCTAATTTGCTCTAAATGAATGCTACTCGCCCATTTGTAGTCTTACATCACAACCGGTTCCAAACAGCCCATAACCTTCCTTAATCCCATGAATATTGTGGCATTCCCATAGTCTCACAACCCGACCATCCATGGTGTAATCCTACCTAGAGGAAACTACGAGCCTAATCATGCTCCTCAATGTCCATGCAACTGCTCATGGACCAGATGAATGATATGGGCCACCCCGTAGTCTTACAGCACTACTACACTACCTGCCAACCTAGTGAATGCTACGCCCACCCTGTAATCTTACAAACTTCTACCACCACCTACCAACCTAGTGAATGCTACAGCCACCCCGCAGTCTTACAGCACTTCTATAACAACCATCCACCCACCATATCCAATCAAAATAAATAATGAGTTAAAGCCTCATTCGACTATATTGTAATCAGATGTTCGGGTCATGCTTCGAATCCTAGAGCCTTTATGTAACGCCCGTAGATCAGGGCTAGTCAATTTAGAGACGTTAAGCGTCAAAAATGATTTTTTGATGGAAGATTATTTTGAAGGAATAATATTAACTAACCTGTAGTATATGTTACAAGGATTCTGTACATATAAAGAACATTGACATCCGAGTTATAACGAAGAAGTTATGAACTGTCGAAGTTTCGCGATAGAACCGGCACGACACATCACGACGTAAAATGTGAATTTACGTTAGAGCGATATCTAGCCTTAGTGATCTAAACGAAAGCCGTAGAGTTTGTTAAACTGAGAGCGTGCATTAAAAGAACGTCCATATCTGACTTCGTATGAGGAAGTTATGATTTTTCTAAGTTTCGACTTAGGGGTATGCAGCCTGAATACTCGATTTGAGATCGAGCGGTTTTTAGCCAAAACAATCTAAAAAAGAATCGAATATCTCGTCGATAGTAGTCCAATGGTAAAAAGACAGACGAAAACGAGCGTCGGATGAAGAAGTTATGAATTTATAACGGAATTTTCCTGTCCCGGCCGATTAAAATAATATAATAAAAATAAAGTCAAAATTAGCCAACGGAGTCTAAACGAAAGTTGTAGAGCATAGTCTCACCTACGCGTGGATATAAAGAACGTCGAAAACGGAGCTCGTATGAGGAAGATATGAATTTTGGAGGTTTTTAAATAATTAATATATATTTATTTAATTATAAAATCGTATAATACCAAACCCGTGACTCATCCGGCCTTATCCACCCGGTACGCCCATCGTAAATCGGGGTTTCAGCCCCTATAAATAGAAGTCGATGGCAGCTGAGTTTCTTTGCTCATTTCTTCCTTTCTCTCTCATTTTTGCATCGTTTTGCGTGCAAGAAATATCCCCAAGCTCCAGTATTAATCCCGAGCCCCGAAGCAAGTTCCGAAGCCCCGAAGATCCCGAGAAGTGAAATTCCCAAGCTGAAGCTCTGCCCGCGAGAAGCCCGGTTTTTGTGAAGATCTCCCGGTTTCACTGAAGAATACTACTTCTATAAGCCGTAGTGTTGTCCGATCATCTTTTGATCAAGTGAGTGTGTGGTTACTTTCTTCTAACACATGAATATGAAGTATTTGCTTTGAAATACGTGTTATGTGTATATATATTGTTGTTTATTTGGAGTGAGTGTATATTCCCTTTCATAAACACAATTTTAATACAAGTATTGTCTGAATGTATTAAGTATATGTTTTGGGTGAGAGTGTAGTCACTCTCTTTTAACACATAAATATGAAGTATTTGTTATGAAATACATGCTATGTGTTTATATACTGTTGTTTATTTGAGATAAGTGTGGACTGGATGTTTTATATGGTTTTTAAATGAGTTAAACTGTATATGTATTTTATATCTACCAATATGTTGGGTAGAACATGGGTAGATGAGATAGTTGGTATGTGATAGAATGATAAGGTATGTAAGATGATTAAGAATGATATTGGTAGATGCACCAATTAGAGAATGTCATGATACTAGCAGATGCACTTAAGAATAATATTGGTAGATGCACCAATTAGAGAATGTCATAATACTAGCAGATGCGCTTAAGAATAATATTGGTAGATGCACCAAATAGAGAATGTCATAATACTAGCAGATGCGCTTATAGGATAATCCTGGCAGATGCGCTTATAGGATAATGTCGGCAGATGCGCCTAAAAGAGAATGTCATAAACCTAGCAGTCGCGCCTCATAGTGTATGACGTAATCCTGGCAGAGACGCTTAAAGGATGATGTTGGTAGATGCGCCTTATGTAGCAATAGATTTTGTGCCAATTCCTTAGGTCAATCCTTAGGAATGAATGAATGACGGGTAGTTGAATTCTTAGGGTAAAATCCTAAGAAATAAAGAAGATAATGGGGATGGGTAATTGGGTTGATTATTTGATGGTTAAATATAATAATTATATTATTGTGGGTCAAAAACCCTATATGCTCACCAGGCTCCCAAGCCTGACCCACTCAGTTTTCTTTGTATCACAATTATTAATACGAAGACATATTTCACTGAGAGATTAAAGGAGATGTAAATCATTAGTGTAAATAAATGTAAGTTCTGTTTATGCTTATGTGCCTGTATCGGAACATGACATCCCGAGATTTTTTTATATAATGAAAATACATTTCTTTAAGAAATGCTTTGATAAATTCTTATCATATTTCGTTTTGGGAACAAATTCCGCATCAGTTTTCTTTAAACGATTACTCTGATTTTAAAAACAAAGCATAAACAAATCGGTCTTTTCTGGCCGCGAAATTGGGGATGTCATACTTTATCAGAAAAGAACAGAAAAAGTGGCTCTAACACAACCCTAAACCTGAACCTAATCACATACCCACCATACATCACTACTGATGCAGAAGGTAACCTGAATTCTCATTCCTTGTGCAACCCTTATTCCAAATGGTTCTCTCCCACTTGGATTCAACTGCGTTGTTCCAACCACAAAAATTGATGGATTTCCAAACCATCCCTCAACCTTACTACTCAAGGTTGTTGACAACCCGAGCTTACAAGAACTAGCATTCCATAACCAGCCAATCCTAGCGAACACACACATTCCAAAACCGGATGAATACACCCCTAAACCTCACAGACTCAAGATACTCAACCATCTTCCACTGATTCCACTTCAAACTCCTCAGGTGTCTTTAACGGATGATGAAGAACAAAATCTCGACTATCGAAATGGGTATCCAACCAATTTAATGAACTACTTGAATTAGAGCAATTCCCATGCGAACCTGCAATGGACCACACTTCAAAGGTATGAATTTGACAACTACCGATCTTACATCCACGATCAAACCGATTCCGCATTGCATCGTAACTATGAAAGATCCCTACAAATCTTGCATAAAACCCCGACATGCCAACCTTGTGGATTCCTTGAATTCCTTGATAATACCACCAACAATCGAATCGACTACTGGTCTTCTATCACTTAAAGCTTGTTCTAACGATGGCCGATGCCTCCCACATCCAAATCCAAAACCAGCTCACCTGAATATCCTCTAGGCATGACTCTCGATATGCAAAATGGCATATGAATATTCTCAAAATAAAATGTCTAGACCATCATGAGAAAAAATCTAATTTCTAGGTGGAGACTTAGATAAACCACACATAGCGTCTCACACACAAACACATAATTATAAGCACAAATAATAATAAGAGCATGAAACAAATGAATACATCACATACCTGCGACATCAACCGGTGGAACTCAGATCTCCTCGGCCTATGACTGCAATGCTCAACTCCTCACCACAAGAACATCCACTATTCCCTTGCGACCATCAATAATCCTCAGAGTGGCTGGTGTAGGTTCCCTCACTGCTCCCCTCATCAACTCCGGTCAGTCGGCCTTCTTGTGGCCCACTTGGTTGCAGTGAAAACATAATGTACTCGTTCCTGTTGGGTTTTGAGCAATCTAACACTTCCTAAGTGTGCATGCAACCCTAATAAACCTTGGATCTATGTTTGTCTAAATACATGCAAAATAATAATTTTCCAAGGTTTATAACCTATCTAACATGGCATGGGGAACATTTCAACATAAAAAGTTAGAAGAGATTACATACCTTTTTGATGAGTTTGGTTCTTGAGGAGTTTGAGGGCCAAGCACCAATAGTGTGAATGCCTCAAATGGAATCACAAAACACCACAAACTCTTGGAAAACTTTGAGAGAGTATACACACTTGTATATTTCAGCCACACACAAGCTCACACACACTAGTTCACTAGCTTTTTTATTTCATGCTCCATAAGCTCACACACACTAGTTCACTTTTCCTTTCCAAGGATCCATGGGTTAAAAGCTCCATGGATCATCCATGGACTTCCATCAAAGCCTAGCCCATTAACAAATGAGTGTTAGCCCACACCATATAAAATCAATAGCCCATAATCTAATTAGTCTTTCTTTTAATCTCTAAATTAATTCATAATTAATTTAAGACTAAGACTAATTAAATAACATAACTTCATATGAATATATTATAACTTATAATATATTAATAAACATATGTGTATAACTCTCATAAAATTATCCATAAATAGTTTGGATGAGATGCAACCCAAATGGACCATGCCGGCCGGGTCAAGTATATACCAAATAAGTTATGGACTTAGACACCTTATCCAACAGACTCCCACTTGGATAAGTCTAATAACTCTATTTGCCTATATAACTTCAGGAACCAACCAGCAATCGTAGCTCTCAAAAACTCCTGTTGAACTATGAAGCGCCATTTTAAGACAAGTGATCATATAATCCTCTGTTCTCATGATATCAGCCGGACAAACACATGGAACTATGTCTTGCTTATTGTCTGGCAGTTGTTTCTCGATTTCCGATTTGTTTGACAAAGAACTTCACTGAACACATCAGTTTAGTTCTGACCGGGCCCGATACATGGGTCAACACAAAATCATCGAGGGGCCCAGATATCGCTTCTATTTCTAGAAGGAACAAATAAACTTCGACTCATATGCTTGTTCTACTACTTGTTGAATTGTACACAAAGGCACATTTTATAACATCAATTTACTGATGCGGTTTCGTGCAATCAATGCACAACTAACTCATAGGTAACAACTCATATTTCTAGGTTTGAAGACTTATATGATATTATCGTCTCACGATCACTCGAGATAAATTCCATGAAGTGATACAAGTGAGCGTGGGTTTATACCAATACTCATAACTTATGAGTACTCATGAATGTTGCAGCAACCATTGGCATGTCTAAACACTTTTAGCCATCTACAAACCCAATTCATGACAATCTTGATTCATACCTACTTCCGACGTATGACCGATTGTGGAGGTTTGAATAAATTAATTATTCTGGAAGTCAAAACACGCAAAACTGAAACAATAGTAAATAATGGACAACGACAGTAACACTTTACTCATAAATAAATCACAAATTTTATTCATCATCAAACGTCGATTACATTTTACAAGTTTCAGGAAAACTATCTAATCTGTAAAACTAATATCGTCCCTCAGCCCGATGCGCCTCGCATGCTGAAAATGTTTATCCCTCGTCAGTCCCTTCGTAAGGGGATCTGCAGGATTCTCATCCGACGATATCCTCCTTGTCACGAGGAGTCCTTCTTTAATCTTGTGTCTTATGAAGTGATATTTTCTGTCAATGTGTCGGGATCTGCCATGATCTCTTGGTTCCTTGGCTAAGGCAACTGCACCATTGTTGTCACAGAAAATCTCCATAGGTTCTTTAATAGCTGGTACAACTCCAAGGTCTCCGATGAAGTTCTTTAGCCATATCGCCTCCTTTGCTGCTTCACTCGCTGCTATATACTCTGATTCACAAGTCGAATCAGCCACCGTCTCCTGCTTGGAACTCTTCCAAGAAATTGCCCCTCCATTTAAGGTAAAGATCCAGCCCGACTGAGAGCGGAAGTTATCCCTATCAGTCTGAAAACCAGCATCACTATACCCTAATACTCTCAAGTCATCACTCCCACCAAGGGTAAGGACCCAATCCTTAGTCCTCCGCAGGTACTTGAGAGTGTTCTTTACCGCGGTCCAATGAGCCTTGCCAGGGTACCCCTGATACCTGCTGACCATGCTCAAAGCAAATGCCACATCAGGGTGGGTACAAGTCATAGCATACATGATCGATCCAACAGCGGAAGCATACGGTAGTTGGCTCATCTTAGCTATCTCTGCCTCTATACTCGGACTCTGAGTCTTACTCAGTTTGACATTGCTTTGGATCGGTAAATCTCCTTTCTTGGAATTCTCCATGTTGAACCTTTTCAACACCTTATCCAAGTAGATACTCTGACTAAGTCCAATTAGTCTCATACTCCTTTCTCTTAATATCCTTATCCCTAGGATATAGGCAGCCTCCCCTAGGTCCTTCATAGCAAAGCACTTCCCAAGCCAGGACTTAACCTCCTGCAAGGTTGGGATGTCATTTCCTATAAGTAGTATGTCATCCACATACAGTACCAAGAAGCTAACTATACTCCCACTAGCTCTGACATACACGCAAGACTCATCTTCACTTCTCGAGAAGCCAAACTCTTTTACCTTCTCATCAAAACAAAGATTCCAGCTACGAGATGCTTGTTTCAATCCATAAATGGATTTCTCAAGCTTGCATACTCTATTAGGGTACTCTGCACTGACAAAACCCTCTGGCTGATTCATGTACACATCCTCAGCCAACTTTCCATTAAGGAAAGCGGTTTTGACATCCATTTGCCATATTTCATAATCATGAAATGCTGCAATGGCTAGCATAACCCTAATAGACTTAATCTTTGCTACCGGCGAGAAGGTTTCATCATAATCAATACCCTGAGTCTGAGTAAAACCCTTCGCAACCAACAGAGCCTTATAAGTATGCACTTTTCCTTCCATGTCGGTCTTCTTCTTGAAGATCCATTTGCACCCGACTGTTTTACGGTCTGGTACATTGTCAACCAAGTTCCAAACTTGATTGTCATACATGGACTGTATCTCGCTGTCCATAGCCTCCTTCCATTTAGCAGACTCCGGGCCTACCATGGCTTCCTTAACATTGCTAGGTTCATCCAAATTTACCAGTGTACTATCGCTGATAAACGTATCACCTTCCGTAGTAATATGAAAGCCATAATAAAACGAAGGTGTGTTCCTAACCCGTGTGGAACGCCTTGGAGGTACAGACATGTCAGCTTGCTCAACAAGAGTTTCCTCCTCAGGTTGATTGCTAGTGTCTGAGGTTCCTTCACCAATTGCTTCTTTAATTTCTTCAAGATCAATTTGCCTCCCACTGTCTCCTTGGCTTATAAATTCTCTCTCACGAAAGACCCCTCTTCTTGCTACAAAAACCACATTCTCACTGGGTCTGTAGAAGAGGTAACCGAAGGATTTTTGTGGGTAGCCGATGAAAATACACCTTTCACTTCGGGGTTCAAGCTTATCATGAGTCTCACGCCTCACGAAAGCCTCGTAGCCCCAAACCTTGATGTGGTTCAAACTGGGAACCTTCCCAGTCCACATCTCATGAGGTGTCTTGGTAACCTTCTTTGTAGGGACTAGATTAAGGATATGGGCGACAGTCTCTAAGGCATACCCCCAAAAAGAGATTGGTAGCGAAACTTGACTCATCATAGAGCGAACCATGTCCAACAAAGTTCGATTACGCCTCTCAGCTACACCATTCAGCTGTGGTGTCCTGGGAGGAGTCAATTGTGAGACAATCCCACACTCCTTAAGATAGTCAAGGAACTCGGTACTAAGATACTCACCACCTCGATCGGATCGAAGCATCTTAATGTTCCTCCCCAATTGATTTTCTACTTCCTGTTTGAATTCCTTAAACCTTTCAAAGGTTTCTGACTTATGTTTGATTAAGTAGACATACCCATATCTACTAAAATCATCAATAAAAGTCACATAATACCGATTAACATCCCTTGTGGCGGTTTTGAATGGCCCACATACATCAGTATGTATTAGGTCCAACAAACCCTCACCCCTTTCACAAGTTCCAGTGAAGGGTGATTTTGTCATCTTTCCAAGTAGACAAGATTCACAACTATCATCTGATTTAAGGTCGAATGATTCCAAAACTCCACTCTTTTGGAGTTGGCCTATGCGTTTCTTGTTTACATGTCCAAGAAGAAAATGCCACAATGATGCTTTATCTAGGCTAGTAGAAGAATCAATATACAACACATTATTTCCTAAGTTGTCTACAACCGACACAGTTTCATACACACCATCACAAGGTAATGATTTAAAATAAAACACATTTTTAAAGAAAGCATTAATACCACCACATTCATTATCAAACGAAAAGGTAAAACCTTGTTTGTACAAAGCATGAAAAGAAATAATATTTCTCGCCATTTCAGACGAGTACACACATTTATTCAAATCTAATTTTAACCCATTATTAAGCAACAAAGTATAAACTCCAATCTTGGAAACAGGTGAAGCCTTCCTATTCCCCATGATCAAGTTTATCTTCCCGTGCTCCACATCCTCACTTCTTCTTAGGCCCTGCATATCAGAACATATGTGAATACCACATCCTGTATCAAGCACCCAAGAGTTAGAATATAATGAGTAATTAGACAATATAGTGTAAATACCTGCATGGGTGGGTTTCACTTTCCCATCCTTTAGATCCTGCAAGTACTTAGGGCAGTTTCGCTTCCAGTGTGCCTTTTAATGGCAATAAAAGCATTCATCATCCTTGGGAATGGCAGAAGGAGTGACAGAACCGCTCTTGGTCTTCGATGAGGAACCTTCAAGAGACTTTCCCTTGGTACCCTTCGAAGGGTGCTTCCTCTTTTTCCCTTTGCCTTGCCCGATAGCCAAAACAGGGGTAGATGTTGGAGTAGGAGTAGTAGAGGTAACAACCACCTTGCCCTTAAGACCGGTTTCCGCGGTCTTCAAGAGTCCTTGAAGCTTGCTGAGGGTAACTTCCTCCTTGTTCATATGATATGTCATACGAAATTGGTCATAACAAGAAGGTAAGGAGTGCAAAATGATGTCAATTGCCAACTCCTCAGGGATGTTCACATTCAGCTTCAGCAAACGGTCCACATACCTTTGCATCTTTTGCATGTGAGCCGTGACGGAATC